>NC_137787.1:39510330-40110330 GCF_963383645.1 Muscardinus avellanarius
AATAAAAAGACTCAGGAACATTGGCTGGTTCTTGTGTTAAAAGGTAAATTGCTGTGAAATGGTAGTTATGGCTCTAAACAAAAGTTTTGAGGTCTGGATTATACTCTGTTCTGCTGTTAAGCAGCTAGTCTTGAAGCATGAGTTTTTTAATCTCCATGATAAAAATATCAGACAGCATTCCCAGTGAAATATCTTTTTTAAGTAGAATTTATGATGATAGAAAGTTGTATTAGGTGACTTTTGTAGTTATAAGATCATTTCTTTTGTCCCTCTCTTGTATTTTCTCTGATGATTCCCAATTCATCCTTATTTTATAATTTTCTTAGATGCTAAGCAATTTATAACAAGTTCTGGTTTGGCTTACATATGTCCAAGTTGTCCCTGAACATTTTTTCCCTTCAAAATTGAATACATTAGATCTTTCTTATAATGGTATGGCTAAAACAACTATTAATTGCATCTGCAATCCTTGCCTTAGAATTATTTTTATAACTGTATCCTTATTGGAATTTGTACGTGTGTAAAGAAACATAATAGAACATTTGGAATTTACTGATGATTTTACTTTATTTGGTTTGCAAAATGCATTTTTAAGTGAGCCTGGAGCCTCGTTTAATGTGGGATTCCATTCTAAGTGAATGGAAAATGCAAGGGAAAAATTAAATAAAAGAACAATATAATCAGCTGAAACCAAAATAGATGGGAACTGGGATTGAGGCTGTGAGGAAAAAGAGAAGCGAGCAGAAGAGTGAGGGGAAATGAGACTCGCCTACTTTATTTATTTATTATTTATTTATTTTACCCAGCTGATCTGCTTTTTCTGTGTCTGAGGTCGTGGGTAACAAAAGAAATAAAATCAGCAGGGCCTACTTCTCACACACTAATTCAGAAGTGGCACTGTCAGTTCATACTCGGCAACGGTGGTTGGCACAGAGTATAATAATAATGTGGTGAGTTCCCATTGAGAGGGAGATCTGCAGAAGGTAAACCAAGACTAGCCTCCAGTGACCAGAAGTCTCTAACCGGGGTCTGTGGTTTAGATCCAGCATTATCTCCACCACGATTCTCAGCAGAGAAGATATGAAAATAATTAATTTGCAAGATAAACAACTCAACATGAGCCACAAAACATAGTAGACAAGAGAAATAGATTAAAAGTAGAAACCAGTGAGATAAAATGAGCAAATTGAATGATTTTCCAGGTTCAGCTTTATTACAAATGATCTTGGATCTGGTTATTACTGCCCATACTCCAAACTCTCCAGAAGAACATCCTCCATTTGACCCAAGGCAACTTTAATATTTCTTCTGGCTGTCTTACATTTGTTCTAACCTTTTCCTTCTGTTTCATGGTATGGCATTGCTAACAGTAGTGGGCCCAGACCATTCTGCTCTTGAATTGGGACTTGGCCACTTTTTGACTGTGTTCTTAAGCATGTGGCTTAGTCTTTTTGAGCTTTATCATTTAAATGGGTAATAATACCCATTTTGGGGGTTTTATGAAAACTAATGCAATGTGTGCAACATAATATCAGGTCTTGTATATAGTAAGTCTTTAATAAATGACAGCCACTGTGAACTTGTCTTTAGTTGCCTAAACCTTTATCCCTTGATTTTCACATTTCTGTGTCACTTTACAATGTGTTTATGTCTTTGTTCAGGTTGTTCACTAGCAAACATAGCTATTTCCACACACGGTGACTGGCCCAGGGCAGGCAGCTCTCCACATTCTTTTTCCATACTCTTGCATGATGTAGCCCAGCTAGTGGTAAGAGGAACCTTTCAGTCTATGTGGCACATGAATCTTCCCACATGTCCTAGACTCAGTGTCTGTGCTTTAAAATTAAACTGAACTTCCTCCTCCTCCTCCTCCTCCTCCTCCTCCTCCTCCTCCTCCTCCTCCTCCTCCTTCTCCTCCTCCTCCTCCTTCTCCTCCATCTTTGCAATTTCATATTTTTTGGGCCAAAACTTTCTTATAACATAGCACAATGTTGAGCTCAGGGTGGGCAAACACCAAGACTCAAGCAAATAATTGATTTACTTACAAGCTGGCTAGATTGGCTAGTATGGACCAGATTGAAAAAAAAAAAAAAAAACCAACAGATTCCTCAGACTCTTGGCTTTCCCCACCCAACACTTATAAATATCAAGTTGCATTTTGAAAGAAAGTATCTGCACTCACATCTATTGTAATCCTCTTTAAAAGACTCTGTAATAACATGTAAGGCTTTTATTCATATTTTGAAATGAAATAAATAGTTTTCTATTTTAAAAAAGACATGTTTTGCCTTTGGTAAAAAGAATTGGATATATCATACATTATTTAGATATCTATTCAACCTTCAATATCTAGAATATCTCTATATTCATCTCTTTATCAATATGTTTAATATTGAATGAAAGGAAAACTGTAGGGAGATATGGCACCATCTTAAAGGATAAACTGTAGAGTTAATTTCTCCTGTTAGCCAAAGAAAGTGTCCAACTCTTAAGTGTGTTGACTACTTTCTAATTGAACAAATAATTTTTAAAGTATTCCTTTAGATTTTCAACACAGTGCTTGAAACTGCTAAAAATGATTTCTAATTTTCTAAAATAAATTTCATTTAGATTTAGATAGAAACATCTTGAGTAGGATTTTCTCTGCCTTGCGGCAGGCTCAAAGCAAAGAAAATAATTATGCTCTTTTCTTTTTTTCACATTTCTGAAGTTAATGGTATACTTCTTGCAGATTGTGGGCAAGTCAGGTTTCATGTTAGAATACTTCAAATATTATAATAATGTCCACTAACTATCCTCTTTTTCCATGGAACTAAACTGTTATATTCCACAGGATTTTATTGAAACCGGAATCTGTGAGTCACATTTGAATTCATCTCTTTAAAATACATGGCAACTCTATTATTTTTTTAATCCATCCTCTCATAAAACAACCCTGGTTAGCCACTTTAATGGGCAATTTTGTCCCTACTTTTATTTCTTAATGAACTTTTCCCTTCTGGCTGAATCCTTGTCTCAGAGTTTATTTTCATTGCTATAGTGACATTGGTCAAGAACAGCTCTGTAAAATTAATCATCACATTAGTCCAGGCTTCAGCAAGAATTCTTTTTTTTGGAGGAAAAGGATGTTCCATAATCCCTCTTGCCTACTCTCCTCTGGTGTTTTGTTTTGTTAGTCTCCTCCTAAATATTAGGTTCTATAAATCAATTAAACATAGCAGGTTTGTGACAAAGTAGAAAATAGATGACATTCTAATAAGCCAAAGGTATAGGAGAATTACTTTTCTTCATGTTTATATTATGGTTAGTTAAAAATGTATCATAAATTATTGTTGAATTAGGTTACTAAGTATTTTAAAGGACAGCAAATAATTTATGATTAGTCTAACTTTTTAAGTAGGTTTATACAGCAAATCAAGATGCTGGCTCAAAGGCTTAATGAGTATAACCATGATGGTTGACCATTTAGCTTCTCCTAACCATAACTGAATCACAGATTCCAGCAGACATAACTCACTTGATCATTCTTCACTGACGCAAACTTGTGACGGTTTCCTCTTTGGAACACATACCGATTCTGTCCCCAAGTGCCCAGATTGGTTCCTATGAAAACTTTTATGCTATTTAGATAAATTTGAGCTGAGTTTTTAAGGGCAGAAAGTGAAAACATCTATTGGCTAAAAATCAAAGCTTGAGTATTCGATATTAAGTTATTGAGTTAGATGTCTAGCACCCAGCAGATTAAACAAATCCACTTTATCTAGAGGAAGTACTTTAGGCAGTGGAAAAAAATTTTTTACTTCTACTGATTTCAAATAAACATTACTGTTTCATTGCTTGATGGTTATGTTCTTAATATACATAGTATAATGTTTTATTCTTCTCACTCTTTAAAAATGACTGTTGATCTGTTATTTAATTCTACCATTTAATAACTTGAACTCCTAGTAGAAGACTTTTCTCCCTATAATAAACTCTGACCTATGGCTCCCTCTCTCCAGGCAGAAAACCTAGATCCTGTGATTCAAAGGGTTCAAGGCTTCAGAAAAAATCAAAGACTTTAAAGAATTCAGTGATTTTTCTGAAGGTTTACAGTTGATCGCTTCTAGTACTTGCTTCTTCTCTATTTCAGAACAACTACTTTGAGTTCCCTTTGTGATCTTACCTCATGCATATTGCTCAGTCATGGGGAAATCTTTCTTTACATTTTTAAATGTATGATACATGAAACAAACCAAAGGTGAAAATTCCTCACATCTTTCTGAGCCATAGCCTGGTCCACAAACTGAGTGAGCCATCAGATATACAACTCGGTTGAACAATCAAAATTAAAAAAGCCTTTCTCTACTCTTACCTACAGTCTTTGAAATATTAACATGATGGCTCTGGCATGCACATATTTGAAGTTAACAGTAGAGTATAGTCTAGGAAAAAACAAAAAAGCTTAAGTCAGGAAAGCAGGTTCTGTTAGTAAGACAGACAAGGAAAGCCAACAGCCAGGAGAGAAGACTCCCCCAGTGTAAGTGATGCATTTCTCCCTTTCCCTATTATTAGGTTCACTGAACTTTAGAGAAGCAACATATTCTACTTTATCATATTAAAAATAGTTGTGCATATTTAAAGTAATAACCTGACATTATAGGATAGATAGATAGATGATAGATATAGACAAGTAGACAGATAGTAAAGTGGTTTCTGCAAATTAATTTCACCATTACATCACAGTTACCTATTTTTGTTTTTGCTCTTTTACAAGAGCAGCTAAAATATACTATTTCATAGGAATCCCACATGCAGTATGATTTTACAACCTGTAGTTCTTATGTTGTGTCTTCAACATCTAGACTTGTTCATCTTACATATCTATGCTTTTTTAATCCTCTGACCTATATCTTCCCATTTCCTCCCCCGACTCCTATCAATCACTGATGCATGCTCCATTTGATTTTCTTTTAAATTCCATATGTAAGTGTACCCATGCAGTATTATTTCTTTCTGTGTCTTTCTTATTATGCTTAAGCATAATGTCTTCCATATTTATTCTTGCTGTGAAAAATGTTTAATCTTTTTTAAGTCTGAATAGTATTTCACTATATACTCAGTACCAATTTTGTTATTCATTTGTCTATTGATAGACAGTTAAGTTGTTTGCACATATTAGACACTGTATATGATCCTGTATGTATCACAAATAAAAGAATGTGTGGCAAGATTTCTTTATGATCAAGTAATACACATGAGGAAAGATGGTAACCAAGGGAGTGCAGGCACCTTTACAGGGTGGTAACTTCCTTTGCTTTGAGTAATAAAACAGAAGAGAGATTGCTGGATAATGTGGTCATTCTATTTTTAATTTCTTTACTGCTTCCCATAATGGCTGCATCAATTCATGTTCCTACTAACAGTGAGAAGGATTTCCTTTTCTTTACTCTCTGCCCAATATTTGTTATCATTTGACATTTTGTTAATAGCCATTCTAACTGGTGTGCAGTAGTATCTCATAGAAGTTTTGATGTATATTTCCCTGATATGTTGTTGAGCACCTTTTATAAAAAATTTTTATTGGTGCATTGTATTAATATAGCTTAATGGGATAAAAGATTATAGAGACATACATGCACACATCACCCAATTAGCCCTTACCCAATTCCCGTCCTATTCCCTCCTCCTCCCTCCTCATGCTTGGCTTAGTGATTGACTTTGATATATTTGTTTAAGTACATCATGTGTCTTAGAGAGTTTCCCTCTTCCACCCTGCCATCCTCTCAGTTAGGTCGCCTTATTTGCTCATCTATAGGATCTCCTTCTTCATCTAAAGTTCCTCCTGTTACCCATTTCTCCCTAGCTTTCGCATATTAGGGAAAGCATTTGATTTTTCATTTCTGTGACTAATTTCATTTAGTATAATGTCCTCCAGTTCCATCCATTTACCTATAAATGATATAATTGTGTTTTTCTTTATGGTTGAGTAAAATTCCATTGTGTACATATCCCGCAGTTTTGTAATCTATTCATCCGTTGATAGACATCTTGGCTGGTTCCATAGTTTGGCAATGGTGAATTGTGCAGCTATGAACATAGATACACATTCATTCGTTTGGTAGTTTGCTTTCCTTTCATTTGGGTAGGTACCCAGAAATGGTATTGTTGGATCAAATGGTAGGTTCTTCTTACTGTTTTCCAAATTTTTTGCATATTGTTCCAAATTTTTTGCACTAATTTGCAATCCCACCAACACCTTTTCA
The DNA here is from genome assembly GCF_963383645.1 of Muscardinus avellanarius. NCBI lineage: Eukaryota > Metazoa > Chordata > Mammalia > Rodentia > Gliridae > Muscardinus > Muscardinus avellanarius. Next base: position 39,516,576 of record NC_137787.1, read on the forward strand.
TAAAAATTGGCCATTTTATCTCTGGAGAAAAGTCTATTTGGATTTTTGTTCATTTTTCAATCAAGTTGTTTTCCTATTATTGGGTTGTATAAATGTTTAAATAAAGTTTGAATACTAACCACATATAAAATATATAACCTGAAAATATTTCCCTCCATCTGTGGACTACTTTTTTCCAGTTGCTTCATTTGCTGTGCATAGTCTTTTTATTTGATGTGATATCATTTTATTTGTCTTTGCTTTTGTAGCCCGAGCTTCTGATGTGTCATGGTATTTTTAGGGATGTTACATCATGTGCTTGCATCATGCTCTTTGTTTTTTCCTAAATGCTGTTTTACTCCAAATAAATTAACATTCCCATGTGAACTGCTTACTTTGGCCTGAACACTGGTCAGTGTCAATAGAAAGTGGAGGAATTGGAGGCATGAGAAGAAGAGAGAACAGAGTGGGGCTGGTACACTATCTTCCTTTAAAATATCTCATCATCCCACAGAGATGGTGACAGCCTCTTGAAGCAGGTTTTCTGGGCTTTCCTGCTCCTTGTCAGCGGGAGGGCTTTTGAACTCTCTACTGACTTGCGGTGTTGAGATATGATTCTAAGTTACCAGTTACTCTAACTAGCCAAGTACAGGTAGTTGTTTTTTTTAATTTTCAAAAATTTTAAAGAAATGTTTCAAACATAAAGTAAAAATGAAGGAATTTTACAGTAAGTACCTATTTACCCATCTGGCAGACACAATTGATGGAAGATTACTATATAGTCACATGCGGCTTAGTGTCAGTTATGTTCTGAAAAAAATGTGTTGCTATATGATTTCCTTGTATGAACCTTATAAAATATACTTACTCAAACCTAGTTGGTATTGGTAGATCACTCAATATGGCTTCTTCCTGGAAATATTATTAGTGGATTTTTATGTCTACAGGTTGCAATGAACAAATAAGCAAGAGATTATATGAAGCATAAGAGAAAATGATACAAAGAGAATGCAATAAATACTAGATATACTAGGCTGCTGTCATGTAAAATGACAGACTGCTTTACAGTAAACTTTTTTTTCAAGTAGAAAGAATATATTTTAACAACTAAAAATTTAGCATAGAAATATGTTAGTCACATAAGTGTTTATTTTCATCATAAAGTACTATGTACTGTACATAATTGTGTATGCTATATTTTATACAACTGGTATTGCATTAGGTTTATTTACACAAGAATCACCACAAACACAAGAGTAATATGTCACACTATGGCATTACAATGCTACAACATCACTAGGAAGTAGGAATTTTTCAGCTCTATTTTATTCTTATGGGACCACGGTCACATGTGCAATCTGTACATTGATCAAAACATGATTATGTGGTGACTGAAGATACTTGCCTTATCATATGCTCACACTTTTGTTAATTTCCCTATCCATCCAGTATTCCATCTTATTTTTGGTTCATCTCAGATTAAATCAAAGACATCAGTTTATTCCCTCTTAAATATTTCATTGCACATACATACCATTAATAAGGGTTTTCTATTTGTCAATTTCTGCCTTGAAACTCCAGTTAAAATCACTAGTCTAATTTTTCATCATTAGAATATCTATTTCAGTTCTAGAATTTTCTGTAGTTAGAATATCTTATGTGTTATGTAATTTTTCCTTAGCTCAGCATCATATTTTTGAGATTTGTTTTGTTGTATATGGTAATACTTGGCTCTCTCTGTCTGTTGAGGAAACTCCATTGTTGGAATCTACCATAGTTTACAGTGCTACTTGAGGGACACCTGGGATGTTTCCAGTGTTTAATTATTACAAATAAATCTTGTCTAAGTTTTTTGCTAATGTTTTATTTTCTTTATGACAAATGCATGGGCATCGAATTACTGATCATGGGGCATCTGTACTTTAGTTATACAAGAAACTCCCAAGTTATTTCCTCCCTCATGGTCCGTCCTTGACACTCTTAACCACAATGTATGAGGGTTTCAGTTGTTCTCCATCCTCATAATGTTGGGGGAGGATGTCAGTCTTTTCAATTTTAGTCATTTAGTCATTGATGTTTGGTAATATTTTTATGGTATTATTTTAATGAACAAGGTTTTTAATTTGATAAAATATAAATTATCAACCTTTTATTTTTGATACCTAAGTATAATTATTTGTTTGCTCACAAATTCCGAAGATCTCCTCTTACCTTTTCCTTTAAAAGTTATGTGGTTTTAGACTTTGTGTTTAGATCTGTGTTCCATCTCAAATTTGTTTTTGCGTATGAAATAAGGTAGAAAACTTAAGTATTTTTTCTATGTTTTCCCTTGTTTTGGTAACCAGTTATTTCAATACCATTTGCTAAACGGAAAGTTTTTTCCTTTTTAGATTGTGTTATGGTTATATATAGAATGGATTCTGGAGAGCTTATATTTTAATAATCAGAATTGATATAATTAGCTCATAAGTGTTATAATTTCATCAGTGGATAATCCATTGTTTTGGACTTTCTAGGTGGTAATCCAGGCAGGTGGGGTGTAGTTGGAGAAGGTGGCTCCCTGGAGGTGTGCCATAAGGACTGTGTTTTTGTCTTTGAATCCCCTTGCTTGCTGGCCTTCTTTTGCTCTAGCTTCCATGATATGAGGGGCAAAGCCCTTGTGTTCTCTCCTCTCTCTCCTTCTATGCTGTGAGATCCACAGACCCCGGATTCACATGGAATGCACCCCCAAATCTCCAAAAACTGTGAGCCAATAAGTCTTCCTTCCCCTGTTTCCAAACAAACAAACCCCACAAAGAGCTGAGTGTTTTTAGTTCTGATTTAGAATGCTCCTGGGTTCCAGGAGAAATGAAGAATAAGAATAAGAATAAGAATAAGAATAAGAATAAGAATGAGAATGAGAATGAGAATGAGAATGAGAATGAGAATGAGAATGAGAATGAGAATGAGAATGAGAATGAGAATGAGATTGAGGAGGAGAAGGAGGTGGAGGAGGAGGAGGAGGAGGAGGAGGAGGAGGAGGAGGAGGAGGAGAAGAAGAAGAAGAAGAAGAAGAAGAAGAAGAAGAAGAAGAAGAAGAAGAAGAAGAAGAAGAAGAAGAAGAAGAAGAAGAAGAAGAAGACAGCAACTAATTTATATTCTCTAGGGATTATTTTGTTTTCGTTACATGACTGGGAACATTAGTTCCATTCTCTATCATCCAGCCTAACATATCAGAAGTTTTTACTCAATTAAAAACTCATTTACAAGTAACTAAGAAAAAAAGAGTTAGGATTTATTTGGGGAGGAAGAAATTGAGTTTATTTTGAACTTATAAATGTGAAGTGCCTACAGAGGATTAGCATAAAAGTAGGTGTTTGTGTCTTAAGAAAAAGATGGCTCCAAGTATAGATTAAAGAATCATGAACATAAATATGGCATTTGCAACATTAGGACTTAAGATGCATTGGCTTAAGTTTATAATACAAGAAGAAAAAAAAATCATTTGGAGATTACACCTTCAAGGACAGTGGAACAAAATCCAGCAATGAAGCTGCAAAAGGAGAAGGTGAGTGAGAAAGAATGAGAAAAAAATGGATAGAGTTTTAAAATGAAAAAAATGACATTGCTCAATGGGTGAAAACACAATTAGAATGAGGACCAAAGCTATGCCACAGGATTTGGCTGTTAATTTGTCACCATAGGGAGAACTATTTCAGAAGAATGATCGCAGTCAAAACCATAGCCTATCTCTTTGTGTTACTCTAAGAGTATATGAAAACTCTAATATAGAATTTTTATAGAAATTTATAAAGGATCTTGCAGCTTGGTCAGAAACTAGCATATTAAAGTTTCTACATCTATAATGATCAGGTACTTCCAAAAGGACCGTCATCCAGCTGAATGCTTCCTATGTACTTGTACATTTTTAGACCTTGAGGATGTAGCCACAAGTGAAATAAAGCCCTAAAGCCCTAAAGCCCTGTGTACATGGTACTCTCTTCCTAGGGGTAGATTAAAAGATGAGGAATAATATTATTCTATCACTCTGAAATCTTCAAAAGAGAAAAATTCTTAAAATCATAGAATATAAAGAAGTAGCATCTTAAAAGCTGTAAAAGCACATTCATGAACAAAAATTATCATTGAGGGTAATTTGCCAGAGACAAATAATTCATTTGCAAGCTTAATATAGTTTTCTTTCTTTTTTTCTTCTTTCCTTTTTTTTCCCTGCAAGACTGCAGATTGAGCTTGGGAACATTCTGAATTTGAGCTACATTCTAATTTTCTGAGGCTGCCCTCAAACCTGCAATCCTCATGTCTCACCCTCCCAAATACAGGGATTACAGAAGTGTGCCACCATGCCCAGCTTTAATATAGTTTTATGTTGTAAGTCCTGTCTAATCATCAGGTGAAATCAATTATTTTCTAATGATGTCAGTTATACACACACAAATCTGTTAGCTGACTATGTTCAACCTTTGTAACCATCTGTCCCAAAAAACAAAATTACAGGGGAGAAAGCAGGGAGAAGAGAATTAAGTAATGATTGCCAACATAGTTCAATGTGTTCCCATGTCAGTGAGGCCTAGTAACTTCCTGAGACAACGGCTCACCACTCAATTGAGCCTCAGAGTAAGCTTTAGAGTCATATTTCTAAAGATCAACTTTTGATCTACTCTTAACATGTTTCATTATCTTCTATTCATTTATAACTTTTATATTTCAAGTAGCCTTCAACTACACACCTTTTATATTCTACATCACCACAAAGACATCTTAATATGTTACTATGGAAACGCATTTTTCATCAAAAACATATTTATTTCTAGGTCACTTGTGCCATTTAGGAAGAATCCGAAAAAAAATATATCAAGTCAATATATTTACCATGACATAGTCACTGTAACACTGAAGCAAAGAAATCGGTCATTGATTTCTCACAAATCTTTGACAAGATGTAACTATTGGAAAATATGTTTAAAATATTTACTCAGAATTCTTGATTCTTACGACATATGTTCAACTCCATATGATTGTGTTTTATTCATATGAAACATTAGCAATGCACTTGACGAAGTAAATGTACATTATGCAATTGAATCTATAGCTCTTGTATCCTACGACTGTCAACCTTGATATCAAACTCTCTTTTTGTGTAATTCTAGCAATTAGTGACAATTTGAATAGAGACCAGGGAAGAAATTGTGGCTACATCGAACCACCTCTGCTCTCCTCTTTAAGGAGATGAAGTTAAGGTACCTCCTAAATGTATTTCCGTAAACAACAGTTTTACGTACTACGGCCGACTTAGAATATGAAATTAATGAGAAGAGTGTACATAGAGCTGTACGTTGAAATTCCAATTTGACCTAAAATTAATGGGTACCTACTTAAGAGAAAGATCCTCAGAGTATCTGGTGCAAAGAGGAGTAACAAAGAGCTTTCATAAAATAGATTTATAGTGTAAGAGTAGAATCAATTAAGCACCAGCTACTCACCATCTGAAAGCAAGCCTAGATTTTTAAAAACATGAAATGACAAATATGTGTGAAGGTAAGAACAGTAGACTCTGAACTTTTGCAAAGGAAATCGACCGAGACTGCAAATTTATAAATACCACCAGAGTACCAACTCTTAAAAACAGGGCAGCTAGTCTTGCCCTGCTCCTAGCATTTTGTATGATGACTTATATAGTCGAAGAAATTTTTATCCTTGCGCCTCAGTGTCCTGGCACTCTTTATAGTAGAATAAACGTAATTTATTCTTAAAGCTTGATGTGCTGCTACCAAGTACGCATATCTGCTCGGGGCTACCTGAGGTACTACCCTGGCATCTCATTCTTGGCTATGAGTGCCCTCAAAGGCATTTTCTTGCATTATAATGGTCCAGATTAACTTGTTTTCAAGATGTTTTCCTTAATTTAATGTTTCTTCTCTGTGCTTTTTTAATTCTTAAAATTTTTCCTATATCAACTCGGTCAGCTAATGCTCCTTCTGTTAATTTCACATTTATATCAAAAAAGCAAAAACCCAAAAAAACTCTTCCAAGTTGTCAACCCTATTTTTACTTGTGGTAAAGATTAATTTGCAGACTGTTAACTTCATTTCTTCTGGCTTCAATTTATAGGCGCCTGACTTTTTTTTTTCTTAATCACATATCCATATAGAATTCTAATGATTTGGTGCATATATTCAAATCACAGTCAATGAAGTTTCACCTTGTCTAAATTGTTATCCCATATTTGATAATGTGTTTGTACTGATTAAAGCCAAATCTTGATTCAATTTCTTTGCATATACTTTGTGGACACACTCTGCAAGTTGGCATGGAATTTGCTTTCTGATATTTTATAAGTGTGTTCATCTCTTTGTGTGGAGGGGGTACTGGGAATTGAAACTAAGGTCATTCTACCCAGGGCTACACACCCAGCCCTTTTTTAATTATTATTATTTTTTTTGAAACACAGTCTTACCAAGTAGCTGAGGCTGTCCTTGGACCTGCAATCCTCCTGTATCAGCCTCCCAAATACTGGGATTACAGGCATATACCACCAGGCCTGGCTTCCGGTGTTTATTTCTTAAATACACACACACACACACACACACACACACACACACACACACACACACCAGGTGTGGTGGCACACACTTGTAAACCCAGCATTCCAGCATTCAGAAGACTGAGACAGGAGGATACAGGTTTGCAGCCAGTTTCAGCCACTTCGTGAGGCTCTCTGAAAATTAGTGAGGCTCTGTTTCAAAATAAAGAATAAAAATAGGCTGGGGGTATACCTCAAAGGTAGAATGTCCCCGGGTTCCATCCTCAGTACTACAAAAAAAATGCACACACACTCACATTTTTTTTGCTTTCTCTTTACTTCTGTCTTTGTTACTAAATATCGACTTGGGGTATCACATATTTTTTCTTAAAAGCATATATATATAATGTATATATATATGTATATATATGTATATATGTATATGTATATATATACACATATATATGTGTGTGTGTGTTTGTGTGTGTTAAAAATAAATAAATATATATATAATTAAAATATATATTTTAATTAACTCTGCCACACTTCACTCCAAAGCAAAGCAGTGAGACAGCACCAAGCTGAAAAGGACTAGAGTCAGACTAGACTTGCTTACTAGACGCATTCTGCTTACCACTGGGATATACACATTATTCAAGGCAAAGAAACGTATCACTTTTGAGGCCAGGCAGTTCTATGACTTTTTAAAAAATATGTGAACAACTGAAACATTCATCTTAACTTCCCACATGCCCATTTCTTTTGTACATCTCTGACATGACTACAAAATTATTCTGCCAACATGTGAAAGTTAAAATATATCTAAGTACAATTGCTATAATAATATCACAATGGGGAATAAAAACAGCATTTCAGTAGAATCATTAGCTAGATCTAGGAAGGTAGAGCTAGTGATGTCAAACTTGTCTTTCAGGTTTCCACCATTGTTTCTTCCTCTAATATGTATTTATGGAAACAGGATGCTTTAGCAAATATAACTCCTTCAGCTTGTAAATGATCACTAAATATAGGAGCACATTGCTAAAAAAAAAAGCTACGAAAAACATGTAAGTTCGATGTTTCTGAAGATGTCACACTCACATGGGTTTCTAGTGATCAGGTAGCCTTCTTGGTGGCTTCAAAATCCAGCAGTCTGTTGGGAGTTCATAAAACGCTCTAGACATATATCTTATGAGGACTTTTGGCTTTGTATACTAATAACATGCTCATCGATTGCCTATGAAAGTCCATGAACTGTAATAATTTACTCATGTTCACATTTCTTATTTGCAAATGCTTTATAAGGCAGGTGAGGAGGGAGGGAGCAACAATGACATTATTACTTATTGGTGTGTGTGTGTGTGTGTGTGTGTGTGTGTGTGTGTGTGTGTGTTACTGGGGATTAAATTCAAGGGCATCCTACCTCTGCACTATACCCCCAGCCCATTTCATTGTTTTGAAACAGAGCCTCCTTAGGTTACTGAGAGTCTTGCTAAATTGCTGAGGCTGGTCTCTCACCTGTGATCTTCCTGGGAAGATCTAAATATGTTGCAGACATGTACCACCATACCCTGCACATTATTACTCTCTATTTTTAATTCCCTCTCTTCTATCTTATGTATACCCAAAACACTGTAATCAGAGGATAAGATGAGAAGTAATAATTATATTATATTATATTATATTTATTTATTTATTTTTATTTATTTATTTTTTGCGGATCTGAGATGGAACCCAAGGGTATTTGACCTCTGAGCTACACTACCACCCATTTTTTATCTTTTTTTTTTTTTTTTTGGTGGTACTGGGTTCCTGGAAGCCCTTCTACCTCTGGGCTACACTCCCAGACCTATTTTATTTTGTGGAAACGGTCTCTTAAGCAAGCGTGGCTGGCTTCACACCTGCGTGATCCTCCTGTCTCCGCCTCCCAAGCACGGGGATTATAAGCATGCACCATCACGCCCGGCAATAATTATATTTTAAACAACAACCAACACTTATTTAATGTTTGGTATTATTTTTTGTACGGATGGTACTGGGACTTAAACCCGGAGCGCTCTCCCTCTGAGCTGTACCCAAGTCCTAATTTATTTTTATTTTGTAACAGGGTCTTGCTAAGCTGCTGAGGACCTTGCTAAATTGCCAGGGCTGGCCTTTAAGCTGCAATCCTCATGTCTTCGTCTCTCAAGTACTAGAATTACAGGCATGTACCACCATACCTGGCTTAATGCTTAGTAGTCTCATAGTGGCAAACATTAAGCTCCTCACACATTTAAACCTCTCACTAATCCTTCGAGCTCAGAGTAGATAGTATTCTTATAATAGATGAGGAAGCTGAGGCTAAAAGTAATGCAGAAACTTGCCAGACACAGGAACTCTTTCTGTCTCCAGACTCCAAGTTCTGAGCGCTGTGCTTGCTTTCATCCCTGGAATGGCCAGTTCTTCACCATGAGGAAAACCAAAACGGAACTGAGCACTTCTAAGCAGATCTGAACTAAATTTTTATTCTTTCTGGTCCAGTTCTTATCCCAACCTGTGTCAATATGTATTGATATACATGTAAAATCCTACTAAAAATGTTCACACGTTTCCCTCTAAATGTTCGTATTCTAATGTAATTTAGCTTAACACCCCGCCTATTATTTTCTTTAAGCAGCTACAGAGTACACATTCACATCTGCATGCTAATAGAATAACTTATTTGGCTATTTAAAATAATTTATATTTTGAACAATAATACATGATAACATTTCCATTTTATATTATTTATGATGGTATTTAAAATATGGTACGGCCGTGTGACTATTGCCTATTGTGTCAGTTGCTCATAATTATTATAATGTGATTAGGCTTTTCTTTTAATGGTTGTTTATATCCTTAATTTTCCACATACTGAACAAATCTCATTTTTATAAGGTTAATTAGAATTACTTCGTCTAGAAGACCAGCATTTTTGCTATTTAGGATTTTTAACCAGATTACAATGAGCCTTTCACATTATGCCTTTGAAATAACAGACAATCCTGTATGTCTCCCATTGTTGTATTTTGAGCCTCAAGCTTACAAGTAATGCAGCAAAAATAATCAAATAATCAGGTAGCATACTCCAATTTAATTCAGTAACTAGTACATGACTCAGTTAATTTCATAGTAATCATAGCTAGATCTACTAAAAGAGAGTGGACCAAAACTTTAATGGTAAACTATATAGTGACCATATTATTTTATAAAAGTAAATTATTTAAAATGATTTTTAAACAATGTTCATAGACATGTTTCTTTGGTTTTTTAAACTACAGAAATTACTTCAATGTTACTTTTACACTTTTTATCTTCACTGAAACTTGTGGCCTCTCTTATGGTTACTAAAATAGTCCTGCAGTTGCCTAACCTATTAACAATAATCCTTACTTTAATTCCATACTGTACAGTCAGATTAATCTTCGAAAATAGATCCCTGATCATGTCCCTGGCCCAAAACCATCAAAAGTTCTTAATTTTCTTCCAGATCAAAGACAGATTCTTCACCCTGCCATGCTGATGAGGGCCTGCTGTGGTCACAGCTGGTGTTTCTTGTTTGTCTCTTACCACTCTCTTACCTAATCCACACTGAACAATTTGCTGATTAATCACCACCCTTGTATCTTCTCCACCTCTGTATACTCTTTTACTTCCTACACTCACAGGATGTAAAAACCCTATGAATTCTTAATATAATATATATAATTAAGTGAATTATGTAGTCGATACCAGAGGTCATTGAAAGGACCAACTAGTAATATTTCAGCTTTTACAGGACATACAGTCTCCTGTACAACCACTCCCAGTAGTGAAAGTAGTGACCAACAAGACACAACCTATGATTTTGCCTGTATTCTAACAAAAAAGACATGATTTCTGGACACTGCTTTTTTAATTTCACACAATTTCCTCAGGTTAAAAAATAGCATTTTTTGTTTTATTTAACTTTAATCCCCTCAATACGGAATGAATGAAAGCTCCTTATTAATTCCTCTTGGGAGAAGTTTTTATTTTTGCACCCTAACACACATTTGTGGGTACATTAAGATTAAAGGCTGCCATATTTTTTCTAGAATTCACATTATTCCATACTTTTTCCTTCCATTCATAAAAACATTTACTTGGAAATAAAAGTAAAACTACCATAGTGATACCTTGAATGCATTCTAATTTTCAAAGGGTAAATATTTTGACAAAGTCCTTAAGAGTTTTCAACAGAGAACAGGTTGATCACACACAAAGGCTCGGCAGTCAGAAATCAGTCTCATTCTGATTTTCAGTAGCCACATTGAGAGCTGGAAAAGAAGGATTCAAAGTCAGCATCATACATACTTAAGGAGAATCTTCCAAACTGGAGTTATGGAGCCACTTCTATCAGCCAAGAGTGAAATTAGAATAAAGATTCTGTCATATATGCAAAGTCTCAAAATTTTTCTCAGAAGCTACCAGAAGAAGAGTTCCACCAAAATGAGGCAGTTAATTAAGAAAGAGGAAAGCTGAGATCCCGTACCTGGAGGATCCCAGATTTGGGGATAGAGAATCCTCAGAATGAGAACGCAGGGAAATCCAGGACCCTGGCACCCCAGGCTAGAAGGTAACCGAACAGAAAGTAACAGACTTTCCAAAAACATAAAGTCTTAGAATATCTCATACATTGTGTGAAGAATTATTTAACTGTGACTGTTTGCTGTTTAATTATTTGTGAGTACACAATAAATGAAGCAAACAAACACATACAAACATGGCAATTATTAACCCAAAGGGAAGAAACTCATGAGAATCAAATGTGCTCATCGCTTCCAAATTTTACATTTAATGACCTCAGTAGTCTAATGTTGGCCAAGGCAGAAGTATTTACACCATGAAAAGCAGAAAACCATGTAAATTAGAATTTTACTTTTTTTCTTTTTTCAGAGATTCAATTTATCAGCATACCACTAGCACATAACTCCAATCTGAGTTCAGTTTATACATAACTATAATGTAAACATTAAATACTGATGTAATCATAATGATAATATAGCTTTATTCAGAAGATAAAGTGGGGATGATAATGGTTTACATGTGTGGTAAAGGTAAGGAAGGATAGCAAGCTAAATCCTTAGCACCTCAGCTGGTGAAAATCCAAGAGATCATGTCTAGCAAAGAAAATTTTGAAAATTGAATTTTTTAGAGAAAAGCTTTAAAAAAGTGGCGATCTCTAGAGAACAGCAAATGGAAAATGAATAGGATGAATAACAATAATCCTCTATAACAAATCTTACAGAATTATCTAATTTTTATGGGACATGGTAGTGCACACCTGTAATTCCCAATACTTGAGAGGCTGAGACAGGAAGATCACAAGTTTGAAGACAGTCTCAACAAGTTAGTAAGGCCTTCAGCAACTTAGTGAGACCCTGTCTTAAAATAAAAATAAATGAAGGTGTACCTCAGAGGTAGAATGCCCCCAGGTTCAATCTCTAGTACTCCCTTTCCCCCCAAAAAAATCTGATTTTTAAAACTATTTGAATTTCTTAGAAAATTAATGAAGGACCTGAAAATTATAAAGTAAATGGACTATGAATGTTTGGAACTAAGTTTAAAATTTACTGCAGCCTCACATTGAACAGACATAATAATGTACCTGTGTGTCTAAGGTAAGACTTCCAAATCTTTACTCAAATCTCTTTTGCTGTATCTTCTATTGTTGCCCTGTAATCTCCAGAACATTCCTACCAAGTTCTGAGTTCTGGGCACTCATTTCCCTCACGATATAATATCCCATAGACAAACGCCTTCATAACACTGCCTGTGTATGTATGTTCATGCATGTAAACAAAGTGTGGTGCTTATCATGGTTTAATGGAGCCTCAAATTCTGAAATTATATAAAATGGGTGAAAAAGGTAAAAATTGAGGTCACACTTAAAACTTTTATTCATTCTAAGAAATATTAGTTTGAGTTTTATTTGGATTCTGCCAGACACAGGTGATAAAAAAAATCAACAGCAGTTCATGAGAAATCATTAGCATGGGTAAGTTAGGACTGTGGGTAGATTGTAGGCTGACTCACTCAGGGGTACAACATCACCATCAACCACTCTTTTGCCTGTCTACTCTGCTTTGACTTCATCCTAAAGCTACTTCACCTGCTGAGAGTAGAAGGCCACTAAGAACAATCAGAGCCCCCTTCGAGGATGTTCACCTTTGAAAAGAAGGGTGTGGGTGGAGACAGCACATTACTGTGCCAGAAGGGTGAGGAAGCTTTCTCTGAAGCTCCCAGCAAATCTCTCTCCTTGTGTCTCATTGCTCATAAGTGGATCACCAGTCAGTTGTTAAACTAATCACTAGAAAGGTGATTACCAGTAGAACACCCACCCCCCACCTCTGGTGAGCAGGTCCAGGCAGCTTCCTGCGAGGCAATTGGACTGTATGGAGAGGGGAGATTACCTGAGTACATTTGTTACCTGAGTACATTTGGGTTCTGTTAGGGAGAGTCAGGTCACGGAACCAGGATGAACAGGTGCAGTTCCATTCGAGATGGACAGTGAGAATACCATACGGGCATGTTTTCAGGTCTTGAAATCTTCTTTCCAGGTCGACTCTCTATTTTTGTTATTGATTCTTATTTTTGGAAACAGATCTGCAATAAGTCATTAGGATGTTAATGTATTACGATGTGCCTTCCGTGATTATTGGCTGATTCACTGCCATCTGGTCGGACAAGAGATACATTATACAAAGCAAAAAATGAGGAGAATTAGGGGATGGAATAAAAATAGAAAATTATATAAATTAAAAATTAAATCTGAAGAATTATACTTGGAGGGTAGGCTAAAAATCCTTTGTCTTATTCATTTATAATATGAAAATAGTGTTTTCTACTCAGGAGCTAGATTTTTTATTATTATTAAAGTAAAATTTTTTCCCAAATCCTTTATTCTTTTGTAATGATCATGTGGATTTTAAGCTTTTCTAGGCCAAGTTGCTCTTATATACATTGGCCTTTTCTCAATTCCTTTCCTAATCTTCATTATTTAGTGTCCAGATCAACATAACTTTATCTAATCAGTATTAAAAACAGAAATGATTTCCTATTTTATTATAATTACCCTTAAAAGACTAAATTCTTAAATATGTTAGATTAGAAATATAAATTCTATTCACTTAAGCAATCTAAGAGCTATGTTACCAAGTTATTATTGTGCTGATTTTCCCATCTAAGTCATTCAGGTTCTTGAATATTCTGTCATAGACATTATCTTTCTACCTCTCACTACAGTAGCAGTAAAGTGTTAAGAGTTAGCACCCGCCGGGCGTGGTGGCGCACGCTTGTAATCCCCGTGCTTGGGAGGCGGAGACAGGAGGATCACGCTGGTTCGAAGCCAGCCTCGCTGGCTTAAGAGACCCTGTTTCCAAATAAAAATATAAAATAGGTATGGGAGTGTAGCCTGGAGGTAGAAGGGTTTCCAGAAACCCCAGTACCACAAAAAAAAAAAAGAGAGTTAGTAACCTCGTGCCTCTGCACATAGCACACATGAACCCCATCTTTTCCCTACCCCATCCTCCCACTAGAGTTATACCATGATTTTAATTAGATAAATATTCAGTATTTACATTATTGTAGCATACAAACACAATGTATAGCTTAATGATGTGTCAGCAATAGATACATACAAATGTACACATATACATACATACCGAAGTTTAGAAAATGACCGCAGGTATTTTTCTATGTTAAAGGATATGTCGACATTACACTCTATGTCTACAATCTCGCCTATCTCTGCCCAAAGAAGTTTCACATAAGTCTGGAAAATTTGTACAAAACTTGTATCATCCTTCTAGCTTTTTTGTTTTGTTTTGCTTTTGTTTTGTGGTACTGGAGATTGAACTCAGGGACATTCTACCTCTGAGCTACACCCCAGCCCTATTTTATTTTTACTTTGAAGCAAGGTCTCGCTAGGTTGATGAGAGTCACTATTTACTGTGTCTGTCCTTGAACCTACACAGCCTTCCTGTCTCTGCCTTCCAAGTACTGGGATTACTGGCATGCGCCAACACACTAAGCATCCTTCTGGCTTTGTGTGCTACATGGCTTTCATAATTTCCTGATGGGGACTCCGATATTCCCCTGGCCCTCAGGTTTATAAATAGCTTGCTCTTCATTTATTATGTGAAAGATAATGTCTACCAATTTTCCATTGTTTTGCCTTTTATACATAGTATATTATATTTCTCTATATTCCATGTGGCCAAATTTGATTCTTCCTTGAGCTTGATAAAATGAACTCAGGCAAAACATATGCAAGACTTGTTCCTTTGTTCTCATCCTATGTAGATTTTGCGATAATTTTACAAGTACTTTAGACCTGCCGCCTTGTTTAGACAAGAAATTAAATGCCATTAAATTATTGGTGTCTTGAATAAGGCTAGGTCTACTAAGACCATAGCTACATAGATGAGTGCTGTTGGTTTAGTGGAATAAACAGAAACAGTATGACTAGGACTTTACTGAGGTAGTCTATTAAGAATGTTAATAACCACACCAGGGTAACTACCACAAATGTCCAGGGAACATAAGACGGACACATTTCACTTAGTATTAATTGTATAAATACATATGCTAATATGCTTCAAAGTGTTCACATTTCAGTATTTGAAAAACAAAGGAATGAAAGCTCTTTTCCTTACCTGTCTCGCTTCAACCCTGGTTTACAACACTCCGAGTTAACTGCCATACGTGCTTTTGGCTATATTTAATTATTTCTAATTTTCTAAAGCTGTTATGAGATAATAGATATGTAAATGCTTTGGAAAGTAAAAGCAACAAACAAATGTTAAATGTTATTAGTAACTTAAGAAGCTTTTCTAATAAAAAGCACATGTATGCCACAACACTGATTACAAGATTCTTCTTTTTCATTTTAGGCCTCCATGTGAGCCCGCACGAACAGAAACAAATGATCACTTTCTTTGTCTCCATACTAGTTAGACCCAAAGAAACTCACCTATGTGTGTGCCCCCTCTGCTAATATTCTGGCTTTGTATCCTGAGTTAAAATGTGAGATCATTCTCCCCCAATTTAATTTTTTTGACAGTGAATATTTATACTAAATTTAAATTAAGTGTAAAAGAGCAGATTGATAAGAACACCAAAAACCTTGTAGATCAACCAATAACACCAGCTGTCCAAATTATTCTACAGCATTGCAAAGGTTCCTCTAAACTGCATATTTATTGCTGGATACATTCCATCCATATGACGTACAAATTTGAGATTTATACTTTTAAACATAATAAGATGGAGTTCTGCCATGCCTACTGGGTGATAAGTAAATGCATACACAACCAATTTGGTTTAAATCTCAGTCCATAATATTTTTGCATTAATCTTAGGCCATACGACTATTGGGTTAGTTTTTTTAAGATCAAACCCTTAACAATTGTTAAGATGTACAATTTCTTCCCCATACATTTCCTCATTAGGATTTAATAAAACTTCAAATGGTCCCAATCTAATGACAAAAGTAACAATTTTAACTGTATTTTATATAATTGTAGAATCCAGATAAAACAAAGAAATTTATTTATACCATGACTCTAGGTAATGTTTGATTATTAACAATTAAATCAGTATTAAAATGTCTCGTTTGAATGCTTTGCTGTTCTTCCTATTGTTAAATCTTTAGTGAATAAATAAGTCATTAATGACTGAAAATGTGGACTAACTTTAGTGCATGTACTGATAATAATTTTAATAAGAGAAACCTCACTACTCAAATAAGATAAAAAATGCTAGGCAGAACTGGTACATAAAAATCAGTTTAAGAATATTCTAAACAATTGTAATTTATTTCTTTCAGGTTTCATAATACCTTGCATTGGACTAGAAAAGAGTAGCTTGATTTTTCTCTCTCATCAGTAGAAAAGACTTTAAATAGTAAATGTTTTTCAGTCTGTAAATAAGCACTTCTCAAGTGCTGAGAGGTGATCTAGTCACTTGATTCTTTAAAACAACCTTCTGTGTAATCTCTTTCTATATTATCTAAGAACAAATAAAAAGAAAGGTAAATGTTAATGCTACTACTTCTAGTTCTAAGAATTTCAAGAATTTAACATTAAAGAGGGATTAGTGTTCTAATAGATAAATGACATGGATGTCAAGGTTTCAAACTTCAAATGTTCTGTGTTAAGAGTATGTATTATTATTGCTTGAGAAAGTACATGTGATCCTTTTGATATTTTTTCAAGGCCAGGTCTGTCTGATCTCTAATCATTTTTAAAATTTAGCTACAGAATTAGTATAGTTCAGTAAATGCACCAGGATCTTTTTCATGGTTAATGAGTACTATCTTATATTTGCTAGTCTAAAACATACCTTATTAGAAAATTTGCTTATAAGTAATAATAACTAAGTTGTTTATTCTGACAATGAATTTGTCTTAAGCTAAATAAAGTGGTCTCTGAAGTGAAATACCCAAAGCCCAGGTATGAGAAACACAATCCTTTAGTATCAAGAAAATATTAAAATTGCTATTTGCATACAGTTTTATTTAATCTTTGAAATTATTTTCTTGATATACATTACATATTTGCATATTACTATTTCTTTATAATTTACAAATGTGTAAGTTAAAGCCCATTTTAAATAACAAATTAACTTTTATTATGGTTTAATTGTTCTTTGCATTCAAACTTTCACATTGTTACCTGTCCTCTTTATATTATTTCTTTCCTCTAAAGACAATAAAATGTTTGGTTCTCAAATACTCATACCTGTGTTTCATTGGCCTAATATGCTTGCCTACTTTAGCAAAAATTAGATTTTTGTTATAGTTCATGATAATAAAGTGCCATGATCTCTTTATGGCCTAAATTTTTAAAAAACTATTCTTTCCTCAATGTGGTATTGACTCATCTTTTTATCTCTAACTTGAAGTTCATTTTTCAGGTTATAAACCAGATTTCAATTTCTCCTCTGAGTGCCACCTGACCCAATGGAAATTGAAAGGTGACTGCGATTTGTTCCTTCCTGGTCTTTTATTGAGTCAGCTACTCCCTAAAGCTTCCCACACCCACCCTTCTTTGCAATGAATATGCACTGCTAATATAGTTGTAGGCAATATTTGGTGCATATTATGGCCATTGTTGTTCCTGTTGATGTCATTTTTATTGCTATAGACTTTTGACTTATAATAATAATCAGAAAATAAATAGAAGCCAGAGCTGTGTAACTAGAGACTTTTTCTTCTTAACAGCTGCTGTCAGCTCTGGTGTATAACGTGTAAGGTTTAATCTCTTTCCCAAAATAACATGATATAGCTTGCTAGGTCCATAATTTAACTCAAGAAAAGTTTTCCTTCACTTGTGATGTGTAATAACATTGTGTTGGTTTAAGATGAGTAGGAGTAAATGTGCTTATGAATCAGCTGTGAGTGTTGGAACCACTATATACAAAGTCCTAGAATACACTAAGCACTCAATAAATAGTTCAATAAGTGAATGAACAAAAAAATAAAAATCATTTTATTTAACAAAATTTTATAATAATTTTAATGTTCTTCTGAGTCATTTAATAACATGGACTGTGAGTGTGACTAACCATCTCAGTGCTGAATTGAGTACTTGGAGTGAAATATATATATAGGATGCTAAAAGAATAAAGAAAGAGAAAGGAGTGTGGTTCAGAGGTAGAATTCCCTGGGGTTCTATCCCTAACATACATACATACATACATAAATACATACATACATACATACATACATACATACATAAATAAATAAATGTACATTAATCTGGATATAATGATAGATTTTCTGGATAAAATTTACTAAAACACAACTAGTATAAAGAAGCTAAATAAAAAGTAAACAGATAGCAAAGTCATACCAAGGAACTAAATAAATAAACATAATACAAAACCACATTTAAAATTCATATTCAAGTGCTCAACTCCTATACATTTCCTAATATGTATTGAATGATGCTGAAAATAATATCAATTCCCATGACCTCAAAGACATTTTCACACTACTGCAAAGGCATAAAAAATATTTTCCAGTGGTGATAGATTAATGACCAGTTTACATTATTTGACTTTCTTCTTTGGGGATAATGAAATCTTTTTGTAGATGTTTTCATAGAGTATACTGTGTTATATACCAAAGCACAGAACACAGGTGACTTCTGATATATTTTTGTAGATGTTTTAATAGAATATACTGTGTTATATACCAAAGCACAGAATACAGCTGACTTTTATCTCCAAAGATCAAAAGGATCCTATGACCACACTGGCACTATTCCCTAATCAACTAGACTTATCTGCTGTGGGTTCTATACCTGAACCATAATAAATGGATAACGAAAGAACACCCGGATCTATAAGTTTATGGTATGCACAACTGTTCCTCCTTTAAAGCCTGACATGATCACAATATTGCCTATCTTGTTAGGAATAATTGAAGGTTAAGGCTATTACTAGAATTTTTAAGGAGTTAGATCATTACCATTTACTCATACCTTTCTGGTCCGACGTGGATTACAACAAAGTTAAATAGGTTTAGAACGGCGGGCGTGGTGGCGCAAGCTTGTAATCCCCGCGCTTGGGAGGTGGAGACAGGAGGATCGTGCAGGATCGCGCAGGTTCGAAGCCAGCCGCGCTGGCGTAAGAGACCCTGTTTCAAAAATATAAAATAGTCCTGGGAGTGGATCCTGGAGATAGAAGGGCTTCCAGGAACCTCAGTACCACCAAAAAAAAAAAAAAAAAAAAAAAGGTTTAGAGGTTTTTTGTTTGTTTTTTTTTGTTTTTGTTTTTGTTTTTGTTTTTGTTTGTTTCAAGTATTTGAGTTTTTAGTGTTTTTCTCCAGGAGGTAGGACTCCAAACACAAAGTCTAAAAAGATCCTGGGTGTTCTTTCTTTCTTGCTTGCTTGCTTTTTCTTGCAGTACTGAGGATGGAACCCAGGGGCATTGTACCTCCAACCTACACTCCCAGCCCTATATTTTATTCTTTTACTTTGAAACAGGGTCTCACTAGTTGCAGAGGGCCTCACGAAGTAGCTGAGGCTGGCTGCAAACCTGTGATCTTTCTATCTTAGCGTCCCAAGTACTGAGATTACAAGCTTGCACCACCATATCCAGATGGGTGTTATTTCTTGAGAAATTAGATTAAGGAGAATATGATGGCCTGAAACTTGTCTGTGCATAGAAGTTGGGTATTTCTGGTACTTTATTTATTTTCTTTGTAGAAACCCTGTGAAGTTTTATTACAATTATTGTTCAGTTTAACAATTTTAGGTCCAAAAGTGAGACCATCTCAATTTTGAATCTAAAATGGAATCTGTTAAAAGATACACATTTTTGCCATAAAATAGGCAAATAGAACCTTTGGAAATTACATCGTCTTCCAATTGGGGGTTTGTTATAGATTTTCATGAAGTTGACCACTTTTTTCAAGTGCAAACTTTTGTGCCAAAAATATATTTGGGATGGAGAACAGAAATAATATATATTTTTTATTTTTGAGGAGTGTATCCAGGGCATTGCACATGTTAGGCAAGCACCTTCTAAACAAAAGATCTTCAGAATGACTTCTTATCTGTGCACTCAGACGTCAGTGTCAGACTGATGGTATTTAAGGAAACAATTGTATATAAAACCTAATTATTATTTTGATATCTTAAGTCATACTTATTATTTAACTTATTTTATTAGGTTGCATACCATAGAGCTCATATACTATTTTCAAGTCCTTATATTGAGATAAATATTTCCATATACACTAACTTTTGAAAATAAGAGCTGAATTTTATGAAATATACTTACTTTTTTCTAAGGCTCATTTTCTGATATTTTAAATTTTAAATCGATTTAATTTTTATAAACTAAAATAAAAAATTTAAAACCTTCTTTTATATTGAATTAGGACATGTTTAGAATATAAATGATATTGAACCACATACATTAAACATGGCTTTGATTTTTTTACAGTAAACAAAAATATAGATAAGCTAATTGGGTAGTTATTTTGATAGGGTCAAAGATTAATTATGTTTATTTGAAAACTGCTTATAATATTACTTTGGATGTATGAAGCAACAAACAAACAAAAATAGAATAAGATTCTCCATGTGGGTCTACTCTTAAAGGAAATAGGTATTTCCCATGATTTCTAGATGTTTATAACTTGGCTCTCTCCCAGTATTCGCTCTTCCCCCTTCCCTGGAACATCAATCATTTCCCACATGGCACCTGGACCTGAAATGAGGCTTCAAATTAATATATGTTAAAAATAAAAATTTAAAATTTAAAAAAGCTACCCAAATGCTTCTTACTTTGTGACAAACAAGAGACACAAAAAGGAATGGCTTCTCATGTAAAATTTTTTCTCTCTGTGTGATTTTTTCCCTGTAATCCGACTTTGCCCTGCTAGAAAGCCATTAAAACCTTCATATTCATTGTAATCAGCGACGTGCTTTTTTGTGGTGATGTAGCTATCTGACTTCTTACCCCTTTTTCTGAAGACAATTGTGGTTCAATTTTTTTATAGATGCTACTATTTAATAATAATCCTGAATCATTTAAAATAAATTTACACATTTACTTCACAATGTTAATGGAACATTTGAGCAAGAAGTTTTATTTACATGCACCATCTATGCTCCATTTTTTGAAGAACATTAATAATTTTTTTTCATGTGGACCTGCTACTTTGTATTTACTGATTTAAATGATAAGCCTATAAAATAAGATTTCATCTGCTCTGACATATAAAATTCTTCTAAAGTTTAATATTATGTTAGAAAGAAAATATAGCATATTAAGATATGGTCACATTTCTTATTAAGTCTCAAGTTGTCTTCTGAGTTAAATCCTAAGGAAGTAATTTATGCTAAGGTCCTACAGATAAACAACAGAAACATTATGTTTAATGAAGCCATTTTTGATCATGCAAATGCTTGATATTTTTAATGCTTTCCCTTTGGAGTTAGAAAGCTATCGAGATGTCTGTATAGAAAATGATAAAACTGCTATTAAAAATAATGTATATGCCTTTAGAATATGACAAGTGTTAGCACTAAAAGAAATAATTGACATTTATTGAGTGCTTGCCATTTGGCAAATTCTTTCACATAGATTCTTTTACTTCTTTTTTACAAGATTGCTTCATAATTAATGTTAGCATCTCTGGCTTTACATAAAAGAAACTGGTAACCAGAAAGTTCATATAATGTTCCCTAAATCACATAGCCAGAAAGAAGGAAGACCAGGGTTGGAATTTTGGATTGTTTTAACTCAGAGCCTGTACTCTCTCCATTGCCCTCTGCTCCCCATGGATTTGACTTTGGAAATCAACTAATTTACATTTGACATGCTTCTACATTAAGAAACTGAGGCACAGAATTTAGTAGACTTATCCCAGATTTGGGACTGAGCATTTTCCACTTTGCTGCTACTGGGCAACTTGAAGCCAACATCAGGGACTGATCACTGACTGAATAAATGGACTGGGAGGGAGGAGGGTGGGAGGCACATGCCTGACAGAATGCTGAGACAGTCAGGAAATTGGACTCTACACCTGGTCTGTCTTTTAGGACCCACGTGACCGTGAACATGTTCATCTTCTTTTGGGATAAGATTCTCCATTCCGAGATGGCAGTCACCGTGAGTCTTCTGTCTTAGAGAATGTTTGCAAAAATCAAATGAGGTGGTATACTCAATACCTTGGCAACTGAGAAAAAAATTATTGTAATTAAAAAAAAAATTAAATCTACTATAGTAGGCATTTAAGTGTACACAGTTCAAAACATGCATAATGTGCAGTAAAATTTACAATGCAAGCCACTCAGGGAAAAGTGACAAGAGACTTCGGAAAAGCTACAGCTAAACGGGTGCATGGGTCAAGTCAAACTTGATTACGAGACAACAGGAGGGAATGAAAGGGCTCTTCTTGCAGCACTCTGGTATCTGTAGAAGCCAAGCTACTCAGCCTCATTGTGACAGCCTCCATTTTGTCTAATATCTTGAGGGTAAAATAGGAATTTTTGGAGAGTGACATGGGTTCTCCAGGCTCCTACACTGGTGTTCGCTTATCCAGAGAAGAGAAGGAAAATGCCTCTTGTCAGTTCATCAAATGACTCTTAACCCAGATCTTCAATACAACAGGTCATTTGCCTGATTTATTTATTTTTCCACAGAGAATCTTTAGGCTTCTGAAAATAGAAGATGATAAAGCACAACGCCATCCAACAGGTAAAGTTGAGTTTACAAGGAGAGGAAATGGGAAAGCAAAAGGTCAACGTTTAGAGACGGATGAACCACTAAGGTCTAATTCATAATCTATTAATTTTGGCTCAAACAAAGCACCAAAATTTATTTCATGAACTCTGAAGAGCCAGGAAGATGACATTTTGCACAGTCCCCTGAACATTACATTTTGAAGATAACATCCTGTCTTAAAATCACTCTTATTTCAAGGTTTACCTATGCATTAACCTCATTTTTTTTTTCTTCAAGACACTCCTGGGAAGCAGTCAAGTCTATTATAAGATCAGGACACTGGGACTCACAGGACTTGTAAATTTTGCCCACTATTATACACGAAGAAGGCAGTGGGGCTTGGGTATTTGGACTCTGAGCTGCTATTGTATTCTGCTAAAAGAAAATAAAACTGTAAGATGAATGCAGTGGCACATGCCTGTAATCGTAGCACTTGGGAAGCTGTGTCAGGAGGGTGGCAGGTTTTAGGCCAGCCTTAGCAACTTAGCCAGGACCTCAGAAACTTAGTGAGACCCTATTTCAAAGTAAAAAATAAAATAGGGCTGGAGATGTAACTCAGAAATAGATCTCTCTTGGGTCCAATCCCCCAGTGTCTGTCTGTCTCTGTCTGTCTGTCTGTCTGTCTGTCTGTCTGTCTCTCTCTCTCTCTCAAGAACACACACACACACACACACACACACACACACACACACACACACACAGAAAATTTAAAGCTGATCTTTGCATTTTTGACATGCAGGCCAGAATAATTAGTAACTCTTTTTTTTGCACAGAAAGCTAAAAAAATTAAGATATTTTAAAAATATAAAACAAATCAAAATGATTTATGTCAGTTTTTTATAACCTCCTTTTGAATCCAAAGGAAAGTTTTAGCTTCCGAGGGAAATGTGAAGTAAAGAGTCCCATTATTCCCAGCTCAGATTGTGCAGTCCCTTTACTAACCTAGTACATCTTCATGTCCCCTCTTGTCTAGCAGGATTGTCGGGAGTGCTGTTTTTGAAGTTCCATCAATCTATTAAACATTAGACAGAAGGTTTTAGGAAACAGGCCATGTGTATTGTGACGTACAGTCCTGGAAAGAAAAATGATCAATCTGTGTATTTGCCTTTTAACTAGTTGTAGACAAGTTGGCCACATCCTTGGCACATTAATGAATTCTGTCATCTCTCATCTCCACTGCTCTCTTATTCTATGAATTCAGATCTCTGTTTGGCAATAAAAGTAAAGTCACTGATTTAAGTTTCTCCTTTCAAGCTAGGGCTCATCATCCCTAATAATCAAGAGACTGGATACCATAAGGAAAAGAAAAAGGTTCACAACGTGATTTGCAATGTGTAACTTCGACTAGATCTTGGAAGAGATTTTCTATAAGATATTTACAGAGATATATTTTTTAAACGTCTCCTTTCAGAGAGCATGTGATCCTATACCTCTGTGGAACTGCTTTTTCCTTCTCCCATAAAAAATAGTTCCAGATATATGCAGGGATTTAGAATGTTATGGGAAATATAGGGGCTTTCACATTTATTCATGAATAGATTTAAATAGAAATTATTTAACCCTTGACCACTACCAAAACATGTATGTGGTGCATTTGATTGTTCTCAATTTTCAAGGAAGTGATTGGCAATGTGACTCCCAACTATGTTTTCCCAACAGTGCTTCTCTATTGAAGAGGCCTTTCTATAAAATAGGGCTACTTTCCTTAGCATCTGGTCTCTTTTATCTGGCACATTGGTTCCTGGCTCCTTTTTATCTAGGACAGCCTATTTATAAATCAAGTATAACCACTTGGATCTCTCCACTAGTGGCCTCACTTCCATATTTAAATTGGTCTTTAGGATGTGTTCAAGTTCTCCCTAATGACGCATGTTAGGAATATTAAGGTCTTTTTCATTTATTGGATAATGTTATAAGAACAAAGAAAAAGTGGAACATTAAAGAGTAATGACCTATATATTCTAGATACTATCTTAAAATGTTACATATGTCTGCACTTTGAAATGCATGTGTCAACTCAAACAAAATATTTATCTGCTTTACCAAAGTATTCTGCTTTTCTCAATTTGGCCTCTGATATTTTGAATTCCATCACTAAAACCTAAGAGTCAGAGAAGCCCATCAATGGTCAATTTGTCTGACTTGAGATTCATTTTTTGTACTGTGAATTATAAAATATTTTGTTTCCTAAAGGTCTATGGGTCTATCATTATTTTCTTCAAGAGCTATTTTCCTTGGAACAATTTTCAGTAATTTATTAAGAGCTATTTATTGGACTGCTTCTATATGTCATAAAGATGCTTCTCTATTTACAGCAGACAAAGGTTCTTACCCTTATGAAGTAGGCATTCTAGTAGAAGAGACAAATAATAAATGCAGAGCAAAGTATGTACCACCTTTCATTGATTCCAAGATGCACATGTTTTTCCTATGTAAACATGTCTTAAAGCAGTACACGTCTCATAATTGATGAAATCTGAAAATGTCATCAATTGGCCAGGGGACAATGATAACATGGAGGCCATTGCCTATTCATGTATGAATATCAAAAGCATCAGTATCAAAAATTACAGAATGGGCTCCAGTGACTACACAGACATTGCATGCAATAGTGGGATTGTTTTTATTTACTTTTTTTTTTTTGCTGTCTAAGAGCTATTTGCTTTATTTCTATAATTTCATTAGTACATTTTAATTATACCTCATAATGAGGTTCAAAGTGATACAAACATACATGTGCAAAGACCTTGATATATTTTCTTCTAGCTCCCACCCTGCTTGCCCCTCAATCCCCGTATATGCTAGTGAGATGGGTGGTGATGCCCCCATGTATGGACATAGCATTATTTGAACTGATCTTTCATCAATTCTTCTTTTGCCCTTCTCACCACATCCCCTCAGTCTCCTTCCATTATTCTACTGTTCTCTCTCCTCATTTATCTGAAATCCTTTTTGTTTCCTATTTTCTCTATAGCTTCCATATGTGAGAAAAAAAATGCAAACTTTGATTATCTGAGACAGGCTAGTCTCATTTAGCATGCCATTCTCTAAATCCATCATTTTCCTATATGTGACTTAATTTGGTTCTTATTTATTACTGAGTGAAATTCCACTATGTGTATTCATATATACATAGCCCATTTGTGTTGCCCATTCATTTGTTGACTGATACTTAGGTTGGTTCCATAATTGGCTGTTATGAACTGTGAGCTATGCCCATGGCATGTGTGCATTACTATAGTATTCTGACTTTAACCCTTTTGAGAAGATGTCAAAGAGTGGTGTAGCTGGGTCATATGGTGTTTCTATTTCTAGTATTTTGAGAATCCTTCATACTGATCTTCATAGTGGTTGTCCCAGCTTGCAATCCCACTAACAGTAGAAAAGGGTTCCTGTTTCCCCACATCCTTGCTGGCATTTTGTATTGTTTGTATTGATGACTGCCATTCTAACTGCAGTTAGATGGGACTTCAGCATAGTTTCAATTTGCACTTCTCTGAATGTTAGTGATGTTGAACATTTTTATATGTGTATTGATTATTTGCATTTCTTCTTTTGAGAAGTGTCTATTCAGTTCAATTTTTTTTAACGGGTTCTTTGGCATTTTAGCTCCTAGAAACTAGTTTTGATGAAGAGCTGGAATAGGTGGGGAATTATATGTGTAGCAGAATCCCAAAATTATAGTTTTCAGTGTATGCTTTTAACAACATCTTAAGGAGGTTCTCATCTGATTGGAAAGTGCGGAAGAAAAACCTTCCCCCTTTCAGACTATCTATAGCAGAAAAGAAAATTTGAAAAACTAGTATTTTGATTCATTACCCTATTATTCCTTCAGGCTAAATATGTGAAGCAGGAATCCTTAATTCCTTACACTTTAGAATGACTTCACAATCAGCTGCTCTTCAAAGAACAAGTTGTTTTTTTCATAGTTTATATAACTGTATTTTTACTGAGCATATACCAAAATGTTTAGACAAAAATCATAATTTAATTTAAAAATATAAAAATACTATCTTGTTATCTGTAAGAAATTTCTCTAAGGGACTGGACTTGTTTTTATCTTTTACTGTTTGTTTACAGATTTTTCTAAAACTTTGCAAATTAAATTGTAACATGAGATGTTTAAGGATATGTCTACTTGCCTGTATCAACTGGCAGGTAATGCTATAAATTATATGCCTATATGATTCTTATGGATATTTAAAATAATATAATCAAAATATGTTTTCTCATATACCAACCTAACACACACATATATATTTTATTTCTAAACAAAGTCATAAAATACTTTATTTCCTATATATTTTTATGATGGGAAGTTTAACAGGGCACTATTTTCTTTAAATATTTTTTTGAAATTGCTGGGAGAACTATAACAGCAAGCAGGCTTCCTCCAGAGGCAATCTTTGTTACTCACGTCACCAATGATGGCTTATTTATTTCATCCCTGGTGTGTAATCTCATTGACACTTAAATAGTGATCCTGTCTCTAAATGTATAGCTTTCAAGTCTTTATGCATTGAACTCATAGCTGTTGTTTTATTCTTGACATTGTCATTGATTTGGTAAAAAAAAAAAAAAAAAAAAAAAAAAAAACTTCAGAATTTTTAATAAAACTAATGAAATTCCACTTCCAGTAAATTCTGCAGGCTATTTCAACTACTGCCTACAATGGCATTATCACATGACAAAATCCTTCTAGAAAGCAGAACTGACCTTATAAAAGAAACACACACACACACACACACACACACACACACACACACCCCTTCAGTAATAACTTCACTAAAAAGAGACTAGCACCCATGTTATGCACTCCTTCATCCTTCATTCTATTGTAGACCTTGGTAGTAAAACAACAGTAATGAGGAAGAATATATGAGTTGGCAAATTTCAAAGTTTGCTTACTTGATTTTAAGAACAAGTATGCCGGCCGGGCGTGGTGCCGCACGCTTGTAATCCCCGCGCTTGGTAGGCAGAGACAGGAGGATCGCGCAGGTTCGAAGACAGCCGCACGCGCTGGTTTAGGAGACCCTGTTTCCAAATAAAAATGTAAAAATAGGTCTGGGAGTGTAGCCCGGAGGTAGAAGGGCTTCCAGGAACCCCAGTACCAACAAAAAAAAAAAAAAAAGAAAAAAGAAAAGAAAAAAAAAAAAGAACAAGTATGCCCATAGGATAGAAACAAATAAATATCTTAAAAATATGGATCTCCCAGTAGAGCTAGAAAGGATATGACCAACTGGAGGGTTCCGATGAGTAATTTTAAGCAAAAAAGAAATTGTTTCAACTCTTTTGCCCTAGTTCAGTTTTCTATAAGTCTAAAGACTCGACATAAACCTTTCATTCTATAAAATTTCTCTTTGAAATATTTTATTATATGAAAGTAGAAGCTATTTGTTTTTCTTCCGTTCCTGAGAAAGGTATATTGAAAAAAAATGTTTGGATTTTGAATTTAGTAAGACCTGGATCAAGTATAGACTACATTACTTACAATAACTTATATAACTTACAAGTTATGTGTTCTTTAAAATAGGTTTATTTACTATAAAATTGGGTTAATATTAAGAACTAACTAATAGTATATAGTTCATAGCAGGTACTAAATGAGTGTTTTCTTTTATCTTTTTCCAGTTTTTCCTAGTTAAATAAAATATTTAGCATCACAATTCCTATAAAAATTAATTTTCCTCCCATTACTTGAAATAGTTTGAGTAATGAAACTAGTATAATTTTATAACTAAGTAGGAAAGTATGGCATAAGAGTGATAAAATAAGCATATTTCAATTACCAAATTGTAGCTTAATATCAATTAAGTTTTCCTATAATTTTTCTATAGCAAGCAGCTTCTTAACCATTTTTTCCCAAATCCTGTTTAAATAGCTCTGAAGACACAGAAAAAAATGTCATATCAGCACTAAAAGTAAAGACTTAGGAATAAGCCCTGAAAATAACTTTCAAGGGATTTCCATCAAGCCACAGCTAAAGATGCTAAACTAAGGAAATCCAGAATCTTAGAAAAGTTATTGATCATGGTGTGTTCCATTCTAGTTTGAAAAAATGGAAAAGAAGCATTTCCTGCATTTTCCCCCTCTTATGTTCTCCATCATCTTCATAAGACATGAGATATATTAGAATATGATTGGAAAAATATAACTGGCCAGTCATCTGACATCAATGAAGCAACCTACACCTATGATGTACCTACATGATGGGTGAACAGAATATGGTGATTGGAAGTCATGTTGAAGATAAAACAGTCCATGCACTTGTTAGAAGTCCAGTTTGTGCAGCATCCCTGGAATGTACCCTCTCCTTCTTATTCACTAAACCAGAGATCCTGTCTATACTCTCTTTATCTAGAAATGTCTAAAAATGACATTTGATATGCTCTTGATGGAAGGCTGCAATCCAAGTGGACCAGGATACTGTTCCTCCATTATCTATTTCCATGGGAAGACTGCAACTCCTAAAACCAATGGTGCTTGAAAGAGAAAAGAGCAGCCAGTGCTTCCAGGACATGAGATGTACCTTCAATGGTTCAATCTTGAAAGTAGGAACAGACAATCAAGGTGCAGATTGAAATAAACTTTAAACATCATTATTGGGCATATGTAGATAGTATGATTAACTATGTTGGAAAATGAACTAACTATTTTGAACAAAGAGCTACTTCAGAAAGACCAAACCACACCAGACTCATGTCTGTAAACCTTTTAAATTTAGCTCAAAATGAAGCACAACAACCTGCCATCTACTAGGAGCTCAAAGAATGGGATTTATCTAGCACCAGTAGAAAGTAGGTGCCATGAAATTTGGAACTTTTAATCACAGCTTATTTTTTATTATCTGGAATAATACCTGGAATATAAGACTTTCAGTATTTGTTGAATAGACAAATAAGGCAAGAACAAGAAAAGAGACCAAGGATAATATACCTATTCTATTCTTAAATATCAAGTCTGTGTGCAACTGTTCTCATTCAAGGATAAATAAAAGATAAATATAACAACAAAAAGCCTATAAAAACAGACTAAAGGAAATAAAAATTCATTTGAAAGATGAAGATCATTTCCCAATTGATGTATTTTAAAAATCAGAAGAATACTTGATGCTTTCAATTGTATACTATAAATCATGACATAAGCTGGGGCAGAAGGGCAAGAGAAGATCATAGAAAAAGAATAAATTCCAGTCGTAAGCCAAGAAAACAAGGAATTTAGGTTAGATGTGGGGAGATTAAAATTTTTAAAAATATTTTTTAAATATTTCTGAGTCTGGCTGATTTCACTTAGCCTAATATTGCTACAACAAATTTTAACTAAAAAGAGGAACCCTAGAATGTAAAATTGTTGAATCTGATTTAGACCATTGTTGAATATTTTATGTTCTTATTTGTGCCTTTTGGTTTCTTCTAAAATGAGAGTGTATTCATTTTAAGATAGTAAAAAGAAATCATCAATTTTGTTACATAAAATAGGCCAATTCATGATGATCAGATATATTTATATGGGCTTTTTAGTGGGTATGAGAGCAGATGAAGCCTTCTTTTGGATAAACTTTGATAAATTTTATGTATATCTTTTGACCTAATCATTTTCTCTCTGCGAATATGTTTCTCTGACTATGGCCTTAGAATATAGATTTATGTACACAGTCCTCACAGCACTATTTCCAAAAGTGAATCCTTCGATACCATATAATTGGCTAACTATCTGCAACCAGTGAAGCTACCTATGGTCCATCCATGTGATGAAGTCTTAGTACTATTGGTACAGCTACACCTAGTTGTTAAGGGTCCAGTCTCTGCAGTGATATTGGGATTGCAGCCCCCTCTCATTATTCTCTGAACCACTGTTACAGGGTCCTCATCTGTGAAAAAGAGCTGAAAAGCAAATAATGCCAGATTCATGTCAGATTCATTCTAAGAATTACATGATTTGAAGTGAGGCATGGTGATACATGCCTGCAATCCCAGTACTTGAGAGGCTGAGACAGAAAGATTGCAAGTTCAAAGCCAGCCCCAGAAAATTAGGAAGGCCTTCAGCAACTCAATGAAACCCTGTTTCCAAATAAAAGATAGAATAGGGCTGGGGGTGTAGCTCAGTGTCTGTTACAGCTTAAGCACTCCATACATTTTCACAAGTTATTATTTTTGAAAATACAGGAAATATTTAATATGTATAAAACTAAATAAATAAAGCAGAATATATAGATGTAAGTGTATGCCTACATGTGCACTTTAAATAAGCCAACAGTATAATCTATATATGTCTTCATATCTAAAAGCACACATCAGAATCTTAACAGTCTTAATCTTTTAGGCAATAAAATTATGAGTCATTCCTCTTTGTAATTCTGTGTATTTACAAAATTTTCTATAAGAAACATATATTGCTCCTAGCACAAGGAAAAGCTAATACATAAAAAATTTCATAGTATTTTTTATGTATATATGTAATACTGGGAAGTGAACTCAAGGACATTCTGCCTCTGAGTTACACCCTGGCCCTACTTTTTCTTTCAAAACAAGGTCTAAACTACTTAGGGCCTCACTAAGTTGCTGTGGCTGGCCTAGAATCTGTGATCCTCCTGTCTCAGCCTCTCAAGTATTGAGATTACAGGCCTACACCACCATGCCTGGATTCATAGTTTATATATAGGACCTAGGTACCTATAGTAGATATTGAACATATATTTCTTTAATCAATGAATTGATAAATGAATGACAGCTCGTTAATTCTATGTCCTAAAGTAACCCTGAAAATCATCCCAATGCATGACTTTCATCTAGAAAATCCTCTGCTCAGAGACTTTCAAAGATCCTTTTGAAGCCAAGAAAATGATTTCAGGCTTTTCCAAGAATGGTATACACGTTTCTGTATGACCATGAAAACTATATTTGCTTTGTCCTTCCAACCACTTGCCTTATTTCCCTGTGCTATCTTGTAATTAATTACTTACCCCTTCCACACACAATGCCCTTTGTCACTCAGAATCCCAGCCACAATCTTCCCAAGCCTTGAGGAGCCCAGGTCAAGGAACTTTGTCCAAATCTACAGTGAATTGATTCCATTCTTTCTTGTGTTCTCAGAGTTTTACATAATATTTGTAAAATTTTAATCCTACTAGTCATATCATGTCCTTAAGATTTTCTTTTTCTCTATTTAGTTTGCTAGTAAATAATTTGTTTAGCCACACCATTTTCCTCCTTTTTATCTCAAAGCAGAAAATGAGTTTTCCTTTCTCCTGTTGAGAAGGAAAAATAAATATCTCACTTTTATGTATAATTTTTCTATAAACTACTTTACTTTGTGAAAACATATATATATATATATAATTAAAATTCTGAAGATAGAAATGAGTATAACGTAATTAAGTATGAAAGTAAAACTATGGCTCCCCCAGACCCTGGTTCCCCAGCATCAGAAACAACCAAGTTTTGCATATTTGTCCAGAGGTATTCTATACCTAGAAAAGAATACTTATTTGTTTTATAAAAACATAGGTAGGATGCTATAATAACTCTTCTTCCACTTAGCTTTTTAGATTTAATACATTTGGAAGAGTGTTCTATGTCAATATACTTGTGTTTTTACCATTGCATAGTATTTTATTATGTAAATGTATCAAAATATAGTTTCCCAATGGTTACTCTCAATTGTTATTTAGATTGTTCGCATTTCTCTGCAATTATAATGTGAGAATAAGTAACCCAAAATATATGCCATCTCATACATAGAAAAATATATCTACAGATTAAATGTCTAAATTTGATATTACATGTACTTTGAATTTCATAAGAACATCAAAATAAACTTTAGTTTCAAAACAACCATTTTCAACTTTATTTATTTATTATTTATTTATTTATTTTCTTTGTAGTACTGGGGATGAAACTCAGGAGCATTCTACCTTTGAGCTAGACCCCCAATCCCTTTTTATGTTTTGTTTTGAAACAGGATCTTACTAGGTTGCTGAGAGTCTTGGCAAATTGCTGAGGTTGGCCTTAAACATATGATCTACTGCCTTAGCCTTACAGATTTGTGCCACCATGCTTGGCCTCTATTTTTATTATGACCCATTAAATTATAGATTAATTTAAAGACAGTTGATATATGTATGATGTTATATTGTCCTAAGTAAGAGTTATATAAGCTTTCTTTTTGTTTGCATTTTTCTTATAATCTTATACATTCCATCTTTATATGTATATGTGTATGTATGTATATATATATATATATAGTTTTATTGTATCTGTAAATTTGGATTTACTTCCAATATACTTCCTAACATTTTAGTTTTTATATAGATAAAAATGATTTATTTTCATGTATCAGTTTTAGGCCCAGTAACTTTGTGAATCTATTATTCCAAGTGCTTTTATTGTTAAATAATGTAATGAATAATTATGTTTTATAACATTATTTTCACGTAGTTTGTTGCTAGTAACACTAGAATATGATTAAATAGTAATGCATAGCAACTTTAAATGTCTATTTTTTACTGACATTAATAATCATTTTAATGCTGACACTTAAGTAATTTGTATTAATTTTTTTGTGTGTGGAACTGGAGATTGAACCCAGAGGTATTATACTGCCCAGCTACATCCCCAGCCCTATTTTTTATTATTTATTTTGAAACAAGGTCTCACTAAGTTGCAGAGGGCCTCACTAAGTAGTTGAGGCTGGCCACAAACCTGTGATCCTCCTGTCTCAGCCTCTCAAGTACTGGGGTTACAAGCATGTACCACTACATGGCTATATGTTAATATTTAATTACTTTCCCTAGTATTATATTTTCCAAAGCTTCACTGAGCTATGATGTACACCAAATTACAAATATTTATAATGAACATTTTTATCAGCTATCTAATAGGCATAGGCTTGTAAAACTAACAGCATATTTTTAAGAGGAGCATATTTTTATCCCCCAAATATTTTCATTCTCCTTTTGTATCTATCTATCATCTATCTATCAATCATCTATCATCTATCTATCTATCAATCATCTATCATCTATCTATCTATCTATCTATCTATCTATCTATCTATCTATCATCTCTCTCTCTCTCTTTGTGGGACTGGGGGTGGAACCCAGGGACTTTCTACCTCCGGGATATACTCCCAGACCTATTTTATATTTTATTTGGAAACAGGGTCTCACTAAGTTGCTGAGAGCCTCACTAAGTAGCTGAGGCTGGCTTTGAACCTGTTCAATACTCCTGTCTCAGCCTCCCTAGCGCTGGGATTACACGTGTGCACCACCACGCCCGGCTTGTTTTGTTTTTAAATCAAGAATGGCTCTCACCTTTTACATGTTGCTGTATTTAATTTGGGAAATATTGTTTTTGAGGATTTGAGTATTTAATTTTATCAATTAATTTTTAGAGAGCTATGAAGATGAGCATAGATTTCCTCTTTGAACTCTTAATATGGTGAATTATATTACTAATTTTTCAAAGTGACCAAATTATGTATGTGCCTGTACAAATATATAATAATGAACTCCAGTATTATTTGTAATCATAATGTTCCAATAAAGATAAATAATTGCACAGCAGAAAAAAATTTCAACATATATTCATTTGGCAATGATGTTTTTTATTTTTTATTTTTTTGTGGCTCTGGGAATGGAACCCAGGGGCATTCGACCTCTGAGGTACACCCCCTGCCTATTTTTTTATCTTTATTTTGAACCAGGATCTCACTAAGTTGTAGAGAGTCTCACTAAGTAGCTGAGACTGTCCAAAACTGTGATCTTCCAGTCTCAGCCTCCCAAATGCTGGGATTACAAGCATGCACCACCAGGCCCACTGGCAATGATATATTTATTATTCTTTTATTATTTGGTTGGAGTTTATTTGCTAATATCTTATTTTGTACTTTTCTGTAAAAATTTTAAGTAAAACTAATCTGTGATATTTGTAATATATTTCCATCTACTAATTCTTTTATATTTATTTAACTATATTTATTATATTTGTGATTTTATTTAAAAATTTAGAATCTTTGGGTAATTTTTCCTATGCCCTAAAATCACATAAATAGTATTTAGTGTTTCTGCTTCTTAAAATGTTTGGTTAAATTCACCTGTTAAAATTTCTTGTCTTTGCCGGGCATAGTGGCACACACTTGTAATCCCTGGACTTAGGAGGCCGAGACAGGAGGATAGTGCAGGTTCGAAGCCAGCTGTGCTGGCTTAATAGACCCTGTTTGCAAATAAAAATATAAAAAATAGGTCTGGGAGTGTAGCCCGGAGGTAGAAGGGCTTCCAGGAACCCCAGTACCACAAAAAAACAAACAAGAAAAAAAAAAGTTATATAGCTGGTAAAATGGGTTTTTATGTATTTTTCTTTTTTACCAATTCATTTGAATATATTTTATAAGCAGTCTTTCTAAAAAAATTTATTGGTGTAATATAATTTTACATTGTAGAGAGATACAAAGTGACACATCCATACATACACACATCTCTTGGTGTGGTTCTCTTCTAACCCCATCCTACTAAACTCATCCTCTCTCCCCATACATGCTAGTAAGGTTGTTATTAGGATGTTCATATATGAAGATAATATTACTTGCTTTTCTGTTTCCTCATGCCTCTTTTTTCCCCTTCTTTCTTCCCTCTCCCAATCTGTCTTCTCCTCTTCTTTCTCTTTGCAGACATCCAGCATAATTCCCTGTATATTTTAAGTTTTTCAAAGAGTAATTATTGTTTCTTTAGCATTAATACGATTTTGGCAGTGCCTCTTCCCACTTTTATCTCACCGTTGGTTAATAGTGACTCTTGTTTCAGGCCAGAGTCCGCATGTGACAGCAGCAGAGGCCGTGAGGGCCAGGCCCCGGCATCCACAGTGAAGATCTGTTCCTGATCACGTGCCCCAACTCCAGCAAAGAAGATCTTCACAAGCTTTTCAGAAAAAGCCACATGGTTCTAGAAATTGCTCAATATTGATGAAGATGCTGGGTGTTATTGTGCATATATAGATTGATTTTTAAGTCAGGCTTCAAATTGAGAAGGAATCAAAATAACAATGCCAATGAGATGATTTTGTATAAAAATAATAATATGCCGGGCATGGTGGCGCATGCTTGTAATCCCCGTGCTTGGGAGGTGGAGACAGGAGGATCGTGCAGGTTCGAAGCCAGCTCCACTGGCTTATGAGACCCTGTTTCCAAAAAAATATATAAAAATAGGTCTGGGAGTGTAGCCGGTAGGTAGAAGTGCTTCCAGGAATCCCAGTACCACAAAACAAAACAAAACAAAACAACAACCACCAAAAAAAGCAACAAAATAATAATATAAATCTATTCCTTGCATTGATAATTAAGAGATTCAGTGTAAGAAGACCAAAGTAGTGGCCTGTCTAGAAACAGTGGTTTTCTTTTAAGTTCCTTTTCCTGAACGCATAGGTCCTTTTATGTTCTTATTCCCATCAGGTTGTGAAATAGTACAACTTAAAATTCTGTAATTTTATTGTCATTTTAAAAATAATTTTGATAAAAAAATTTTCAAGTACTATTTCATCATTTAGAAATCAACTTCTGAGTAAGGATATGTCATTATCATTGGTGGTTTCTAAAAGCAGAGCTATCAAAACACCATTATGAGCCATGGATCCGAGCATTCACTGAAACCTAAAGAAGTAAAAACAAAACTTTCCAGAGCTGCCTGGGCTGCTTGGCTTTGGACAAATGTAGGGGAAACATGAAGAGAAAACTGGGATTTCATGCAAAGGCCAGGAATAGCAGGTGCTGACAGATAGAAAAACGAAACTAGGAAAGGTCAGAAATGACACACCAGAACCCCTTAGTCTGGGCCACCTACAGATTCCTGAGCTTAGTCCCCTTTTCATCAGAATTCTTCCTTCTGTTCTTTGAGTTTGATACCGATTTCTTTTGGTGTTCTTTTCCCTCAGATATGTGCTAATTTTAGGTTGTATACCAATATTTATAACCAAGGTTCCCTGTTGGCCTGTGTTTGCATGCCGTACCATTGATCAAATCCTGCTTTTCATGGTTTTTAGGGAAAACATAGATGCACTATTAGAGGGAGCTCGCCAGTTTGGGGATGGAGATGGAGTGTTTTCAGCTACCAAGGCCATAAAACAGCCTAATCTTTGTAAAAACAGAGGCTGCTCTTCTTACGCTACCCCAATAATTTATGCTAATGCCACCCTGGGAGTTCCTTTTGCCTCTAAGTCTACAGAAACTTTGGACATGCCCTTACCTCTTTAAAAGTCTTTACTATGGGATTGAGGGAGAGGGAGGGAGTGGATGGGGATTGGATAAAGGTTAATTGGCTGATGTGTGCTTGGATATCCTCACAAATCTTGTATTCCATTGTGTTTGACCACAATGCACCAATAAAAATTTTTAAAATGTCTTTTACTATACAGATTGTGACCTGTAAGATAATTTTTAGTGTGATGCCATTTACCTCCTATCATTTAATAACTGCTTGTGGTTTCTGGTTCAAGGAAAAAAGTCTTGTTTTTCAACACTACTGTGGATGTCTGTTGGTGGAATCATGCATGTGGGCCTGTAACTCTACTACTAGCTCATGTGTATACAATCACACTGGGTCGTAAGGCAAGCTTAGTTTTCTAAGTTAACCTGTATCTGTGCATACAGACCCATAAATATACACTATACAATATATACACGATACAACACTATACACTATACAACCAAAATAAATAAATAATATAAATTACAATTTTATTATCTATCATGTATTTATTTATTGGTAGTAGGGACTGAACTCCAGGGCATTCTACCTCTGAACTGCACCCCAGGTCTGTTTTATTTTTTATTTTGAAACAGGTTCTCGCTAAATTGCTGAGGCTATCTTTCAACCTATGATCCTCCGGTCTAAGCCTCAGAGCTAAATTACAATTTAAATAAATTATTTTCCAAAAGATTTAATGCTCGTATAATTTTTGACAACCTAAAGATAAGATTTAGTCTTTAGAATAGAATTAGGCTCAGAGCAAAAATGGGGTGGATATTTTTTCGAATCCCCTGACCCTATGTGTGCACAGCTATCCTCACTCTCCTATCCTGGTCCAGAGGCGGGCATGCATTATGATAGGGGAACTCCCACTGATACCTCGTTATCACCCAAAGCCCAGAGCTTACCTTAAGGCTCATTGTCGGTGGTGTACATTCTACGGATTTTGACAAATGTAGAATGACATGTATCATACTGAAACCTTTCACTGCCCTAAAAATGCCCTTTTCTCTATTTATTCTTTTCTCAATCCCTGGTAACCACTGATTTTTGTACTGTCTCTATAGTTTTGCCCTTTTCAGAGTATAACACAGTTAGAATCATCCAGTATGTAGCCTTTTCTGGCTGGCTCTTTTCACTTAGTAATAATCCTAAAACTGGGTTAATGTGTCTACACGGCTGACATAAATGGCAAGTAAATGTGGACTCCTTGGTTCTAAAATATTTTCAAGTTCATTAAATATTACTTTATCAAAACACATTGATATTTATAAGCAGTTATTTCTGGATTCTTGCAAATATTTTTAAAATATAAACTCAAGCCAAAAACTTTTAATTCACAGAGATACAAAACTGACTTCTCTGCCCAGCATGGTAGTACCTGCCTATAACACTAGTACTTGGGAGGCTGAGACAGAAGGATCATGGGTTCAAGACTAGCCTCAGCAATTTACAAGGTCCTCAGTAACTTAGTGAGACTTTTTTCAAAATAAAAAATAAAATAGCGTTGAGGGTATAACTCAGAGATAGAATGCCCCTGAGTTCCATCTCCAGTACTGAAAAAAAAAAAAACTAACTTACTTTTTATTCTAGGCTTTATTAGCCTTTTCAAGGAGTTGCAGCAACAGAGTACTAACGCTGGATATGTGCCATCTACAAACTAAGTCCGTAAGTACTTCCCAAAGTGAAACACCTATAGAATTTTTGGAGAAAGTGGTAAAATTTGTTCTCATTTCTCTTGCTTCCAACCCTTAACTAAATTGCTTAAACACATTGTCTGACACAGTGCTAATCTGATCCGACATGCTTTGTTGGACCCAGTGATCTTTCCATCTACTAAAGTTGTGTCAATTTTACACGTCTAGGAAAAGAACTTCGAGACTTTCCTGCTGGGAAATTGACAGTCATTTTGCATAAAAATACTTCCCTACATAAGAGGGCTTATTTATTATATTAACAGAAAACAGAAGAAAAAAATTTGCATTTTGAGTGCTGTGAAAAAAGATCCCAAAGTCATCAGTTGCTCTGAGCAACATATTGTGCGTGTTACCACATGACAATTGAGACACACACTCGTTTGTTAATCTCTGCGGTGGCAGCTCTTATCCTTCTGGATGAAGAAAAGCTCATTCCAAGAAGTTCATCTGAACAAGCGAAGGGTGATAGCCTTATTATGGCTACAGATCAGAACCATTTTCTGGTTCTTTTGGAAGTACGCATGTGGATATGCAGAGCTACCACTAGCTGGTAAGATGTCTTTATGCAAATTTTTAAAACACCCTTTCTCTGGGTGGACACATGAGAGAGAGAAGTTGCTCGGTAGAACCCCTTTCAGTAGTATTCAATCTACTCCACACACGGTGTCTCTGTGAACACACTGGCGCAGGCCTAATGACTGGCAATGTGTGATATTTATTTAGAAACTGTTATTAGTCAATTCCAGGAAGGTCAGAATATAATTACAAAAACTCGGTTTCCATTTCCTTTGTGAAGATTCATGGATGACACTCATTTTAAGTATTGCTGCTTAGGACAGCTCACTGTGCACCTCCTGAGAAACTAGCTCACTCTATTGTGTGTTTTACTCCAGCTGCTAAGAAGAAAGAATCAAATTTCAGATCCAGTCAGCGGTAGCCAGGACTCTCAGTGGCAAGTGATGGAACGCACATGAAATTGAGTTGAGGAAAAAGAAAGATTGGTCGGTGCAGAAAGGCTCTCAGCCTCAGCACTCTTGACATTTGGAGCTGGATGGGTCTTTGTTACAGGGCTAGGGGGGCTGACCTGTGCATTTGCTAGATTCTACTGAGTGGATGCCCGTAGGACCACTCTCCCAGGTGTGACAGCCTAATATGGTTCAGTTTTTGCTTAATGTTTTCTTGGGTGGGGGATGGGGACACAATAGTCTCTAGTTGAAAACCTCTGATTTAGAGTTCACATATTGAAATAGCTTCAGACAGAATCACATCATATCCAAAGGAAAGGGACCCAGGATAGGCATATACTCCTCTTACTCCATCAATCAGAGTGTTGGAGGAATATGAGATGAATATCTATTTGTTCATATCCCCAGCCGAGGGCACAGGTGGGGCTCTTACCCTCGGGGATTATACCAGGAGGCTACCCCACTCAGAAGCCCAGTCAGCCCTATACATACTATTAGGATTACCCAGAGACAAATGAAATGCTTATTGAGGAAAAGGAGCAGGTATAAAAACCTTTTTGCAGGCAAAGCCAAAAGATGTCTACCCAGAATTTACACATTCATTAAGCATGTACCAAGCAACTTTTAGGTTCCAAGACTCCAGTGGTGAACAGACAGATCACAGGTCATGCCGGGCACTCTGCAGATCACTGCTAATCCTGGCCTTGTTTCCTAATGTTCTCATTTATGTTATTTTGTCTTACAAATACATTGCTAGGCTGCCTAAGATTATTTTCTGGAAATAAGGATATATTATAAATAAATATAATTAGAGCCAAAAATCAGTTTTAGGAGGAGGATCAAGGTATATCAGGCATTCCCATGCTGTCCCATGCATCAAGGTCCCTTCTGCTTCCTTCCTAAATAATACAAGTAGGTAGTCCTTAAAATATCATTTTGTTTTCAGGTAGACAAGAAACAGGCGGTAAAAGTCTTGCTCAGACTCCTATTCCTGTCTTTGTGGTCCTAAGCTCATTTCTTGAAAGTGCCACTGAGTTTAATCTCCCTTCTTCCAGCATCAATAATTCTGAAATAAATAGCTGGCAAGGTTGATGAGTTCATTAGTAGTAATTATGGCAACAAAATCAGAATATCAATGGCAAATGAAATGGAACTTTATTCTATCTCATGTGAATGTCTAGAGATAGCTGTCTAATTCTTACAATACTAAGGGTCTATTCTCTTTAAACTTCTGTTCTAATGTGTGAGTCTTCAATAATCCAGATTCTGTGGAGGATGGAAATAGCAGCTGAAACTCCAATCATGATTTTCTAGCCAGGAGAAAGAAGATGTTAGAGAAGGGAATAACCCTTTTCCTTAATGATATAACACTCAATCCATACCAGGGAGGCACATGATTCTGTACAACACCAAGTGAGTTTCTTATGATAAGGAGTTACAGACATAATATTTCAATAAAAAGATTTTACATACTGAAACCGATTCCTTTCTGTTAGTCTAACATTTTGACAGTGGGAAGAGGTTGACTAACCAACTATCAGAGATTTAGCTTGTAATAATTCTAGCACTTGTTTGTTGGGAAGAGCATTTAAAAAGTAACTTTAAACCCTGAGATCCAAGTGATCTTCCTTTCTATTTTCTCTCTTTTGATTATAACTCATATTTTCTAAACCTAAGTTCAGGCCATTACATCTCTATTAGTTTAAAGACAATTTAAGTTTCTTTTTCATGTGTCTGTAGTACTGAGGACTGAACTTTGGAGCATTCTAACTTTAAGCTATACCCGCCAGACCAATTTTATTTTTTTTTACTTTGAATCAGGGTCTCATTAAGTTACTTAGGGCCTCACTAAATTGCTAAGGCTGATTTTGAACCTGTGATCCTCCTGCCTCAGGGATTTCCTTTTTTTTTTTTTTTTTTTTTGAAGTAGGAAGGCAAAGATATGTGCTTGTAAAAATTGCAAGAATTTGAGAACACGGGGTGGGGAAATGATGGGAAATAATAAGATAGATTCTTTTTTTCCCCCTCAAAGGTTGAAGATAACATGCTTCCAAGCAGGTAACATATACATAAGAAGGAGAGAAGAAGAACTTGTGGTGAAGTGGTGGACCATGCCCTCTGAACAGTGGTACCCAGCTGGAGGGGGTTGTTGTCATATCAGGATTGCGTGCTTAGAGCTTCTAAAACCAATACAATAAAAAAAAAATATACTGTAGCTGTGAGTTAAACCTGAACTATTGGTCAACAGCTGTCCAACTATTGGGGAGAGGACTAGTAATTTAACCTAGTGGAATTTTACCTCTGAGTTACATCCCCAGCCCAATTGTTTATTTTTATTTTGAAACAGAGTCTTGCTAAATCAATGAGAGTCTCACTACTTGTTGAGGCTGTCCTCGAACCTGTGTTGCTCCTGTCTCAGCCTCCCAAGTACTGGGCTTACAGCCAGGGGGCACCACGTCCAACCAAACTATGATTTTAGACTTAATGTAGCAAATGCTACCTGTTGATCTCCAAATGTTACAACATATAGGAATATTTTTTTTCTAAACCACTAAAAATGTTTCTTAAATTTTTGACCAAACATCTGTGAAGGGAATTCAATCTTAGATTCTATCAAATATTTACTCTTTTGGGATTTGAAAACCAAAGCGCTTTTTCCTGTATTTCCACTATGTCCTACAATTATGTGTAGAGAGTTCTGGGAATGAAATGAAGCTGAGCCTGCAGTTGCTCCCAGGCACCACCAGCAAGGTTGCTTAAGAGGCCTGTGCCCATGGGAATGTGATTGCTTATTTATGGGTATTACTCCTGAAGCTAAACTTAACAGGTGTGGCTCTTTATTATGAACTGGGTATTGAAAAATATGATGGTAATTTAATCATGGTTTATAACCTATTAAATTTAATGTTCCATGCCTCATAAACCTGGTGGTGTTCTTTTGTTGGTGGTTGTTGCTATTGGTCTAAGTATTTACACAATGTTTCCAACTAAGATGTCCTACTACTGTTACCATGCACCACCAAATTTTATTGTTAGGCCACATTTGAATTGTGGAGGGGAGGCTTTAATGCAAAGGGATTTGTGTCTTTGAACTCAAGTAAGTGACCATTCAGAACTCAGAGACAAATCATTTTTATTCAATTAGTGAGATCCAGTGATTTAAAAAATTAGTTTGTTGTGTTCAGTTTTCAGAATACTGGTTCTAGAGGCTAGAATTGATCATAGGAAGACGAGATGGAAATATGAGTCACTGTTTCAGTGTGTCATGGTGCACAGAAGCATACTGTGGCTCTATTCATGAGAAGAATATTGAGCCAGAAAGGAAATTTAACTTTGGATCCATCATTTCTTCTTTAAGGTTGTGATTGCCAAAGGGACAAGTTATTTTTTGATTTAGCCAAACAGAAACTGATTTTATAAAACATTAGCTTCCCCCAAATTCCTAAAATCATTATATAAAGTTCAGTGTGAGTGGATATCACTTCACATAAAATAACTATTCTCTCAAAGATAAATTTTGTTGATATATTTTTAAATATTTGTTTTCATAGACATCCAAAGGATAGAATGAGTACACCTGAATTAAGAAAACATCTTCATCATCTGATAACTCAAATGCTTATCCTAAAGCTGGGCATGGTGGTAGTGCACACCTATAATCCTAGTGCTAGGGAGCTGAGATAGGAGGATTGATCGCAGGTTCAAGGTCAGCCTCAACAATTTAGCAAGGCCCTTAGCAACTTAGTGAGACCAGTTTCAAAATTAAAAAAATTAAAAGTAGGGCTGTTTTAAAGAGTTTCCATGTTCCTCCATCCAATCTCCTCTGATTGGTCACCTTATTTGCTCCTTCATAGGGCCCTTTCTTCAACTAGATTTCCTCCTATTACCCATTTCTTCCTAGTTTTTGCATATTAGGGAAAGCATCTGATTTTTTATTTTCTTTGATATTTCTCTTTGTATGCCACATTGCAAGTTCCAATCCCACTCTTGAAGGCCCCGACATTGACCTGGCCATCTGGCAGACTCTAATCCCAGCCTTGCTGGCTCCAGCACCAGCCTTGCCTCATGGCAGGCTCAGATCCTGGCCTCAGAGGCCCCAGCACTGGCCTCACCCCTTGGCAGGCTCTGATCCTGGCCTCGAAGGCCCCAGCACTGGTCTTGCCTCATGGAAGGCTCCAATCCTGGCCTCGCTGGCCCCGGCACTGCCCTAGCCTCCTGGCAGGCTTCTATCCTGGCCTCAGAGGCCCCAGCACCGGCCTTGCTGTGTATCAGGCTCTGGTCCCTGTCACTATGAGCAGGTCATCTACAGATCTTCCCTTTTTTCTTCCTTTTTTTTTTTTTTGTGGTACTAGGGTTCCTGGAAACCCTTCTACTTCTGGGCTATACTCCCAGACTTATTTTTATATTTTTATTTGGAAACAGGGTCTCTTAAGCCAGCACGGCTGGCTTCAAACCTGTGCAATCCTCCTGTCTCCACCTCCCAAGCATGGGGATTACAAGCGTGTGCCACCACGCCCGGCGTTCTTCGATTTTTTCTTTTAAATATGAGAGAGCAGTGCATGTCTTTTGCAAAATCTGGGACCCCAAATACCTATTGGCAATGAATTTTGTCTTCCCTCCAAAGGCAGAGTTCCACAGCTTCACTTCGGAGAGCAGGCTCTGCTGCTCCACGCTAACCCTGGCCTCCCGCTCTATGCAGAGGAGTGCAGTGGCCATGAGGGCTGAT
Source organism: Muscardinus avellanarius (assembly GCF_963383645.1). Lineage (NCBI taxonomy): Eukaryota > Metazoa > Chordata > Mammalia > Rodentia > Gliridae > Muscardinus > Muscardinus avellanarius. Next base: position 39,560,983 of record NC_137787.1, read on the forward strand.
GACTCCCAGAACACACAGTGTGGTGTCCCATCCCTGCCTGTGATCCTCCTGTTTAGGCCTTTCAAGTACTCAGGTTACAGGCATGTACCACCACACCCAGCTAGCCAATGAAATTTTTTTTTTTTTTTTTTTTTTTTTTTTTTGCAGAACTGGAGATTGAACTCAGGGGCATTCTACCTCTGAGCTACAACCCCAGCCTTATTTTTTATTCTTTATTTTGAAACAGCTTCTCACTAAGTTGCAGAGGGCCTCAACAAGTACCTGAGGCTGTCTGTGAACCGTGATCCTCCTGTCTCAGCCTCCCAAGTACTGGGATTACAAGCGTGTGCCACCATGCCTGGCTAACCAATGACATTTTGATGAAAAAAAAATATCTATCTTGAATCCTAATTGAAACTCATTTAGAAACAAAATACTATGGAAAACCATGAGCAGACTTTGAAAAATAACTTATTAGTTTGTATTAGGACATGGCTCTGGGAAGTTCAAGAAAAGAAAAAGATAAGTTATGGGGCTGGGGTACAGCTTACCCTTGCCTCTGTACTGAGAACAACAGGCAATTGTGGTGGTATTTGGTGTGTTTATGATGTGGCTTCTCTTCCTGCAGTGATCCGGCTGAGGCTAGCAAATGACACTCAGCTGTTTGCAATTTGGGGTCACATTTGAACTGGTGACTCAGGGGGCAAGTGTTCACTAGCCCACTAGTCTCTTTAGTCAGCTCCTGAGTCACAACTTTCTTATTTTCTTAAATAGAGGGAGCTTGCCTCATGGGAGCCAGCTTAAATGAATAAAATATAGTGTTCTATATAGCACATTCTTTATTAGCTGACATGGTCAAGGGGTTTTCTGGTTGCTTTGAGTAGTTGAGACAATTACTGATTTTCAAGAACATAATATTGAGTCAATATATTCATTACTAGATGAGACAAGACAGAAATAAGCTATTCTTAGATTCCCAAGGCCTCATGGGCCTTGCAGGATGAACCTGATAACTATAAATTATCTTGTATATGCACAAGAAGATCAGGGAGTAAACATATGTAATTGATGAAGTACCCGATAAATCAACTTCTAAATTTTAGCATCAATGTAGGGATGTATAGTCCTATAATAACAACAACAGCACCAACAATAATAGTTATGAACAAACAAAAACAGCTAGGCTGGAGGAATGGGTGAGTCTCTTGCTCTGCTATAAAGGTGGTTATTATTATATGGCAAGAACTGGGAAAGGTTTTTTTTTTTTTTTACTTTCCCTCATTTAATCTTCAGGATAACTATGACAGTGGGTATTATTGTAGCCAGACTGGTAAGACTCACTATTCGCAGTATCAAGCACACAGTAGGCACCTAATAAAGAACAGTAAAAGCTGGGTGTAGTGACACACACTTGTAATCACAGCATTTGGGAGGCTGAGACTGGAGGATCGTGGTTAGAGGACAGCCTCAGCTACTTAGGCCTTTCACAATTCAGTGAGACCCAGTTTCAAAATAAAAAATAAAAGATAGGGCTGGGGTGTAGCTTGGAGGTCAAATGCCCCTGGGTTCCATCCTCAGTACCACACACACACACACACACACACACACACACACACACACACACATTAATTAATTAATTAAAAAAAGAACAGTGAAGATGTGATAAAACCAAAAGGAAGCATTTCTTTCCCCTAAAATTCCTTCCTTCCTCCCCAAATGATAAGTAATGCTTTTTCAGGATAGCTGCTTCTGCAATGGGAATAGAAATTTGGAATTTATTAATGCATTTTTCTCTTTCTCTCTTCCCAACCAAGTACATTGTCCTAGACCAGCCAAAGACCTCTGCCTGCCTAAGAAGTTTGGACAAGAGAAATATTTGTTTCAGAATTGTACAGAAGAAAGAAAAACCATCCAGCTTCCAGCATTTAAGACATTACAGAAATATAATAAAGTCAAGGTTGTCTTAATAGAGAAATTGATAAATTCATATACCGCTTTCTTTTGCAGTCCCTAAAGATTTGTGACCTCAGACATATAAAACAAACAAAGAAACAAATAGACACCTATTGACCTGGGTGCATGCTTGTAATCCCAGTACTTGGGAGGTTGAGACAGAAGGAAAACAGGTTCATAGTCAGCCTCAGCTACTTAGTGAGACCCTACACAACTCAGTGAGACCCTGTTTCAAAATGAGGAATAAAAAATAGGGCTGGGGGTGTAGCTCAGAGGTAGAATGCCCCTGGGTTCAATCCCCAGCACCACACACACACACACACACACACAAACAAACAAACAAATAAAAAAAACACCTATTTTTGTCTTTCTGTGGAGGTATGACATAAGAGAAAAAAGAAAGCCTATGCCACCCACCAAGAGTCAGATTTCAGAAGAGAGAAGAAAGCTGTCAACCACCTGTTCTGATTTCTTTTCTCTCTACTTCAGCAGTATGAGACCGGTGTGCTGTTAATACAGATAGAAGGTGGAGGTCAAGGACACCTAACATACTCCCTGATACAGGACTTTTGAAGCAGGGGGGCCAGGCCAACATGGGGAAAGGTCCACCTCAGAAGAAATGGGAGTGGCGTGGTCTGGCAGGCTAGGTGGTGACTGTGGGAGGGACTGCTCAGCAGGGGAGCCAGAAAGAGGTGGTGGCTTCACATCTGCAGCCAGCAAGAGCAGACGGGAAGCTGTCTCAGAAGAGCAGATGGCCTATGAGAACAGAATGGATCGCAAGCTGGTCACACAGACGTGAACTCTGACGGCAGAGGGCCCACTGTGCACCACCATCCACTTGGCCATTCCCTTAATGGAAGCTTCAAGGCTGAGAGGAGGCTGAGAGACTGAGCCTTTTATCCAACCTCAAGAACTATTTATGTGCTTGGAAATCCCCTAGTATTAAGATGGAGGGTAACATGTTTGTCTTTCAGCCCAGCAGTTGTGGGCCCATTAGACCCACCATTTACTCACTTGTTCTAGGAAGGACCAATGTTTACTCAGTATGCATTGGCTTGAGTTGAAGTTTGACACAATGGACACAATAGGTCCATCCTGACACTCGTAACCCATCTGTAAAACATTGCTTTGTCAAATAAATGTTTAATCTTTTGTGAACTTGCTACTGTAGTCCCTAAGCCCTCTGCTGGCTCCTCTTTCCCAGGGCACAGTCTGAGTATCTCACTCCCCACTCCCGGGACCCCAGGGAGGATCATTTCACAGGTACTCACAAAGAAGGGAATACTCCCTCAAAAATAGGTCCATCCTGCATTTTCTCTTCTGCTGCTCTGGCATCCTGAGGGCTTTAGCTTCTGAGCCTGCCTATGTATTAGAGTCACCTACACAACTTGCAAATCACAGCCTGTGCTGGGGATACACTCAGTTGATTGGATCTGAGGGTGAGGTTGCACGTATGAACACATCTTCAGAGCTCCGTAGGATTTTTAATATGCAGCTCAAGGTGAAAACCACCACCTGGGTGCACTGTGTAAGGAGTCTGTTCCAAAGGAAACTAAGAAAGTTCCTACCGTTGTTGACAGGGCTGACAAGTGACCCAGCACTGTGCGTTTCCTGGCTGGGCGTTGCTGCTACTTCTGCCAATACGACCACTTCCCTCGACCCAGCTACTCGATGCACCCTCTTCAGTCTTCTGCCCTCGAGGTGCCCACGTTGTGCTTTTTTTGCTCGCTGAAAAGTTTAGCAGGATTCAAACTGCTGACATGACCTTTATTACTGTGGTCTCTAAAGAAAGACAAACTAGTACAATTCAAGAGAAAGGAAGTCTCAAATAGAATTATGTTTTCGGTCAGTACAAACACTAGAAACTTGCCAGATACCAGAGGGGAAAAGCACTTAGCTCCTATGATAGCTCTCCCATGCTGAGTCTATATGTAAAGTAAATACAGTACTACACAGGACTCAATAGAAGACAATAGGACTCCTTCTATTTCTTCTATTGGTATTCAATAGAAGACAATAGAAGATACAGGACTCAATAGACCTTTCTGACATCTAGTGGAGGAACATTCATTCAACAAGCTGCATTTAATAACAACTCTTAGGTAGGAAGTGCTGAGCTTGGATCTGGAAATAAAATGATATAAGGCACACAATTTCCAGCCAGGTGTGGTGGCACATGCCTGTAATCCCAGTTCTTGGGAGGCTGAGACCTGAAGATCGCCAATTCCAAGCCAGCCTCAGCTACTTAGCAAGACTCTGTTTCAAGATAAAAAAAAAATAAAATAGGGCTGGGGCTAGGACTCAAAGGTAGAATATTCCAGGGTTCAAGCCCTAGTACTCCCTCCCTTCCCCCCAAAAAAATCCAGCCTTTAAGAAACCCATATATGTTGGTTTGTATTTTCCAATCTTATTAATACTTTTCATTTATTAACTTAACACTGTACATTTAATTTTTTTTTTTTTTGTGGTACTGGGGATGGAACCTAGAGGCATTCTGCCTTCGAGCTACACCCCAGTCCTATTTTTTACTCTTTCTTTTGAAACCGGGTCTCACTGAGTTGCAAAGGGCCTCACTAAGTAGCTGAGCCTGTCTGTGAACCTCATCCTCCAGTCTCAGCCCCCCAAATCCTGGGATTACAATCCTGGCCTAACACTGTACATTTAAATAGTTTTTCTATTTGTATAGGGGCATACACTTGGTATCGATTAAATTCAAGGCAATTATGTTATTTACAAATATCCATCAAAATAGGGATGTTATATATTCTAGTGAACTAAAGTGTGAATGCAAATAAGTCTTCATAAAAAAATCAATGAGCATTCTTAACAGTGGTGTAATACTTGCCCTTATCCTCCTTCAAGTCCCAGAGTCTGATTACTTTATTTATCTCAAACTTTAAAAAGAATCCAATCCACAAAATGTTTGCACATTTTCTGAAATAACATTTTTATTTTATAAAATAGATGAGAATTTTGAGGTGAAAGGAATCAAAGTGTGTAGAGATTAAGAAAGGTCAACACATATAAAATACTGTAATTTTGCTTCTCAATGAAAAAGTCTGAGATAATGTTATGTGTTATACATGAAAACTAGTGTAGAAGCCTATGGCCTCTTAAGCCCTCCAGATCACTTCAAATATTTCATGACCAGCCATGAAAACCATTTGTATTCAGCATGTGAAATAACCTCTAATGAGAACACTAGTCCTCCATGAGCTAACCTTGTTTTTATAATAATAACTGAACTGATCTAGAACTGAAATAAAGCCCTGGGTGGAGCACCCAATAATATGGTTTACAAGATGCCACATGTATTGGAAACTTGGTAATAAAAGTATGTAAAAATTTAATCTTTAATGTTTCCTGTAAAAAAGATGATAAGGCATATAGGGAAGTCATATGAAAATTTATTTTTAACTTGTCATTGGAGCAATGGATTTTAAGTTCAAGTCAGTTTTTTTTAAAGATATTTGAAAACTGAAAACAATCAAGAACAGTCTTGACAATGATCGATGGACATTTGTCTCCTTAATACAAGGTCCATTGCTAAGATCGCTCCTGTATCATGTATAGTAGTTCCTTTGATGCCCTTTTTTTTTTTTGCAGTTTTTATTTCTGTCTGCACAAATTTCTGAAATTCCTAATAACTAGTATCCTTATTTTTTAGTATTGCCTTGTTAATTTTGTCTAGTAGTTAAATTTGTAGTGGGAATTAACGAGATGGTAAAAATGTTGAGGTAATTTTTTAAAGAATTTTAATTAATATTACTATCACAATAGGAGATACTTATCAGGAAATTTTTAATAGTCAGCAGCCACTTGGATTATACACAATTAGTATATATTCTTGATCATAAGGCTGATAGATGAGAATCTGTTTTCACAATAGTGGAGTGAAGCTATATCAATGTACCATTTGCAAAGGAAACAGAGTAGAACCAAATTCCTATCATAGGTTATCTGTGCATAATCCTCATGATGTATTTTTACTCTATAGTTCTACAATAGTAATATAATTCATCTTAACAGTAGGCACTATGATTCAGTATATAAGTAATTGTTTAAAGTGATCTGAATCGAACATACCATTTGACTCTGCTTTGCCAATGGCAAGTTTCACACTAATACTGGGTCATCTATTAGCATGCCCATCTGCCCCTAGGAGCTTTTGTGTTGGTCCTTCCGAGCCAGCTTGGGAAGCTTCAGAGAGCTCTATGTCAGAAGTAACATAGGATGGCCATGGCAAAAACTCTGAGGACCGTGGAAGAGATTATAATGCTTGGAAGACCCAAATGTCTCACTTATAGTCTACCTAAATTTGTTCCATAATTGACAGTAACATCTAGGGAAAGCAATGACAGAAAGAACTCAGACCTATCATTCTAAGAAATCTCTTTGAGATCCCAAAGGATGGAAATTGAGCATTTGATCTAAGTGCAACATACATCATATACATCATATTGTTATGACACAGAGCGAACTTTCAAACTCAGAAAAGAGCATGTAGGTATGCAGTCAGTTAAAGTAAGTGTTCTTTTTCTCACTCACTTTAATTCATCCTTCTCCTAAATGATTTGCTATTCCCAACAAAATACATTTTATGTTCTTCACCTTCACCTAATTAATTTGCATATTCAACATAAGGGTACTAGATATATTTGTGAGAAGGCTCTAAAATTTCATATAAAATTTTGAGAATCTAAATAAGAGTTAAGAATACTATTCTAATCTTGTTTCTAATACAAAATATGGAAAAATAGAAAAGTATGAGCTCCATTTTCATAACCTATCAAATACTCCTTTCTTCTTTTGTTTTATGTCATAGTTTCTAGAGCAGTGGCAAAAAAAAGTAGACACCTTATTAAGACTAATAGTTGTGTCTAAGCCAGGCGTGGCGGCGCACGCTTGTAATCCCAGCACTCGGGAAGCTGAGAGTGGAGGATCGTGGTTTGCGGACAGGCTCAGCTGCTTAGTGAGGCCCTTTGCAACTCAGTGAGACCCTGTTTCAAAATAAAGAATAAATAATAGAGCTGGGGGTGTAGCTCAGAACCTGGGTTCCAACCCAAGTACTGCAGAAAGAAAGAAAGAAAGAAAGAAAGAAAGAAAGAAAGAAAGAAAGAAAGAAAGAAAGAAAGAAAGACTTTATCAAACAGAAGGCCTTCAGTAGCAATCAAGTGAGCAAATCTATCTCTGAACTTAGAATTATTGTGTACCCGTATATCATCAACCAAATACAACTTTTTATCTGGTGACTAAGAAACATATCATCAAATATTTTCTCAACTTTTCAGAAAAACATTGGAATTGGGAATCTATCTGCCAGTAAACCTAAATATTAGGAAGGCATCTCCAGTGTTGGAATGGTTTAAGTGCTATGAGCAATTCATTGTAATGGGTATCATCCAGACTTTAAAGACAGGGTTCTGGAGGGTAGTGAAACAAAATTCTAATTATTTTTAGAAGTGAATAGAAATGGCTATCCATCATAGCTGGTGATACCAAAACATTTGTGAGATCATTGAGCAAGTTACATTAAAGACACCAGGCTGTTGATTTTGTAGATCTGAAGTCTATCCTGAGTTCATTTAAATCCCTATAAATATATAGTGAATTCCTTCCTTCCTCCCTTCCTTCCTTCCTTCCTTCCTTCCTTCCTTCCTTCCTTCCTTCCTTCCTTCCTTCTTTCCATCCTCAGCCATTTAAAAGCCTGCAGTATATAAAGCACTTTGCTCAGGGTGGAAAATTTAGAGGAAAAAAATGCGATAAGAAATTCTCACATTCAAGAAACAGTTCTTAGTGAGTTATAACTTGAATGTTAACTAACACCACACATTTGAACTATAGCTATTTTGATTTTTAAAAAATGGGGCAGAGGAGGGTCCTGGTATATTTGGATACATTGAATTTAAAAGATGTCAATGATGGAGGAAGGCATTTCACCCAGCAGGCTTTATCTCATTTAATAACCCTCCCTTGCTTACGCAGATCCCTCCTTCTCTGTTGGCTTTTGGAAAGCATTCCCTGAAATCTGTACTCCAGGTTACCTTAGCCCACCTTTTTGACTCTTTTAAAATATGTTCTGTTTTATATTAAAAGCAAAGATGCTGAGGGAATAAGAAAAATAACATGAAAAGCGATTAAGGAATGAAATTTCAAAAATATGTGGATTCTTACTTGCAAAATAACCCCCAAATAAAGAAACAAAAATTTGTGACAGCATTCCTTAAAACAATTAGCTCTCCAACCAACATTATAGAATTTGTAGTATTCTAATAACAGAGTAATCTTGATCTGTGTTTGTGAATAACAAACCTGTGCCAGAAAACCCGACTACTCTACTGTAGCAGCATCTGTGAACGCTACGATCCTTTCCTAAGCCTGGAATTCCCATTGAGTCTGACTATAATCAATGCTTTACCTTGAGAGTAACAGCTTTACCTGTCTTTTCATTAACTATCCAAATTATTTACATGGTTCAAGAATGGTTCTTCAAAAATATAACTTGGCTTTCTCAGGTGTTACTGAAGTAAGGCCCCCCTGGTCTCCAATATGAAGGCATCAGGGTAGACACTGGGAGAAGATGGATGAAGAATTAGCATACTCCAGCTGCTGAGATGCAGCCAGTCTAGGCTCCAAGAGGCAACTCCAGAGCTTGTAACTTTCACTGGGCAAAGAATATTAACATTATTTTAAATTTTTAGGAAGAAATGGACTATTAAATATAAGATATAAAAGTTTTTGATCTTCGTATATCAAATCAGAGATCACTTGATAATAAATTGGTAATACTATTCAGCAAAATATTAACAAATTCAGAAACAATGAGATTCTGTTGCTTTGTAATAATTCTCATTTGCTAGAGTAATAAGTCCTTGTACCTTATTTGCATGGAGACAAGAGTAAAAAAATAGATATATTTAGAATCTTCTTTTTATAAGGTATAGTTGGTATTCACAGAGAAGATCTAAATTTACTTTTTTTTCTAATACTAAGCATCACATTATATTCTTAATAGAAGTAAAATATCATTGTCATAAAAGATGAACTCAGATGCACAAGCCCCTACATAATTAATGACTTATATACTGCAAGCAGGCAACCAAGCAAAAATATCTAATGTAAAATCACGACAAGTTCCCCAATTTTGGATTTGGAGCCTACATCCCTTAAAGAATAGTGCCAATTTTATAAGAGAAAGCTTAAAATTATCAGAACAAAATTAATTTTAATTCACTTTAATTAAAAATCGACATATTTGAATATATGCATATGTATCTTCCCAAGATCATTTTTAAGAAGAAGGAGAAGGAAAAGGAAGGGAAGAAACTTTTATTAAATGTCTATCTGGTTCACATTTTTTAATCCCCATGGTGGCCCTGCGATGGTGGTTTTGTTATCCCTGCTTGGATGGAGAGAAGGATTGAGTCAGAGAATCTCAGTAGCTTCCTCAGGACCCCAAGGTAAGTGGCAGGACACAGAATCATCCTTCACAATGTCCACCCAGTCTCCTCCATCTTATCTACCTCTTGATTCTCGTAGTGCATCACAACATAAAAAAGGTTTTGGTTTATTTTATGCTCTTTTATTTGAAGGGGGAAGAAATAAGATTAGGGGGTTGATAATACTTCAGTTCAATGTCTAGAGTCCTAAATAAGTTCAAATTTGTTCTTATCTAGGGAGTAAGTACTCAGAGATCTGAAGAGAAAAAAACAATCCCATCTTTTTTTGTCATTTATCTTCTAATAATTAGAATAATAGCTCCGACTTGTCTCACTGATTTAATATTAGAAACTGAATTAAATTGTTTAACTTTAACCTCATTATAAAGACTCAGAGTTTTCAAATGAAATGTAATCTTTAATAACTAGTGTCAGGAAAAACTGTGTCAGTGCAAAATAATATTTCTTAAAATGTGATTTCTACTTTTTTTTTTTTGGCTTAGTGGGAAGACTGCCATCTGCTGAATCAACAATACTTCTTCATATACTACCTGAATAATAATTCTTAAAATTAAAACTATATAGAAGTGAAAGCTATTCACACACAACGATAGTTATTTTACTTTCTCTTTGCACATACCTGTGACTTGTTTTTAGACTTTAGATATATAGAAAATACATCCTAGAGATTTTCAGACATTTGGGCAAAAATATCTCATTTGTGTAGAATTTACTTTATTCACTGAAAAGAGATTCTAAATGTTAACTTTGTGCAGGGTTCCTTTGCCCATCCTATCTCGCAGATGATCTTAAACTCATTTTTCCTTTGCTTTCCCCCTTTGTCTCTGCTCTTGCTTTTTCTCACATTTTTCTCATAAATCCAGGACATGAAAAGTAGAATTTTTCAAAGTACTTTTTGCATTTTTACAATTATTTCATTTTCATTGTGAACATGGGGCTTCCTGTCTAAAAAAGTCCCTGTTGTTACGTTAATAACAATATGAAAAGAGGATCTTTCAGGAAAGTCTTTGTCCTCAGACACATGATTACCCAGCCAAAGGGAAGCTGTTTGTTTTTCAGTTTAATTTAAATTAGCAGCAGTCCCTAATCATATGCCCTTTTTGTTAAATATGTGTGCCCCTTTCTTACACTGAGTCACCCATTTCTTTCTTCTGCTCAGTGACAGCCCAGATCAGGGAATCAACAGGATAGTAGCATATCTGCTTCTATTAAATACTTGTTTGTTGATGGTTTCTTGGTCACTAGGGGGAAGAAAGTATGCCCTGATCTCCCTCTTTCAGAGGAGCTGTTGAATTAGGATTTATTTCTCTTATTCTCTTAGCCTAGAATCTCCATGAGAAGATATGTAGGTTTTAGTATGAAACTACTTTCTATCAATTTGGCTAAAAATATATTACTTTTCTCTCTATTGGTATAAATAGAAAAAATGTCATAAAGTTAAAAAAAATCTACTGGCAGGGTATTAAAAAATCACCAGACTTCCTAATTTTTTAAATATAAGATTCACATATAAATTTTAACATAGGCTGGGGGTGTCGCTCAGAGGTAGAGGGCCCCTGGGTTCCATCCCAAGTACCACACACACACAAAAAAAATTAACATAGTGTTAAAGCCCTAAAATATATGGTAACTAGTATCATATGTCTGGGCATGAGAGTGCCTAAAAAATATATGATAATTGATATACAGTGTGTATATAGCAACATTAATTACTCAGTTTTATTTTTAGAGTTAAGTCCATAAATATTGCAAATAAATAAAAAATGTTAAAAAAATTGGTCCCTGTAAAAATTATTTTTTCAGCTGCAAAATAGTTTCAGTGCAATTCCTATGCCTATGACTTTAGTTATAAAAAGGTTACTTACATCGTAGCTTCCTAGAAATCTCCAAAACTTCCTCATATTTATCTTTGCAATTATCATTTCTCACCAGAAGTTCAAAATGAGAGGGAGAAAATTAATAACCACATTCACAGATTGGGTGGAAGCCAAGATTTAAATATTGATAAGATACAAATCATTCCAAAGTAAAGCTACCTTCATTGGGAAAGATGAGGCATTTCTCATAAGAAAAACTACAAAGTAAAAATTTGATATGGTCGAATGAAACATTTTAAAGTAGACCTTTTAAAATATGATTCAGCCAAATAAATATTCCTCCCCAACTATGTAAGCACTTAAATGATTTCAGTATCTCTGACATACCTAGATTTGTCATATAATTGAAAAGACAAGAAAGAATCCAGAACAGATATGTAAATATGTTCAGTTAAAATACCCGATCCTTAACCATTGGTGGTATTATTCTTTCATTTGTGAAATATAAGACTTGGAAGATTTAATCTCTAAGATCATGTCCAGGCCTTCAAACCTATGATTCTACAAAATGCTTTTAAATCATTTTATCCTCAGTCTGTTGCTGTGGCTGTGGTATATCTACCGACCATTATAAACAGGTTACTCACCACCCCCAGCATCTCAGTTCTCTGTCAGTCCTCTGATAAGTAGAAAGCTGGTTAGTGTTTAGGTATATAATTTTGACCTGTAAAAAATGATTAAGATGCTGGAAAAAAGGAAAAGAAAAAGTGTAAACATACTGATACAAGACCAAGAAAGAAATGTCTCTCTTTGAAAAGAATGTTCTCTCAGATATCCTGAGCTTTTGCCTAATATTGGATTATTCTTTAGGTCCCCCCACCCCAGGAGTTTTATTTTCTTTGTTCTTTTCCTTCTGCCTTTGTTCTTTATTTCCTGCCCTTTTACAGCACAAGAGTTAGATTTGCAATCATTTCAGCTCCTCCAGTATACACTTACTTTTATTACCAACACTCTCACCATCCCTGCTGTCGGCTGAGCCTTCCTCACCCCGTGCACCCTCCTGTTTGTGGGACTTGTGCTGTAGGGTGGACTGAGGGACCCAGCACGTCCAAGCATAGGGGTGAAATTTTTTGAGGCTTGAGTATAGGGTTGGAAATTAGAAAAGTCACACGTTGAGACTCAGTTCTACCAGCTAAATTATTCGTCAAAATAATGTTTTAAGGTTTATGCCCACGTTCTTTTTCTCTCTTCACTGGAAATAGCTAGAAGTGTTCTGCCCACAGTGATTTGTTCTTCTGAATTCACCAGGCTTCTCAGTTCTCCTAAATTCAATCTGGGGACTAAGGCTACTGTGAAGAGTGGCTTGGGGTGGGGGAGGGTAACTGGTCCTAGTTGATTTCAATTATTCTATTTCAAATTATGTAAATGTAACTCTGGGGCATTGTTTTTCCAGTGGGATTTGTGCTCTAACAATAGATTATTCAATCTTGATTAAATCTAGTCCTGGTAACCATATTAACTAAGGAGACATTTAAACAAATTGTCTCAATCCTAACAAGGCTTCCTAATAATACCAGGCTTCAAATAAAAAGAAAACATGCCCCTTTTGTTTCTTTGACCTATGAGTAGGAAGAAAGTTTGATGAAAATATTAATGACTGAAGTTTTCTGAACTTAATTCACAAGCAGTGTTTAAAGGAGACATGAAAATGTCCATTGTCCAAGTAGTGAACAAAGTAGGAACTTTTAAATTATGAATTGGGTTAACATCTGTTGGGCAAACTGTTTGCTTAGCCCTATTTTAACATTTCACTTCCTCTCTGCCCCCTGTCTCTCTCACACATCTGGAACTGTGGCTACAGCACCACAGAGACAATTATAAAGCCAGAGTCCAGTTAAGGACCCTGGATTTTCTGTTTTTAGTTTCTGCTGCAATGTAAGGATGTCCCAAGAGTGGCCTGTGTGGATTCCACAGGAAGAAACGTCCTGGTTTAAAATACCAATAAAACCAAAATTGCAACAAAACCGAAGAAAGACGTTGGGAAGTTCAATCGACACAAATAAAACAAATGAAACTATAAAGAGTTCATTCAACACTAGTTATTGCAGACACAGAAATATTTCTATTTGAAAAATACTGTATCATATATAAAAGAGAAACATTTTAGAAACAGGAGTTAAAAGTTTAAAAGTTTTATATTGGGTACTGGTTCAGACAGAATATAAAAATTATCAAGGGCAGCTGATGGTATGTAAACAGGTGTGTGTGTGTGTGTGTGTGTGTGTGTGTGTGTGTGTGTGTGTGGCTTTTTTTTTCTCATGGTACCAGAGATTAAAACCAGGGGCATAGGGACATTCTACCTTTGGGCTATACCCCCAGCCCTTTTAATTATTTGTTTTGAAACAAGATCTTGCTATATTTGCTGAAAGTCTCACTATGTTTTGAGGCTGTTCATGAAGCTGGGATCCTCCTGTCTTAGACTCCCAAGTATTGGGTTCATGTTGCTTTCCGAAGGCTCAGTGCCTTCATCTGCAAAATGGGGATGTGGTGAGGACATTTGCCTTATTGGAGAATTGAATACAGTAATGCATGTGCATGCTTATTACTCTGCTCAGCATAAGCATAAGTAAGTACTAATAGCTACTGGTTGGATTGAGATTGCTGAAGGACCAGGATTACTGGTGACATATGGCATCCAAAGAGTATTTAATAAAGCCCAACAGTGAAACCATGACAGTGGCTTTTATGATAAAATAGGAAGCAAAGAGATTTGCCTAATGGTATTTGATGGGGCCATCCACTAAAGAAGAGAACAATGTCTGCCTTTAGGTTGAAACAACCTTGGCTCTGATACACTCATTGGCTGAGTGGGAAGCATTCCAGTAGGGCATGATAGTAGTCAGTATTTTTTTCAAAGACTCCACCCAAATAGAGGTACTGTGTTTAAGAATTAGGTCTGAAGAGGAAAACTCTTATGCTATTTCAAAGTAAGTAAATGCCTCAATCATTATTCTTCAATGATTCCAGTCTTATCTTCTGCACAAATTCTCTAAAGACTGCCAGTAGAATATGTCTAAAAGGTAAAAACTTAGCAGGGCATGATGGCACATGCCTATAAGCCTAGTACTTGGGAGGCTGAGACAGGATTACAGGTTAAACGCCAGCCTTAGCAACATAGTGAGAAGTAGTTTCAAAATTAAAAAAAAAAAAAAAGCTGGGGATATATAGCTTAGAAGTAGAATGCCCCTAGGTTTCATTCCCAGCAAATGTGTGTGTGTGTGTGTGTGTGTGTGTGTGTGTGTGTGTGTAAAAAAGTTATTCATTTACTTAAAAGTATTTAAACACAGTCCCAGCATTTGGGAGGCTGAGACAGGAGGATTGCAGGTTTGCAGACAGCCTCAGCTACTTAATGAGTCCCTCTGCAACTCAGTGAGATCCTGTTTCAAAATAAAGCATAAAAAATCGGGCTGGGGTATAGCTCGGAGGTAGAATGCCCGTGGGATTCATCCCCAGTACCACACACAAACAAATAGTTATTTATTTACTTAAAAGTGTTCAAACACAGCCCCCAGTAAATCCCAAGCATGCTACCAGGTCCTGGGGAACTGTCCTCATTGCTGCAACCTCACTGGGCCCCCTCCCTTGCAGGTCCCAGCATTTGCCAAGCACTGGCAAGCTCTCTACAGCAACACGGTCTTCTTTGCTTGTCTATTTTGATCTGCACTGTTTCTTCCTCCTGGAACACTATCTCTAGCCCCTAAACAGACTAATTTTCATTTGTCTTTTAAGATCCAGCCTACCCAGAGTCTTCTTTGAGGAATAATTTCCTCTTTTTACTCCCAACACACTCTAGCTACTGGGGATTCCCAGGTGTACAGCTCCACATCTCTGTGAAGCTCCAGTCCTCTGTTCACATGCTTGATTGCCCCATAGCCTCATATTAGATTGTGTCTTTGGGGCCAGGAATAATACCTTGTTTATCTCTTATAATAAAATATCAAAACATACTGATTAAAAGACTGTACTTTCCCTATGAAGTTCTTCAAAGACTGCTTTTTGTATAAGAAACTGAATGTCCATGTTCATAGCTTCTGAATTTGATTCCCTAGGATTAATACCAACATGTTCTCCAAAGAAGCTGTCTTTAGCTCTAGATGTTAAGAGTATAAATCAGAGCAAACCTAAGAAAGTTATAGAACCTGCAAGGTATACCGAAAAATTGCCAGGAGTGTAATTTAGCTGATTGGATCGTAGGTGCAGGGAGAACCCCAAACAAGGACCTCCTGCATTCTATTTGGAGAGGCGCATCAACTTAGTTCTGATCCTTGTGCTAGGAGTCTGCGTTTGCTTTTACATAAGATCAGTATGTGGAATACATCCAGACCAGTTGCTGTTTTCTTTACCACAAAGTGCCTTACTGGCAGTTGGTAAATGCTAAATAATAACAATGAGTCTAATTAAAAGTCTGGTTTTAGATCCAAGCTTGAGCCAAATGGGAAGTTAAGCTCCTGAGTCCACCAGAGCCTGGGTAGTGTGCCCTGGATACTTTTAGCTCAAGGACTCCCACAGGTAACTCAAGGACGGACTTCACAGAGGAATCACAGCTCTGTTCACTTCCCTAAATTTCCTCCCAAGCATCTTCAATCACCATGTAACAAATTTGGCTGCCAGTTCATTGCAGTATAAAGTTTTTGATTTTCAAATAGAATTAATTAATTAATTTTAATTAATTAATTAATATTGCAAAACCTTGGGTCACTATTTATTTCTTTCAAGTTGGTGTTATGCGCCTGTCTATTCTCCTTATCCTTCCAGATCTTAAAAAATAAAATGCTTTAAATATGAATATGTGGTTCCCTAAAGGAAAGGGGCAGAGAGGTGATTCTAAAATCAAAACAAACAAACAAAAAAGGTAAGCCAAGGTAGCCTTTTTGTGATTGAGAACTGACTGAAATCAAGGGACTGAACTGTTAGCATGATGATTTATTGACACTGGCCTGACTCTTACATGCCTCTCATTTTGCCTGCCATACAATACCTCTCTTCATGTTGTGAATTTTGTGAGCAGAAGAAATGTGTTTAGTTATAGGAATATAAAACTATGTCCAATTATATTCTATATTGGGAAAATAGCCATAAATATGAAGTCAGTCGAGACATTCAATTATTGCCCCTTTTCCTTTGAAGTAAAGTGATATTTTGATTGTCCAATTTAAAATACAGTAGCTTATCTGTTCAGAATACATTTGTAACCTATCAGAAAGCCATTCATTGCCTGGGAAATCTCATTTTTCCCAATTATGCCACTCAATGTGTTTAATCATTAACCTAAAGACAAGAAATTCAGTTAAGGAAGAAAGAAGTTTCTCTGCAAACTGAAGTCAAATACCAAATATTTATTGTAAAATAGTAGGAAAGGCTTTCTATAACAAGTAAAAAACAGACTGAAATTCATAATTTAGCTCTGATTCTTTGAATAACTCTTTGATTTCTTAATTATGCTTTTTTCAGTGCCGGGTAATACAGTCTTGAGGTTCCCCAAATGTACTTTTACTAAGTTTTTTGGAATTCACAAATAAACAAAAATAGTATATTCAAAGCCCAGATAAATCAGGCATATTTAATAATTTTGCCTTTGGATTGCATGCAATTTTAAATTGAAAAGAAAAAAGTATTGGCTTCATTTGAAATAAATTTTTAATGCATTTTAAAAGTTTATTGTTACTGGTATGTACCATTAGTAATTAAAACAAAAATCAAATTTCGTCTACTTTTTGTCTTAACCAAATAATTTTTTTGTTTATTTTGGGTATGTGTTTGTGAGAGGAAGAGAGGGAGAGAGGGAGAAAAAAAGAGGGAGAGAGAGAGAGAGAGAGAGAGAGAGAGAGAGAGAGAGAGAGAGAGATATGCTAGGGCTTGAACCTGGGGGTGTTCAACTACTGAGTTACTGAGTTACACCCCCAGCCCTTTTACTAAGTTACTACACTCTGGCCTCAAACCTCTGATTCAGGAGTCTCAGCCTCCCAAGTACCTGGCCAGATATTATGAATATCAAGTTAACAGTCAGACCAGTGATCATAAACCTCTTAAATTTAGATCCTGAAATATTTGGATCAATAGTTGGTTACATTCTGTACAGGTACACACCTGTTGGATGAGTGGGGATTATACATAACCAGTATTTTTGCTCTTCACAGCCCTATATACTATAGGGAATTTCAGAAGAGATAAATTTCTTCGGTCATTGTGAGACCCAAAAGGATCATGAGTACACAGCCATGCAAACACATATCTTAAAAACAGTGTGTTTGAAACACATTTATTGGGCACCCCTTTAAGTTTCAGCCCCATTGTTAGATAGGGAAGAAGCCAGAATGAGTGAGCTGCACCTGTTCCCTTGAGAAGAGTATAGTGGAAAGACCAGCACCTGCATGGGGGTAGGAGAAGGAACCTGTCGGAACACTCATGAGATAAAAAGTCAAGGCTTGTTTTCATGTGCTCTTTTTAACTACTTCATTTCCACAAACTAACTTTCCTCTAACCTTTTTGTGTAAATAGAGAAACAAATGCTAAGTTCCTGGCATTCTAGGCAGCTGGTGAGACCTCCCTAGCACGTTATTATCGGTGACTTTGGGTTTCCTTTTGAAGCCAGACTTAAAAGAAAAATACCAGGCCATAGATAGATACTAGACATGTTTGAGGGTAACTGAAAATCCTTTTCACATTTCCCCCTTCCCATTATTCCTGTCTTCTTCTGCTCTGAATGGTTGCTTATTAAATGCATCTCTATATATGGAGAAGATAGGCCTCAAAGCATTTTATGAAATAATCATAAGCCACCACAAAAGCCACAAGAAGAGAGAGCGCGCTTAACAGGAAAACAGAGCTCCAGCTAAATTTTTCATATTCCACGTACAGTAATTCAAGTGCCTCAGGCATGATGGAATGGGAAAAAGACAGGTGAAAATGCAGAGAAATCATGGCTGTTGAAATACGGAGACTTCCTGGCAAGTGGCAAACCTGCTGGCGGAAAGATCACTTAGTTTGTTGTTAAGATAAAAGTGCAAAAATTTTGGTATGTTCAATGCGGGAAAATGACAACATATGTTTCATAACCAGTTACTTCTCTTTTATTTAACATTATTTATTGTTATTTAGAGCAACACATTTTAGCATTACTTTAATAAATCTGATGTGGATCCAAAGAGCCTGATTCTGAAACAGTCCCGGAAAGAGGCAATCCGGTGTGGGTTCATAAACCCTCTCTTTCCAAAGCTACCCCTTTTGAACTTTATTTGGAGGAGATTGTGAGTGAGGTTGTGTGGAAGTGGAGTGGATATAAATGTGTTTTTCTAAGCAATTTCCATTTAATTAAAAATGTGTTTTGGATTTATATTTATTTACACTTGAATTATCAAAATGTTCCCTTGGAAGAATTTTTTCCCTTTGAGGCATCTTAACTCACCCTCCCGGAAGCCACATTTTGCCATAAGTAGAAAAACTCCACACCAAGAAGCTGGAGTTCTGTTCCAGACTCTAACCCTACAATTTTGTGTGGGTTTTAAGCTTGGCAAAAATCATGATCCCATCCCTAATCACAATCCATAATAGTACAGTGTGTGACAGTGGGGACAGAAGAAGGACTCTCCCGAAATATACCAATAAATCTACTTAGGACAGTTATCTGGGTTTTACAGTTCCCTTTGCTAACTTATCCCATGGAGGGTTTTGCCTCTATCCGGAACCCTTCTTTGTCCCCAAGATATTAGCTGCACCCAGTTCCTGGAGCCTGAGAACCATCTATCTCACACTGAAATTAGGGGCCTTATTGTGGAGCCGTTCATCCTGCTCACTGTTTTGCTAACTTATCCCATGGAGGGTTTTGCCTCTATCCGGAACCCTTCTTTGTCCCCAAGATATTAGCTGCACCCAGTTCCTGGAGCCTGAGAACCATCTATCTCACACTGAAATTAGGGGCCTTATTGTGGAGCCGTTCATCCTGCTCACTGTTCACCGTTTGTTCTACGTGTGCAGCTCGTGTTCTTTATTTTATTCTTGGGACCAGGAACGTTTTCCATCCCTGTGGTGCCCACGCTGCTGTCTCTGTGACCCACTAGTGCTTTACCCGAGAGGCAGCTTTCCTTGAACATTGTCCTTTCACAAGGCGTAAAACAGACAAAATGGGATTTCCTCCTAAGTTCACTAAGTTGGAGCATTTTTAGTTACCTTACCTCTATATTGGGAAAAAGAAAGGTTTTCTCTGACTCATCTCAACTGAGACAAAAAGCATTTTCTTCCCTGGTTAATCTCAGGCGGTCTCTGAACTTTGCTAGTTTTGCTTCCTGTAACTGTGGCAGGGCCTGGCCTTTGAGCTAACACTGTACTCCACCCTGGGCAATGGGCTGCGGGCCTCCCCTTGATTCTTGTCCGCAACCTCTGCACCACCCTGGGTCACGGCCCAGGTCTTTTAAGGTGCCTCATGGAATGTGTGGAGAATGCCAAAGCATCAAAACAATGAAAGTAATAAGGGCATCTTTAAAAGGTATTTGTTAGCACTCACCCCATAGGCCGAACTATTATTTAAGGGAAACATTATAATTGTGGTGAAATTATAGATTACCGTTTTTCTCAGACTTCCTACAGTTAACCTCTACCCATTATCCGCCTATATTTGGAGTAGTCCACTGGGCTACTTGGAGGCAGGCCATTGGAGTTATAAGAGGAAAAAATAGCAACTTTTATGATAATGCTTATTTCATAAAGTGTCATGTTATTTATAGAAAAATGAGAAAGTAAAGTGTGCTTTCTTTTCAATCTGGCCTTTACTGAACCCTGTAATTTATGGTAATATAATAAGTGATTTGAAAATAAAGATTTGAGACAACATTTCAGCATTAGTGTTTTTAAGACAAAACAAACAATTCAAAATAAAACCTAAACCACCGAAGTGAACTCTATCATTAAATGCCTACTTTTTGCTAAATTTGTAGTTATGGCCGCTCAAAATCTCAAACTCTTCAATTGTGACCTCTTGCGAAGTAAAAATAATTGTATTATTTTCTGTGGTATGAGGGCATTATGGCTCATTATTTTTTTCTGTCCCCAAAGTCCGAGTAGATTTGCATCAGCTGCTATTAAATGGGATTAATGAACTTAGAGGAATCTAAATAACAGTCAGAGATTTCAGAGATGAACAAACAGCCTATAATATTTCGGGCTCCTGATTCTGAATTATTTCAGCTTTGTCTCATCAAGGCTCATTGAATCTCATTCCTTTGTACATGTATAAATCAGTCTGAACTTTTTAGCTTGCCTGAAATAAATTCAATTCAAAGGCTCCTCTCCTGCCCATAGTATGCAATCTACTAACATACGATTGTGCCAAATATAAATGTGAGAAATACTGTAAATAATAAATGCCAGACAGTTCAACTGAGATCATTACTGGTGGGGGACAGTGCTGCTACCTGCATCCATTATTTTTTCTGTCATTTGAGAAAGGGATACAGTGGTTCTCAGGGCTCACAATATGAGCTAAAATGATGAGGAGAAATCCCTATTTAGGCGGGCTTACTCTGAAATGCCTTTATAGCGTTCTGTGCTCATTTTGCCTCTGAACGCCTAAGTTGTTCATTTGTCTTACCAGTTTTCCAGATAATTTGCAGGAATTCACAAAAAAGAACCACTGGCAAATCAAAGGGCTTAAAAATTATTTGTGCAAAGTTTGTGAAACAAATAATTGAGGATGTTGTCTATGGATATTATACCTCATATCACCTTCTCATCCCTAATCTCACAACTAGAAAGACTGTCTGCAAGACAGCTAAACAAGGAGAGCCCCAAGATGGTCCCCGGAAGCCTGGCTTCAGAGAGTGGCTGGCAGGTCTGCAGTGCGGGCTTCACCTGGGAGCCTACCAGAAATGTAGCATCTAGCTAAGTCAGAATCTGTGCTTCCACACGATCCCCAAGAATCCATATGCACATTAAAGTTTGAGAGGCATGTTCTAAAGCATTTGTTCTCAACATGTGGGCTACAGACCACCTTACCAGCACCACCTGGGTTGCTTCTTAAAAATTCCTGTTTTGCTCACCATCTGGGTCCCATTTAGATCTCTGTAATCAGAATTTCGGAGGGTGATGCCCAAGAATTTGCATTTTAAACAACTACTATAGGTCCTTGATGCTCAAAGCATGGTCTGAAGACAGACAGGATGAGCAGCACCAGCAGCTTGGTAGGAATTCCAACTCTTGGGCCTCGGCTCTCACCTACAGCATCAGTGTCTGCAACATAAGAACCCCCGGTGATTCCTATATATGGTAAGTTTTGAAAATGGGTGCTTTGTGTGATACTTATATGAACTAAACTTAAAAAATAATTTTTCTAAGTACATAATATTGTTCAATGCACGGGAGGAAAATAAAAAGCTTTGTGATGCTCAGTCTCCTATAACTTCAAATGGGGGAAAAAAACTATACAAAACAAACAAACAACCAAACTCAACCACAAGGGCCACTCCTAAAAACTGTACGGCCTGAGACAAGCAAATGATTAAGGCTTACATATCATAGATATAAATATTAAAAGTCTTAAACCAAGATAAACAACTACCAAGTAGGTTTTTTTATTTGTCTTCCTATTTGGAAAATTTTACTTTTTTTCCCTGTGGTAATAGGGATTGAACCCAGGGCCATTCTACTTCCAAATTATGCCCCATTTTATTTTTTGCTTTGAAACAGGGTCTTGCTAAGTTGCTGAGGCTGGCTATGAACCTATGATTCTCTGATCCTCCTGGCTCAGCCTCCCAAGTAGTGCGATTACTGGCATGATCTCCCCCCACCCCAGGCAATAAAAGGACTTTTCTATGAATATGGTAGAGCAGAAGGCAGCCACTTTGAGCCCTAGGTGCAGTCGGCTTCTTTTCTCTGTCGAGCCCCAATCCTGTCCCACACTAGCCTCAAGGATACTTCTGAGGATACCAGGATGGCACGTTGGTGACACCCAGGCTTAGCTAGAGGGTTGGACTCCGTCTCTGTGGTCTTTGTTCAGGCAGACCCTGGAGAGAGGCCTGCACATTCCCCTGAAGCCAGCTAGAGTCCTTCAGGAAGTGACTTCCAACTTCAGATAGGTCAAGTATTCTCAGAATCGAGGGCATGTGCTTGGGTGCCATGCCCGCTTTCAATAGTTCCTTCACCTGGTGGGGAGGGGTCAGAGCAGAACCTGGTGTGAGGCTGGACAGGGCTTTCCCTTCCTTTAATAAAAGAGAATTCTGCTGTCTAGATACTGGTGAGACTGCAAAGATACCATAACAGAAGGCCAGGTAGAGTCTGGTTAAAACAAAGAATGTGAAATTAAGCCGTCTAATTTCATATTGGCACCATCTGTGTGACTATGAATGCCACTGCTCTCAGTTTTGTGGTCAGTAATGAGGGTAATGATGAGAACACACTATAGGATTATTGTCAGAATCAAAGCATACACTTAAAGCAATTTAGCATAATGTCCAAAACATATAAACTCAACAAAATATTACCATGATAGGCTAATATTTTTCCCAACATTGCTACTCAGGCAGGGTTTACATTGACAAAATCATTTTGATATTTAAAAACCACCGTCTGTGATTATTCACCTTTGTTCATAAGTAATGGGGCCATCGGGAGATTTTTAGAAACATTATTTTAAGGATGATACATCTAGTGGCGCTGTGAAATGGTCTGATGTGGGTACAAGCCAGGGTCAAGGGAAAATGAAAGGGAATCCAAAACCAAGTTAACAAATGGTAGAAGAGAAAATAGGGAAAGAAACACAATTCTGAAAACATGGCTAGAACTAAAAAACTGAAAGGACGCTAAAAGAGTTTGGGAGGAGACAGGAAAAGTGAGTGGTCCCTGGGAATCCGAGGAAGGAGGAAGGAGAGAATTTCAAGGAAGACAAAAGACTATGAAATACTAAGGAGAACCTAGGAAAATGGCTACTGAAAAACTAACCCTTGGAATTTACAGTAAGGAGGTAACTGGGGATATTGCCAGCACATGATTCAGAACTGAGAGGACTAGTTATGGAGAAAATAGGAGTTAGAAAATGCTGATTTCTCTTTCAAGAATTCCAGTCCTTAATCAGGTGTGGTGGTACACACCTGTAATCCCAGTACTTGGGAGGCTGAGACGGGAGGATCACAGGTTCAAGATCAGCCTCAGTAACTTAGGAAGAACCTGTTTCAACATAAAAATTACAAAGGCCGGGGGGGCTGGGGGTGTAGCCTGGAGGAAGAATGTCCTTAGGTTCAATCCTGGTTTAAAAAAAAAAAAAGAATGAAAAAAAAAAAGAACAGTCCTAAGAGAAGAAGGAAGGACAAATTTCCTCTTTAGGGAGGGACAAGATCAAGAGAAGGTAATTTGTTATGTCTTATTTTTCAATGTGAAGGGAGAATTTTCATTTTTATTCATTGAAAGCCCACTACCTATTCCCAACTTGATGTTAGTATATCCTGTAAAAATTGATAGATAAAGAGAAATATTCAGAGGAAAAGGATTTAAATAGAGAGGATAAATGGCACAGTAGTATTCCAGAGAAAGCAGAAGGATCCTGCCCCACACAGTGGTGCAATTATGGAATGTTTCAGAAGATTTTTCTAATTGATCTCATCTGCTCTGCTAAGAATAAAGGAGTTTATCTGCTGAGGTTGCGGAGGGTGGGGAAGGAGCAAGGGAGAGATCAGCTCTAACACATGAGGCATTAAAAAATGAAATAAACCTAACAGGTAACTTTGGACTTGGTTATTTGGATATAGCTGGGTGGGCAGGCCTTTTTTATGACATTGATTATGTAGATAATTGCCCCATATTTCCACTGTCTGGGTAGATACTACTTATGGATTTTAGATGTTTCCCTAGAGCGATGAACTGTCACCATAGTTCATGCCTTACAATGGAAACTAAACAAGGCTTTTGGAAAGGGAGAAGAAATGTTTTGCCTCAAACTTCATGACACACCATGCTGCTAATGCGTTTTGAATTCCACACTCCAAAACATCTGGCAAGGCTCCCGTGATTCATATATCCATTGAGAGCTTCTCGCTCCAAATTTAGTTAAATAAATTGTTAAGAATGTGTTTTTATTCTGTAAACACTAGGTCCAAATAAATCCAAATACTCTTGGAAATTTCAAACACAAATCCCATAAATAGTTCTAGATTTCCACTGTCAGGGTCTTAAGGGCTAAAGGATTCTTTGACGATAATTTTGGTACAAAGAACACATCACTAAATTTCATTGTTGTGAACGTGGTTTGCTTACAGGATACCCCAGTAATCGATAATTGATATTTAACACGGTTATTTCTGCCCTACATGGAAATATGCATACGCTCAAAATATTTTGTTGTGTTTTGAGTAAATTTTAAACCTTGAAACTTTTGGCACTGTGCCTAGAGTAATTGTTTCCTAGTGAAACATTTTCCATAACAATAATTAACGTTGAATTTATGAAAGTGTTAAGGACATTTTAACATTAAAACGATAATTAGCTACAAGGAAGCTAATTTTAAATTTACTCTAGATGCCCAATTTATGAATTATTTTGAATTCATTTTTGCCAGGACCTAGAGTAGCACTTCTCAAAATTTAATGTCCATAAAAGCCCCTTGAAGATCTTGATAAAGTACAGATTCAGGTTCAGATTCAGTGGAAACTTGACCGGATCTGCGATTCTGTATTCTAACACACTTCAATGCTGCAGCTGCCACTGGTGCAGAGAATACATTTTTTAAAATTTATTTTATGATATTGGGGATTGAACTTGGGGGTGCTTTACCACTGAGCTACATTCCCAGCCCTATGTATTTGTTTATTTATCCATTCATTTAATTTTGAGATAGGATCTTGCTAAGTTGCTAAGTTGTGGAGGCTGGTCTCAAACTTGCTAGAATTTGCTATCCTCCTGCCTAAGCCTTCCCAGTCTTGAGATTACAGGCATGCACCATCATGTCTGGTTTATAGATTACCTTTTGAAAAGCAGAGATCAAGAGCCTTTTAGAAGGAGCAGCTGGGGGCGGTGGCTCAAGCCTGTAATCTCTATTTGAGAGACTGAGACAGGAAAATCACAGGCTCAAGGCCATCCTCAGCAGTTTAACAAGATCCTCAACAACTTAGCAAAACCTTATTTCAAAATAAAAAATAAAATAAAGCTGTGGAGTAGCTCAGAGATAGAACCTCCATCCCAGTTTTAATCCCCAGTATAACAAATATAAAATCAATCAATAAATAGAATGTACAACCTACAAATAGTTTGGGAATTTCTTTAGATTTGTGTTTCATCTAAACAAAATAATAATAAAAGGAAGGAGATTCAGTAGTTTAGAATTATTTGAATCATTAAATTTCATTTGGATTTGATTAAATTTTTTTTTTTTTCTGGAGATGGCAACTTTCAGTAGGATTCTTGAACCTCAAACTCTCGTAGTTTACCATTTCTTACCACATTCATGGTAATCGGAAAACTCTCTCAGTACCCTCGGTACTGGTAAGCAAGCAAGTCCTTCAACGGAGCGCTGACACAGAGTGTCATGAATCCAACAGTGTCTGAGGCAATGTTCACCACTTCTTTCGTGTTCTATGAATTTAGGAATGTTTCTTAGAACTATCTTTCAGCATGTAATTCAGTCCATATGCATAGCCTCACCTATAAGTCCATTCATGACGTAGGCCCCGTCTGACCCTCCAGCCTGCGCTACTGCTCCCCCGCAGGGAGTGACACCAGCTTTTTTCAGTTTCTGCAGAGTTCCCAAGGCTTCTGCACATCCTATCACATACTAGTTTTTGTTTTTGCCTTGCACATTTTGGGCACTCTCTTCTACTAATCCCGACTCTGAACACCCAGTTAACTCTTGCGTATAGTCCGGTGCTTATATGTCTCAGCTCAAGCACCAATCCCTAAAAGCCCAGCCCATGTTAAATTCCTCTTAGCTCCTTTTACCTTATAGAAAATCAGCGCTTATACTTGGGGTTCTCCTCTTATTTAATGTCCCCAGTAAACTAGCCTTCCCATCCCAAGCACATACAGTTCCTGGCAAATAAATAGGCTCTCAGATTAAACAGTTGAGAAAGAAAAGCCCAGTTTACTCCCTTTTACACAAAGTTGTACTTTGCAATTCAATGGAACCCACCAAAAGCAAAAGCATTTTTCTTTTTCTTTTTTGGGGGGAGGAGGGTACTAGAGATTAAACCCAGGGGCATTCTACCTCTGAGCTATAACCCCTGCACTAGTTTTTATTCTTTATTTATTTTGAAACAGGGTCTCACTAAGTTGTGGAGGGCCTCACTAAGTAGCTGAGGCTCTCCGCGAACCACGACCCTCCAGTCTCAGCCTCCTGAATGCTGGGATTACAAGCATGCGCCACCATGCCCGGCTTATTTTATATTTTGAAACAGATTCTCACCAAGTTGCTGAGAATCTCGCTAAGTTGCTGAGGCTGTTCTGGAATCCGTGATCCTCCTGTCTCAGCCTCCCAAGTGCTGGGATGACACCACACCTGTCATCCCAACACTGTCATCCCAAGTGCTTGTGCCACCACACCTGGCTCTCGCAAGCATTATAAAGCTCTTATAATGGTCAGGGGAAAGGCTTTGACAAATGTCTTATCTGTATAACTGTATGATGATTATTGAAATCATAGAATTCTAGAATGAAAGGGCTAAAACAGAACCAAGCTGACAGCAGAGAACTATGATGCAGAGGGGGGGTTGGCTTTGTTTTTCTTTTCTTTTTTTTTTTTTTTGCAGGTCTGGGGATGGGACCCAGGGGCATTCACTCTCCAAGCTACACCCCCTACCCTATTTTTTTATTTTTTATTTTTATTTTTTTTTTATTTTGAAACCGTGTCTCACTGAGTTGCAGAGGGCCTCACTAGGTAGCTGAGGCTGTCTGCGAACCGCGATTCTCCGGTCTCAGCCTCTGGAATGCTGGGATTACAAGCGTGCGCCACCACGCCTGGCAAGGGGTTGACTTTCTAAGTATTACCCAACTGTAATTAGTCCCCAAGGGATTTAACACTTGGATCCCCTGACCTACAACCACATGGGTCCCCCCACTACCTTTGTCAGTTTGTAACCCAGGGAATGTTCATGAGCACAGAAAAAATTTTATCCAGCTACAGGTCTTACTGAATGTTGAACTATTCAACAATGTTCAATAGCTAATAATATAATATAAGGTGATTTAGACTATCACGATAAGACATCAGCATTTTCCTCAATTTATGTCATTTTTAATTCTTCCCACACCAATGCCTCTTGAATCTTAACTCCCATCAATCAGGACTCTTATAGATTTATATCCCCATTGCAATAGAGCCCAAATTAGTTATCAACTCCTTTATGTATTTTTGATGCCCAAGATCTGTATTTTTCCTCTGTATTAAAGTTTCTTTTAACGCGTTAATTTCTAGGTGCCAAGGGAACATTATGCCCAATTTCTCTGGAACTTCAAACATTATATATAAATAAATATTTTTCACCAACTTTGGCACCAGCAAATAGACCAAAAAGCATGACTTTACCCAAGAATTAAATTTGTGTATTTGTTCTTTCTTTCCCTCTCAAAGAGATTTTCTAAATTTGAAGTTGATTTAATGTACTAAGCAACTCATGACTTGCTTTAGCATCCGCAGAAACTCCCTAATACAAAATAAAAAATCATGCAGGCAAGCCTATTTGTATCCATGGATAATCCTGATAATAAGTATTCCAAAGGTTCAGAGATGCTGATGAGGGAAACACACCAGAGTTCAGCATATAAAAAGTCTTGAAGAAATTTGCCAAGGCTTCATATGTCGCTACATGACAGCCTAATATTAATGAGGACATTCTTGATGGGAACTTCTGAATTAAGTGATGGTTTTTATTAATCTCCCAAACTGCTTTGGCCCGTTGAACCATGGGCTTCAAGTACAGAAGGTAGGGAGCATGGGCTCCAGCCCAAACGCTGTCAAAAGATAAGAAATGGCTCCGACAGACATCAATCTGTTCCTGTTCACAGGGCTGTCTTCCTCTCCTTCTCCTTCCAGTTATTAAGCAACAGTGTCAGTCATGGGCCCGCTCCTCTTTTCTCTTTTTATTAATGATTTAACATGGATATGTCATTACTGCTCTATACATCTTTATGCAGATGGCACGACTGTGCATTTTAATGGCAAATCTGTTTCTCACTTAACTACTGAACTGCAAAAAGACTTTGGCAGACTGGTCCCAGGAAAACAAACTGGTTTTTAAAAGCAGCAAAAACTAAAACAATGCTTTTTGGCTCTACTGCTCATCGGAGCTTGAATAGTGATTACTTTAAAAGCCAGAATGACTTGAGAGAATGGCTTATTAGAGACCATTTTAAAATATTAGTTTCAACTTGAGTACGTGATGGAGAGTGTACTACTATATATTGTTCATTCAGGAGTTGGATTGGACTACCGAGTTTTCTTAGTTTTAAGTTATAGAATTGTTTTTTTTCTCTCTGTATGACAGATTTCTCACTTACTAATTAATAGCAATAGAAATGTTTCCATTATTCAGTTTTCTAGAGATCAACCATTGAAAAATAAATTAGTCTTGAAAATCTTAGTGTTAATGTATACATTAAAATATAGAGTATACATCAAAATAATTTCTAGGAATAGAAAGCACCTGCAACAAATAAAGTTGGAATAATTTTGCTTATATAAAATATGCTATAATTTATGTTTAAGTACTATAAAGTGATTTTAAAATGCCATGTCTAAAAACCCACCTAAGATTATGTGCACTTTGTATATCTTTCTGTTATCTTTTTCTCTCTCTACTATATATATAAGTATATATGTTAATGTTATATATATGTTAAATACATATATTTCAATTAAAATTTTCTTTAAAATTCAGGCTCCTAAAAAGTATTACATTGCTTTTATCTGTTTTAATTATTTTTAAAAGAGTACTAATTTTGGGGTAATAATAGCAATGTTTGTTCACTGTAGAAAATACAGGGGGAAAAACTCAGTATAATCTCACCACCAAGAAGCTTTTATTTCTCTTTACCTTTCTGCTTATAAAATCTGTAGATCAGTAAGATGCTTTAAAATAATATCATAAATATTGGTTAAAACTAGAAAGAAATTTAATGATCATTTAACCCAAAGATTGCCAAACATTTATTCTTTTTGAGAGTGTTTTATTAAACAAAAATTCAATATTTGAAACAAATCAAATAGGATCAGCCCTAGTTAGAATGAAAAAACTAGAGCCATATCTGTTCATGTTCTTCTCTTTTCCTGTTTAAAAAGTCATCTTTGTAGCTTAGTTCTTTTATGTTACAGATTTTTAAAAAACTATCTCTAGAGTGGTTATAAACTTGCCCAAAGTAACACAGCTAATAAAAAAGATGAATAAGTTGGCCAGGTGTGTGCCAAGTATTCATGGAGGCCTTGGATTATAATAGGATCCTAACTCTCAAAGCCCCACAGTGGTATGAAGGACCAATCATGGCTGGAAGTTAGAACATAGAGCAAGGTATAGAAAAAGTGTGGAGGGGCAGAGGAGTACCTGAAATGGGACCTATATCAGCCCAATTTAATTGGAAAATCAGAACTCTCAGACCAGCATCTGGTCTTATAGGAGGTGTGACCTGAAAGACCACAAAATATTTTTAACATTTCCTTCCAGTCTCCATCTAACTTATCACAGATAAAATCAACAGTGAGAAGTCAGAGTCTCTGAATTCTGGGGGAAGTGGAAAACATAGAATACATGACACTTTTCAAAAGAACTGTCTTCATTGTGGTTTAAGTTGGTAGGAATCCAATAGCCCTCAACGCTATATAGAATATATGCTCAACCCTTTTTTTTCCACCTTTTGTTCTTAGGCATATAATAATAGACTCATTTCTATATCAAACACAAAAATATAATACAAATAAAGTGAAGATATTAATAGCCAAATATTATGGGATTTTAAATATTGAAAAATAATGTGGGACTGAAAGCAAAACCTCTCAAGCATTCCCACAAAAGAGCAGTCTCCTTGATCTCTTAGTATAGTGTATATAATTACAGTATATTGCACCACGCATCTGAAGTCATTGAATTTTATTCTATTGACAGATTATCATGAATATCCCCAAACATGATAAGAAAAATACTTGGGTAGAAAAAAAAACCTGAAAGTCAATAAGATATTAAGACTTCTAATCTAATGAAGAGTATATCAATCCTTATGTAGTTGCTAACCACCACGCCTTTTTATATCATCAACCCTACATGTGCATAGCAGCATCTATAAATATAAATCAGTAAGGTCTTATTTCAAGTTCAGCATATATAAGCATATATATATACATATATATATTTAAAAGCATCACTTAAAGTACTCTTTCATAACAAAGTGTAATGTCACTTTTGTTTTATCATAAATAAAAAGAATGCAGGATAAATTCTTAGCACACAGTTACCTGCCAAAAGTAAGTGTTGCTTTAATTTATCATAAGTGATTTATTAGCATTATTATGATTCTCTGATGCACTGTGTTAGTTGGTCTCATCTTTTTATGGGCTACATTGACTTTTATCCCTCCATCCTCCTCGGTGTATGTCACGGAAACCCTACACGGTGGGATAAATCTCTAGGGGATGATGTGATGAATTGGCTTTATGAAATGCTTAAGTCTTTTATTTCCACATATATATCACTCCTCTCTGATGTAGAAGGCAACAATTGACATGAACAGTGTTCTAGATCTGAAAGTAATTTTTTTCTTTTGATTTTTGGCAACTTATCAAATTTATGCAAAGTGTTTTGATTTAGCACCTGCTGTGTTCGAGGCACTGTGGACACTGGAGGTCCAATAAAGAAAGCAGAATAAGTGTCTGTCCTCGTTGAACTCACCTTCATGTAGAGACAGTAACAACCAACAAACACTGCAAATAAGTCTCTAAGATGCAAGCCGTCAGTGCTATTTTAAAAATCAAGGAATATCAGAGGAAACAGAACGAATGAGTGGGGCAGATGTCAGTCTATGTAGTCTGAAGTAGATGGAGCCAAGGCTAGTTTAGGGGGAAAACCCACTCATGCTAAGTATTATTAATATCATGAGAACTTGAAATTGAACCAACAATAAGGAAAGGAAGATGATCAGAATTCTTTCTGAAGAAGTATACTTTTGTTCCAGGAGAAATTTTGATGCAATGCCATTTTTTTTAACATAACAGCTTTATTGAAATATAATTCACATACCATATAACTTACCCATTAAGTATACAGTTCAGTGTTTTTAGTGTATTGACAGCACCACAATCAATATTACATAATCCTCCCTCAAAAAGGAATCTTGTACCCACTAACAATTATTCTGCTCATTTTCTTTTATTTTGCTGAGTCCTAGAAAACAATTAAATATAGACATATATTTAATTAACAATTATATATATATATATATATATATATATATATATGCAGTGTGTGTGTGTGTGTGTGTGTGTGTGTGTGTGTGTGTGTGTTGTGGGGCAATACTGAGAATTAAACCCAGGACCTCTAAACTACACCCCCACCCCTATTTTATTTTATTTTGAAATAGGGTCTCACTAAGTTGCTGAGGGCCTCATTAAACTGCTGAGGCTGTCTCGAAACTGTGATCCTTTTCTCTCAGCCCCCCAGATACTAGGATTATAGACATGCACAGCCACACCTGGCACCTACTTCCTATTTTTATAATGTGCTCAGTTCTTGGCATTTATTCTAAAGGAAATCCTATAAACCAAGCATGGGGCTCATGCCTATAATCCCAGTACTTGAGAGGCTGAGAGAGGAGTATAGTAGGTTCTTGGCCAGCCTCAGCAACTTAGTGAGACTCTCAGCAACCTAGTGAGACTCTGTTTCAAAATAAAAAAATAAGAAGGGCTGGGTTGCAACTTGAAGGTAGAATGTCCCTGGGTTCAACCCCTATACCACAAAGAAAAATTTTTTAAAAAATGGAATTGTATATTAAAGAGTTCTCCGTAACTATCTTTTTTCACTCAATAGGAGGCATTACTTGCATGCACAAGGGTTTCAGGGTTCATTCAAGTTGTGGCATGCAGGTAGGAATGAAATGTCATGTAGTCATGTTGGAAAACAGGCTGATATTTCTCAAAAGCTAACATAAAGTTGCCATCTCACCAAGCATGTCTCCTCCTACATATATTTCCAAAAGAAATTAAAACAAGTGTTCAAACATGTACTTGAACAGAAAAATGTTCATGGCTATTTTATTCTTAATAACCAATGACTGGAAACCAAACATATTGACTGAATGAGAAAAAAATCCTTACAGTGTAATATTAATGGGCCATAAGAAAAGAACAAAGTACTGATACATGCTACAACTTGAGTACAACTTCTATCTTTTAATGTTTGCACCCAAAGAATTCAGGTTTCAGATGTTTTAAAATGCTGAAATAAAGAGCAAGAAATGAAATTCTTAGAAAAGTAGTTCAAAAGACAGTACCGACAAGTTCTATCAAAAGGATTTTTCCTCATTTTACAGAATTGTCCTAGGTGGCAATGAAGCCTTTAGAAACCAAAATACTGACAAATTTTATGGTCAGAAAAATGCCCTTCTGCAAAAATCTCTCTGAACGTCTAGTCTCTTGACTTGATCCAGCCCATCAAGCAAGAGTTATACATTAGTAATATTATTATTATTATTATTTTTTGGTGGTACTGGAGTTCCTAGAAACCCTTCTAACTCCAGGCTACACTCCCAAACCTATTTTTTATATTATTTTATTTGGAAACAGGGTCTCCTAAGCCAGGGAGGCTGGCTTCAAACCTGGCTTCTTCCTGTCTCTGCCTCCCAAGCGCGGGGATTACAAGCATGCGCCATCACACCCAGCGCAATGTTAGTAATTTTTAAGACAAGGTATGCATGGTATTTATGCCT
Source organism: Muscardinus avellanarius (assembly GCF_963383645.1). NCBI lineage: Eukaryota > Metazoa > Chordata > Mammalia > Rodentia > Gliridae > Muscardinus > Muscardinus avellanarius. The sequence continues at coordinate 39,594,128 of NC_137787.1, forward strand.
GGTATCTGAAGTGAGTAACCATTTTTAACCTAACATGGGTAATTTTCTTTGAAGGCAATTGAGGAAAACACTCAGAAATATCAAAAACAACTAATTCGTGGTTTTTTTCCTTGCAAGTTATAGCTAATAGTAAGATATTTTGCATTATAATTATGTAATAGACATTTTTAGAATGTCATTGTGTTATTCTCACTCTACATGTTTTCTTCTTGTATTGAAAAATACTGTAAATGATAAATTTAAGATTTATCCTGGTAGACTCAAAATAAAATTGATCATAATTTAAATCTTAATTAGACATTTTATTGTATATACATATTAGTCTAGACCTGTGAATATAGTAAGTCATAAATTATATGCAAATTTGTTTTCACCTTCAGAAGACTTAGCATGAACTGGTGCTTTGTTTTAGCTGGTGCTTGTTATAGATACCATCACCACTGAGTGAAATCATTTTTAAAAGATCTGGATTTATGATATCTGTGGAGTAAGAATCACACTGGCCAACATCCAGTCATTAAAATTTAGAGGCGGATCTTCTGAAATGAGAGAATAAAACCCCCTCGTGTATAAATTGTTTTATTAGATAATGTGTTGATATTGCAATATTTCAATTCAGGTAGAAGGCATTTTAATTAATATGTAGGTTAAAATACCTATAAATCTTAATGAAAGTAAAATCCGGTCTTTAGATGGATGAATCTGAGCCAGGTGCAGAAGGAACTGGTCTTTGGACCAGACATTGATTCAGGACCAATTCTTAAGCTGAGACTTGCTTAGAGACTTATTAACTTTTCTCCCTCAAGTCTTAAGTAAAACCATGTCAGTAAAGTAAAATAAAATTTAGTATAGCCAAAATCAAGACTTCATACCCCAAACCAGAAATATCAGTATGTTGTTTGACTTTAAGAAAAAGCCACAATTTGAGCGTTCAATATCTCTTTTGATGTCTCATAAACATGTCCCGTACCATTACTGTGGACGTCAATTTTTTTTTAAACCAAGCAACATGAGAGATGCAAATTCTCAGAAATTGAGAGAGTTATATGACTGAGTTGCACTTGTATGAGCACACAGAAAACTGGGCCAGGTCTTGAGTGGAAGCTAATTGCCTCAGGCTTCAGGAATGAGGAGGAAGAAGCCTTTGCCCCATGCACAAGGAGCAATCTTTATTTATTCACTTCATGGTTGCACCAACTGGGCTTTAGTTTTCTGACCAACAGTTTAGAAAATAAGTGGAATAGTTTGGTTACTAATGTGTTTTTAGCTCAATATAGGTGCCAAACAATTTGACTACTTGAGATTTTATCAACTTAAAATATCAGATTTTATTTTTAAAGTTCTACCTTCATGTTCGTTGTATCTTAAAGAAAAAAGGCTGGGGATGGTGGTACATAACTGTCATCCCAGTACTTGGGAAGCTGAGACAGGAGGATCTCAGGACTGAAGATAGCCTCAACAAAGTATAGCAAGACTCCCAGAAACCTAGTGAGACACTATTTCAAAACAAAAAGTAAAAAAAGGTTGGGGGTAAAGCTAAGAGTTAGAATGTTTCTGGTATAAATGTCCAGCAACCACAAAAAGAAAAAAAAGATCATATTTTTAAAATCATTATCTATTACAATATAGGTGAGTTAATAAGGGACAAAGATAGATAGAAATAAATTGTTAATATTGTTAATTGATTGGTTGATTGTGTGGTAGTAGGGAATACACCCAGGTGTATTCTACTTCTGAGATATATACTACCAGCTCTTATTTAATTCTTATTTTGAAAGTGCCTTAGGAGGTTGCTGGGGCTGTCCTCAAACCTGTGATCCTCCTGTCTTAGACTCCCAAATACTGGGATCACAGGCATGTGTCACCATACTGGGTGACAAATAAATTTTGATTTCTTCTCCCATTGCTACAAACTCCCAGCCAGTACTTTCTCCCCATTCCACACCTACTCACTGTATCCCTAGGCAAGTGGCCCCTGAGTCTGGTCTCCCAAAGCGTTCATTCACACATAACCACCTATAAATGCCCACTCTTGTTGTCTGTATGGATCCTCATTTCTGATAAAGTCAGACTAAACACGCTTTCCATTCCTTTCATGTGGAATATTAGTCTTATTTGCTTACCCAAATCCTTCAGGTCTGGAACCATAACCATTCATGTCTTTATGTCTTCAGTCGTCCTATTTTCCTTACTAAGAATATTTCTTTATCCATTTTTGACTACCCCAAGTCTCCTTAATTTCATCATTAAATTCCCTCATTAAATCCCATATGCATTAGACATTTTTTGAATACTCTGGTTTTATGATCTTTCATTTTTTTATGCTCTACTGTTGGATCCTACTGTGGTTGTATAGAACACAGACAAAAATCTCCTTCACCTGCAGGGGACAGGTATGTTATGAATCGGGTGGTGTGCAGGCTAGCAGCAAGTAGCATGGAGGGGAGAGGCGACCTCAGCAAACCTAAGTGTATAGACTTCCTAATTATGACAGCGGCTAGTTAGAGCCAACAAACTGTTGCGGTAGGATGTCCACTGTTACCAGATTTTCCAAATGAAATAAAGAATCCAGATTTTTTTTTTTTTTTTGCCAGAAATTTTCCCATGTTTAAAATGCCATGGTCCAGCCAGATGTGATGGCGCACTCTTGTAATCCCAGCATTCCGGAGGCTGAGACTGGAGGATCACAGTTCGAGGACAGCCTCAGCTACTTAGTGAGGCCCTTTGCAACTCAGTGAGACCCTGTTTCAAAATAAAGAATAAAAAGTAGGGTAGGAGGTGTAACTCGGAGGTTGAATGCCCCTGGATTCCATCCCCAGACCTGCAAAAAAAAAAAAAACTATGAACCAAACAAATTATGTCTTTATTTCTGAAGCCAGAATTTTCCTGCAGGGCAACCATTTTGTAATTTCTGAGTCTAGAGCATTTATATTTTGCTTAACAAAATAGAATATGTACATACAAACTTTGATGCATATATATGTTTAAAATTGTTTCTTGAGAGATCAAAAAGCCTCCTAACTATTTTTGTGAGCTCTGTGAATATTTTGTGTTAAGATGAATGGTCCAATGCTAAATGTGTGAATAAACCACTTAGTTATGCTAATGAGCCATCATGCCTGTTTGAAGATGCCACTGCTGGCTGAAGGTAGGTAAGTTTCATTATGAAGTAGTTATTATACTTTCTTAAGCAATAGAAATATATTTCCTTTGAGCCAGGCATGGTAGCGCACGCTTGCAATCCCTGCGCTCGGGAGGCTGAGAGGCTGAGACAGGAGGATCACATAGGTTCGAAGCCAGGCTCAGCTACTTAGTGAGGCTCTCAGCAACTTAGTGAGACCCTGTTTCCAAATTAAATACAAAATAGGTCTGGGAGCTGGGAATGGTGGCGCACGCTTGTAATCTCCGTGCTTGGGAGGCAGAGACAGGAGGATCCCGCAGGTTCGAAGCCAGCCACGCTGGCTTAAGAGACCCTGTCTGGTTTCAGCTTCAACAACTCCAAGGCCACAATCAATGCAAGGGGCTGCCAATCCCTGTGCCTCTGAAAAGAGCCAGACCACGTGGGATGGTGGGACAACTCTCAGAGCCACATTTTAGAGCAAAGATAAACAGCATCTATAGAGGCTAATCCTTAAGCCTCCTGGCCAGATAGCAGAGACCCCAGGCTAAGCCTGAGCAGCTGGTGCCCTGAGTGTCGAATGGGGCTGCAGGCGAGGCTCTGCTGGTTCAGCATCCAGGTTGCCCTTCATGTTTGAAAGGTTGGTCTAGAGACACAGGGACATCTCCCGGCCATCGCTCCTCCCTACCGCAGGAACTGGAAACCTCAGCAACCCGGCTCCTTACCCTTCAAATTCCCCTCTCTACCTGGAGGAAAGCTACTTTCTGGAATATCATCAGTAGATTTCTTTTTTATGTCCTATTCCTTCATGCCTTTGTCTTTTGATTCACAACCTTTTCTGCTCTCAGAAAGCCCAACTATTACAGACAAAAGCATTGGCTTTCTAACATGGGCTTTAATAGCCCATTTTGGAGACCAAAAGCTGAATGCTGTGTTTCTTTGTCATAAAAAGCTGAAGTTGCCCAAAGGAATAAATTCTCCCAAGGAAATAGGGAAGTGGTCACCTACCAGAATACATAGAAACTAAGACACCTCAGCTGGTACTTTGAAATGTTGCTGCCATTCTGGTCTGCCCTTCTTGGTATTTGCAGACTCTCTGGGGCAGGTCGTGTCTCAGCTACCTTTGTTCTTTGCACGGGCACAATACCAGAGGAACACAGGGTTTCTCCTTGTTTGTTTATTTTTAGTGAATGTTTAGCATGAAAAATAGAAATTATAAAAAAACGTGCTTCTTTAAACCAGATTTTTAAAAAGCCATTATAGATTTATTTGGAGGGGAATGTCCATAGAAAAGGTGAGAAGCACACTCGCTCTATCTGTCCACCCAGAGGCTGTGACTTGGTGCACTCACCCCTCAGTAATACTTCTTCTGTCAAAGGGATAGTCATGTTTGTAAGTAGGGGCGAGACTGGGGCCTGTGATCAACCTGACAATCAGTTCAAGAAAAGGGGACTACTCTCATACCAAGTGTGGTGGCACATAACTGTAATCCCAGTACTCAGGCGGCTGAGACAGGAGGATGGCAGGCTCGAGGCCAACCTCAGCCACTTAGTGGAACCCTCAGCAACCTAGGAAGACTGTTTCAAAATGAAAGATAAAGTGGGGCTGGGAGGTAGGGCTCAGAGGTAGAACACCCCAGGTTCCATCCCCAATACCAAAAATTAAAAAGTGAATTTTCTCACCCTAAGGATTCTCTGTATTGTCTTGGGAATATTTGCTTAGCTCTAAAGCAATTAATGTGAATTAGCTTCTAACCTCAAATGTTTATTTATTATTATTATTAATTAACAACACATGCTAAGTATACAAATTAATGAGACTCACCATGATAGGTCCATACATACATGTCCATACATACATGGGTCCTGCACTGATCATGTCTACCCACCCACTGTTGCCTGACCTCTTCCCTCAACCCCACATCCTTCCTAGCCCCTAATAATCCCTCTTCAACTTTCAAGTTGACTTAAAAAAAATTCCACATATAAGAAAGAACTCATTCTGTGTCAGGTTTATTTTACCTAATATGATGTCCTTCAATGCCAGGCATGGTGGTCCACGCTTGTAATCCCAGCATATGGGAGGCTGAGACAGGAGGATCCAGGTTCACGGACAGCCTCAGCTACTTAGTGAGACCCTTTACAACTCAGTGAGACCCTGTTTCAAAATAAAAGAATAAAAACTAGGGCGGGGGGTATAGCTCAGAGGTAGAATGCCCCTGGGTTCCATCCCTAGTACCACAAAAATAACTAAATAATAAATAAATAAATAAAATAAAATAAAAAGAAATGATGTCCTTCAGTAAATGACAGGATAATTCTTCTTGATGGCTGAATAGTATTCTGTTGTGTATGAATGTATGAATGTATGTATGTATGTATGTATGTATGTATGTATGTATGTATATCAGATTTTATTTATCCATTCATCTCATAAAACTTAACAATAAAAAGTTAATTTGATTAAAACCAAGCACATGTTTTAAATAATTTCTCAAAATAGAAGTATAAATGGCCAAAAAATAAATGAAAAAATTCTCAAGTGTCATTAGCCATTGGGGAAATGCGGGGAAATGACAATGAGACACTATTTAACCTAAGTTAGAAAGGGACATTTTAAAGAAATACCAAATGTTGGTGAGGGTATGGAGAAAAAAGAACTCTCATACGCTGTTGATAAGAATATAAATTATCATAGTCACTATGAAAAGTAGCACGGAGGTTCTTCAAAAAACTGAAAATAGAACTACCATACGACCCACCTATACCACTTCTGGATACTCGTTCAAAGGAACTGAAGTCGATATATAAAGATACCTGCACGCATATGTTTATTAGAGCATTATTCACAACAGCTAAGGTGTGAAATCAGCCTCTACAGCTTTAGTTTGGGATCTTTCCCCAGCTTCAGTAACCAGATGATGGTACATTTAAGTAAACCAGATGATGGTACATTTAAGTAAAAAAGATCTTTCTTTTTAAAATGTAATTCAAATCTAAAAAAAGAAAGTCTGTTAATAAATTAAGGCTTGAGAATTAAGGTAGTATAATGTTAATCAGAAAACACTAATTTTATTTCATAGACTCTTACGGACTGGAAGAGCATGTGGGGAAGATCAGGCCGGCTGGGCTGTCAAGGGGTGCTGAACCAGGGCCCGAGAGCCAGCTGGGCTGCCAAAGGGTGCCGAACCACAGTCTGAGAGCGGGCTTGAGGGCAAAGGGCCGCTGTGAGGGTTGGGGGGAGGGAGGACCACACTGACCATCCTCTCTCCCAGATGTCTTCTTACAGTACATGGCTTTTCTACTCAGGAAATGCAAATGAGAAAGTATTAGCTATGTAAATCTCCAAAAGTTTCCAAGTTCATGAATTTTTTCACCACTGAGAAACTGTACGAATCATGTACAAATAATTATACTTGCAATTCCTGAATCTTTCACTAAGGACTCCCTGAGCCATAACAGGGATCTCAAGGTCTCCTCTGGCAAGCCAATCATTTTTAATTCATACCAGTTTCAAATTGGAAAGCTGTTATTGTACAGTTGAATATACAAATATCCTAGAACCCTACAACCTTGATTTATTCTCTATGTGATATTGGACAAAGTTCTGAAGATTTTTTTCTTTTATTTGTGGCACTGCGAATTGAGTGGTACCAGTGCATTCTGCCCCTAAGTTACACCCCAAGCCCTGTTTTATATTGAAACAGGGTCTCGCTAGGTTGCTGAGAGCCTTGCTAAGTTGCTGAGGCTGGCTGGAACTTGTGATCCTCCTGTCTCAGCCTCCCAAGCACTGGGATTTTAGGTACATGCCACAGTGTCTAGAATTCTGAAGAGTTCTAAGTCTCAGTTTATCTACAAAGTAGTGATAACAGGAAACCTCGCTCACAAGGATTTTGGGGGAAAAAGTTAATGTTTATTGTCATGTGGTAGTAGACATTACTCTCATTAACGGAGAGGCAATTTTCAGTCATATAGAGGAGCTGAGTGCTGCTCCTCTGACTCAAAATTCTTGGCTGGGTGTCTCTTTGTCTAGCTTTTATTTATTTATTTATTTTTTGTCTTACATAGTTTACTTTTAAAGTAAGGAGACTTTGACAGCTTTATGAAAAAAAATCTGGGCATGAATTTTAATATTTAATTTACTTCCAAAATGTATTAGAAAAAAATAACTTTTTATGTAAAAAAGTTACATTTACATTGGGGTGTCACTACATATTCATGTGATAAATAAGTTTGTCTCTCTGAAGAGGTGGATAGGAATGCAAATATATTAAAATGTCTGGACATTGTCATAGTAACAAAGCCTTGACCTGAGATTCTCTTTGCTAATTAATGGGCTTGAAAATTTGTGATTTTAATTCTATATTCACCCATCTTGAAGAAATGGCATCTTCTGATAAGTGAAAATGAAAGGAAAATCTTCAAGAAAAAAATTCCTCTTGCTTTTAAAATTGGCTTAATAATCAGGGTAAATGCTGATTTAAAAGTAACTGGGCGATGTGTGCATGTATGTCTACACAAGGTTTTTGTTTATCCCATTATGATGTATGAATACAATGCACTAATAAAAAATTAAAAAGAAATAAGTTTGAGTTTCATATACATGATATGAATGGGATAAAGAAACCAAGCATAGAGTTGGCGAACTCAATCTTTCTTTTTCCTTTCACTTCCTTTGCTTTTTAAAAATATACTATGTACTGAAGGTTATTTTCAGATGTAAAAATATAAAAAAAGAATAGACATTAAGATTATGATTTATAAACTATAGAAACTCATTAAAAGGGCAAATAACTACAAACATTCCAGTTGGTAAATTATTAAGGATTATGGAAAGGTATATTTACAAAGATATGTCCACAAATGTCTTTATAGAGCTATAGCTTGAAATGTAAAGACAATAGAAACAATCATCATAAACTCTCAGATCTGGAAAAGCAGTAAAATCTCTCTCTCTTTTTTTTTTTTTTTTTTTTTTTTTTGTTGCTATTGGGGATGGAACCCAGGGGTCATTCTACCTCTGAGCCACACCACCAGCCCTATTTTTATTTTGAAACAGGCTCTCACTGAGTTGCAAAGGGCCTCACTAAGTAGCTGAGGTTGTCCGAGAACCACGGTCCTCCTGTCTCAGCCTCCCGAATGCTGGGATTACAAGTGTGCGCCACCACCCCTGACTTGTATGTCTTTCTGATAGAATGTCACACTGCATCCAAAAAGCATTTCATAAAATACTCATAAAAAATGGTAAATCTTTATATTAAGTTATAATTAAATTGATCAAAAGTCAGTTTATTAAAATGTATGTGCATATATCACAATATCACAGATTTTACCAACTGGTGGAATTAATAAAAGTCACAGCTGCACCAATACTTCAAGCCAACAGGCCACTTAGCAGAAATCCAGTTACTTCCCTCTGTTGCCACGGGGCATCGTATGGAGTCCTACTTTCTCATAAATGTCCCTGCTCCTGCCCACAGGCCTCTCTGGACCTCAGGCTGTCACCGCGAGACATGTCTTCACAGGATTTTACTAATGGCAGTGCCGCCTCTTTGGGATGCTGGAGGGTGGTGGAGATGGATTGGGCTGCTATCATGCCAAATTCCTATAGACATTTAGAGATGGCATCTGCTACAAACACAGAATGACAAAAGTCCTGTTGTCTTCTTGTTAAAGCAGAGCAGGTGGTCAGCCCAGGTTCTCTATGCCTTTACTCCATCCTCCACTGTCCGAGGAATGGGTCTTCATCGTATGCCAATGTCAGGGGATTCTGAAGGTGGGAAGGCAGATCCTTCTGGCATGAGTAATGTTAAGTCAGAGACCCTAAAATAAAACTGTCTGAGACCCACACTTAGTAATCTTGGTAATCCCTCTCTAACTTATAAGCACCTCTTCTCTCCAATGTGCCAGAATGACAAAGTCCTTGATTGTTGATTGGGATCCAAACCATCAAAGAAAATTTATCTTTTTCCTTTAAACATCACTTTTCTTTTATGGACTTCTCTGAGACTTTTCTACTAGCTAGGTTCAGTCAGTAACTTCACCATCCATTAGATACCTTTTCCTAAACTTGGACCACAAACTCAGACTCTGTTGGACCACAAACTCAGTCTCGTTCTCCCAAATTTTCTAGAAATTAGCAATGAAAATTAGCATGGTGGCTGGATATAGTGGCATATACTTGTGTTGCCAGTACTTGAGAGGATCAAATTGGAGGGTCACAAGTTTGAGGCTACCTTAGGCAACTTAACAAAATCCTTTTTCAAAATAAAAAATAGAAAGGGCTGAGGGTAAAGCTCAGAGACTCAGAGGTATGAGCACAGCTAGGTTCAATCCCCAGGCCCCCCCAACCCGCCCACCACATACACAAAGAGTATCATGAGGGTTGTAAATCTAATGATGCTTGACAAAGTTTACTTTAGTTCATACATTCAATTTTATTCTTTACAGATAAATCATTGTGTGTGTGTGTGAAAGAGATAGAGACTGACCAATCGATAGATAATATGAATGTTTCAGGCCTCTTCCTCAGTAATACACAAATCTTCATTTTGTAAAATACACAAGTAAAATTCATTGCTGTCTTATTTCCTTGAATCTTCCTCATATCCTTTTAGTCTTGGAAGGATGTAAAGGTGTAAATCTTATATTCTTTCAACTATGAGTCAGATACATTAATGAGCTTATTTCATTTCAGAAACACACTATCATTGGAGATAAGAAAATAGAGTATGTCCATTTGTCCATGTAGTATTTAGTCTCTATACCATCTAAACCAACATTTAAATTTTGTTTATGATTTCATAAAAAAATGAGTATCCTGTATATTCCCTAGACTAGATTAACATTACCATGGTATTTCCTCAGCTCAGGAATTCAAACAGAAGCATGTAACTGCTCCTGGACATTTATGGTCCCAGATCTAAAATTTGGAACTAGAACATGAAAGGTGATCAGAATTAACCCCCGTTGTTCTTGGTTTCATTAAAACTTTAATAATAAAGTTGCAGCATCGCAATCCTAAAGAAGTTGTCTGTATTTGTTGAAAGTTGAGGCATTCGAAAGCTGTATCCTAGCTGGATGTGGTGACACACACTTGTAATCCCAGTACTTGGGAGGCTGAGAGAAGAGAATCACAGGTTCAAAGCCAGCCTCAGCAATTTAGTGCGGTTCTCAGCAACTTACTGAGAACCTGATTCTAAATAAAAAATAAAATAGGGCTGGGGACTAGAGACAAGAGGTAGACACGCACACGCACACAAACTTTTATTTTATTCTTTACAGATAAATTCTTTACAAACTGTGTGTGTGTGTGTGTGTGTGTGTGTGTGTGTGTGTGTGTGTGTGTTTTCCCGGAAAATGAACCCAAGGGCTCAAGAAGTTCTACCTCTGAGCTAGAATCTCAACCCTATTTTATCTTACATATTTGGTTTTTAAAACAGGTCCCTCCCTAAATTATTGTGCACTGCTGGTCTCAATCCTGTGATTCTCCTCTCTTAGCCTCCCAAATAGTGGGATTATAGGCATGTGCCACCTTGCCAGCCTCGATAAAACAAATGCTTAGTTGCCTCATCGGGGTCAGCAAAGGTTGTGAAGCTGCACTAAGGACTTGAAGGGCAGAGGAAGAAAGCAAGGAAGGGGGAAAAGCGGGAAGAAGAGGAAGGAGATGGAGTAAGGAAGGACAGAAGAAGGAGAGAAAGAGGAGGAAGGGAGGAACCAGGGAAGGATGGGTAGGAAGAAAAGGAGGGAGGATGGGGGTAAGAAGAGAGGAAGGGAAAGGTAAGGAAATTGAAGCAATGACCTTTCTAAATACCTGCACAAAGCCTTCATGACAGCAGAAAACTCCTCACAGAGGAACTTGACTTGCACAGAGAATCTCCCTCAGAATGAGCCTAGTTTGCAAAAGGACAAGACTGGAAGAATTACTACTATTTAGGAGGATCTGATTCCAGAAAGATGCTTGAGTATGTATTGAAATTCAAAGATGTATATGGGGAGCAGCCCTTTCCAAAAGGAGCTTGGAGTGCTGAATTTGACACGAACATTACTAAACTTAAAGTAATATCTTAAGGACGACTACCTGTAACTGTTAGAAAATACTCAGCTGAAATCATGAAGTTTCAGTCATCAACAGATGAACTGCAGGGAGTTTGTGTTTGATTATTTACTAGCAGGTGTTAATGGGCTTTCAACCTGCAAAACAGGATGGTGTTGTGAATATGTGTGTATGAGGCTAAAACCTATATTTAAATAAATCATTCTTTTCATCTGTGTCTAATAAAATTTAAAGGAAAAAGAGGAATTAACTTTGGGATGAACAGAACAGTCCCAGGCTATGGAATAAATAGGAAACTAAGATAAAATTAAAGGAAGTAGCAGCTCTAAATGGTTACTAGAGGCAAAACTGTGCTTGTAGAAGGGTAGAAGTCCACTGAACTTCCCTCCCTGCTTGGTTAATGAATCATTTGTACCTTCTTTTGTGTGTGTGGCACTGGGATGGAACCCAGGGGCATTCTACCTCCAAGCTACACCCCCAGCTCTATTTTTTATTCTTTATTTGGAAACAGGGTCTCACTGAGTTGCCAAGGGCTTCACTAAGTAGCTGAGGCTGGCCAGGAACTGTGATCTTCATCAGGTTCCCAAATGCTGGGATTATAAGCATGCGGCACCACGCCAGGATCATTTGTACCTTTTAAATACCACAAATTGAGGTCAGCCTCAGCAACTTTGCAAGATTCTCAGTAATCCAGTGAGATTCTATTTCAAAACAAAAAATAAATTTAAAAAGGGGTTAGGGATCTAGCTTGGAGGTGGATTGCCTCAAGATTCAATCTCTAATATAATAAAAACAAAATAAATATCACAAATTGATTAAAATATGTTATATACCAAAATTGTGAATAGTAAAAGTCTTCTCTAAGTTTAAATAATATTGTTTCATGCTTTCTGTCTGTTGAGTTTAATACAATTACTACAAAAAGCAGAAGTAGGAATATTGTGAATGGTATATTTTGATTACATCAGAGAATTGAATTTCTATTTAAAAACTATATATCTAAAGTTTTATATTAATGGTCTGCAAAACATAAACATGTACCCAATAACAGGATTTACCAGTAGAAATGTTGATTTTTTTTAATGAATTAGTTTGTACATATATCACTAACTAAATGGTCTGCGTAAAATTTAGTGATATATATTTATTTGCTTATTTTTCTTCTTGATAGATTCCAATTTTCAATTACATTTTAGAAGTATGAATTTAAGAAGCATCAGAATAAATCAAGTGAAAAATTTTAGTTTTTCCTAAGATTATCTTTAATTAAATTAGGAAACAAACATACATGCATTTATATCTTTATATACTATTGCATGGTGCATTTATAACTACATTTATAAGTTAAATAAAGATTTTATATATCATTTCATGATGAGTAAAAAGAAGATATTTTGCATTAGAGACTCAAGAGCCTGTATTTATACTTAGCTTTTTGCTAGTCTATGAAATCACTTGGATCTTTACTCTACAAACTTTGTTATAACAACACATAGCTTGACTATTATGTGAATAAGGGAATATTGTGTGGTGCATAAAAGAAAGGAGTTTGCGGTTCTGAAAAAGGAGCAAGATAAATTTAAAAACTTTAATATCAGAATAGGATTTAGAAAAGAAGTCGCTCTGTATTTGAATACATGAAAATTTGACAGTTCTAATATCACTAGAAATTAAATAGTAGGAAGCAGATTTTCTTCTTTTGTGTGTCAGCCAGAACCGAAATATATAAATCTTGCACTTATAAATATACATTATCTCATTGTAGATGAACCAGATGGTAGGAAAATAAAGCTCATGTACCAAATTTTGGATCCAAAGCTGCTCACATTTCCCTGACTTCTCAAGGTGGAACGAAGTGGGATCCCACCACCTTCCAGGAGGTGAGCTTGCTCCCAGGATGAGACAGTGGCTTAAAGAAGTCACAGCCTAAAAACCGCAGACTGGGCTGCACGAACACCAGAGGCTGTAACCGAAACTAACCAAGTTGAAACAACTAAGCAGGGAGGGCCCGGGGTGGCAAAGGTGCATGAGAACCTAGGAGTGGTTCTAGGATTTGTCTCTCTGTACCCCGTAGCAGTCAGGTATGGAGGCAAAGGTCAGGGGTGTTGGGAGTGGTCCAGAGAGAGGGGTTACACACATTCTGAAAAGAATTTAGAAACAATAACAAACATGACTAAGATTGGGTCTGCTGTTTCTATTGCTGTGCACTGGCACTTCCAAAGATGTACGTGGTAGCACACCCTTCTCACCCCGCCCTCACCTTGACACACCACTGTCTAATAGGATGTGTTTAAAGGACAGAATAGAAAACTCCAAACTTCATTCAGGACTGTTACTATTCACATTATTATTGGTATCATTATTTTGAATTTTTGGCTAAAGGATCTGGGTAAGTAGGTATTTTTTGTTATTTTCCCAGAAAAGAGCTAAGATTTTCATTTTAAAAGGAACAGATATAATTTTAGAATTAACAATACAGAAATGCTTTGTTATTGGAACTAAATAGTAAACATCAGAATATCAGTATGTGTATGTTTCCCCAGCTCGGTCAAGTGATATGGCCCAGAAGAGATGTTATATCCGAGCACCTGCATTATTCTGATGCTATTTTTGTTTTTACCGGAATCTGGGCTTAATCTGAATAAACGGCTAACTTCAAATCTGGAGCAGGGACAAAATATACCTAAATCAACTAGTGCAAGAAAGCAAAACATTTTTCAAAAAGGATTGGGATCATATCAAACAGGCACAAGTGCCATCCCTAAAGGAGGTTCCCCTGGCCCAATCTGCCACAATGTGAGGATTAAGAGGAAACCAGGGATTTTCAGAGAGTTCCGGGAATCAGATGCTTTCCCTAATATGTGAGAGTTAGGGAGAATTGGGTCATAGGAGGAACTCTAGATGAAAAAGAAAATCCTATGGAGAAGCAAACAAGACAACCTAAAGGAGGAGAAAGGAGGGGGGGAAGAGGAAAATCTCTAAAACACACAATGTACTTAAACATATCGAAGTCAAACACTAAGCCGAGCAAGGGAAGGAGGGAAGGGGAGGGAGTGGGGTGGGAATTGGGTGGGGGTTAAATCAGTGATGTGTGCATGTCTGTACACACAAGTTTTTTACCCCAATATGATGTGTGAATATAATGCACCAATAAAAAATAAAAAATAAAAAAGAGGAAACTAGCAATCATCACTGATTGATTGAAACACATGGAATGTATGAAAATCCAGGGGACTGCAATAGTATGCAAAAAAAAAAAGCTTTTTAAATATTCTAAAACAAAGGATAAAATGCATTCTTGTTGAATCTTGTCACTGGATCCTATTTGTAGTTTTGACTCAGTTATTGTGTCAAAGGATAATACAAAAGTTACAGTGTCAAAGAGGTCTGTTAGGTACATTTATGGCTGAAGAGGATGTGTCACTAGAAAGATCCCATAAGTTGTGATCCCCAGCAAAATGACATTAAATTAAAATTTAATCAAATACTCATCTATCTATATCAATAATATAATTCCAAGAATATTTTTAAAAATTAGAGGACACATTAACAGTTCAAAATCTTTAAATGGTTTGAAAATTAGCCAAAGTTAAAAGGAAATTTATTTTCCTAAGTTTGGAAGCAAACACGGTATTGAAGTAAATGAGCATACAGGGTAAGTGCTCCAGGATTCTGAGTGGTTGCAACAATGACATGATGTTTTTAACTGGAACCCAGGGAAGTGGGCAAAGGAATCATTTCTTTTGTAAGTTCTGGAACCCTTATATAATAACTTTAAATAGAGATTACTCTATTCTTCACCATCCTAGCCCTATAATTATGCATTCAATTATCTCAATTACTGCAATAGTAATTATTTTCTTTCCTTCAAGTATCTACCTACTCTTATTAGAGTATTTGAATTTACTACAACATATCTTTAAAGAAGTCAAAGCCATACTATTAATATATTTTGATTAAAAAGTAATCTGTATGGGGCATTGGGTTGCACACCTATAATGCTGGGAGGCTGAGACAGGAAGATCACATGTTTGAAGTCAGCATTTGGAAACTTAGCAAAAATCCGTTTAAAAATAAAATGTAATGTAGGTGTGGTGGTGTACACTTGTAATCCCAGCATTTGGGAGACTGAGACAGAAGATCATGGTTCACAGAGCCTCAGCTCCTTAGTTAGAGGTCCTTTACAGCTCACTCAGGCTGTATTTCATAACAAAGAATAAAAAATAAGATAGGGCTGGGGGTGTAGCTCACAGGTAGAATGCCACTGGGTTCAATCCCCAGTACCATAAAAAAAAGGAAAGAAAAGAATCTGCATGTTTGGTAGTTTGTGTAATTATAAAACATAAAGCTACTTATGGTATTTCTAATATGAAATAGGTAGTTGATTAATTGATTTAGACTTCAGATTTTAAATTGGAATTCTATTAAATTCATGTACATTGTTGAAGATTTTGGAAAAAAGAAACTTAAAGTCTGCCCTACTTATAAATTTGACTTGTTTTAGTTACAATAATTACCCTTCAGAAAGACATTATTTGAATTACTTAAAATGTTAATTGAAATATCTATATAATAAATCAGGTTTATAACTATAGTTTAAAATATTTTAACATACATGATACATTAAGTTTATATGTAGGACCAGATATTGCTTAAAAATTTCTTGGAAATTGTTAAAATATTAGAATAATATTATTAATAAGCTAAAAGTACAGCCCTTATACTTTTATTTTCCTCTGCCTTCCTCCAAGGGACAGAGGGAAGGCCACATATCCTAGAAAATGTAGGGATACAGGACCAATAACCACAGTGCTATGGGTCCCCTATATACAAAGTACTATGTGCACCTTGCCATCTGCATTCCCCTCCTCAGGACCCCCAGCCCTACCCTGGCTGCCACAGAAGACAGCACTCCATGCTGTGAGTAATGTGAGCTAGAGAAGATGTGAGTCTCAGCAAAAGGAAAGAATATTAATGTTTTTACTGTGCAAATGCAAATGCCTTTGCTGGCGTGTTTCTCCAAACCCCTTATAAGTTGCCCTCTGCGGTTTGTTAAGCAGGGCTCAGTGATTTCTCCTTGCCCCACTCCTCACCTAAATTGGAAGGAGGTTCTCAGGCTGAAATCTGTTTAAAAGGATGTCTGAAAGTGATGTGCCAAGGAACTTGATTGTGGTGGTCAAGAAGCCTTTTTCCTCTTTACAAAATAATTATAAGTAAATTCTACTTTAATGTGGGAGTCCTTGATATTTTTCCCATAGCAATGCCTGTATGAATGCATATGTTCATACCTACTCTCCATCTGTAAAGCAATTAAAGCCATAATGAGCTGGTGGCATAAGCTTTAAGAAACATCACATACGTAGCTCACCTTCTATTTGTACCGGATACACTGTTCCAAGGGTCATGATGACCAGTGCTTTCTGGGTCTCTGTCCTCTCCACCACCACATCAGCCTCATACATTTTGGCATTATAAATTTCTCTCACTACCACAGTATAAATTCTAAGAAGTAAATGTATTATTTTATAGTCTTCCCCAAGAATTTAAAGTTATAATTATGATGACTTTAACAGGACTAGTAGTTTAGAGAGAAAAACATTTTCATACACACACACACACACACACACACACACACACACACACACACACACACACACACAGATTTCATACTTCACACCTTCCTGTACAGTTCAAGAGGATATTTATCTATCCATAATGGGCGCAAACATTATTACTTTATTTTTTTACTTAATTTTCAGCATTTAATGAATCCCTTTTATCTGCTATTTGTTCTGAGTACTTACTCATTAATTCATTAAATACTGGTTACTAGCATTAGTCTCATTTTATAGAGAGAAAAGTATTGAACAATTAAGTAACTTACTGCCATAGTTATAATCATGTGGTTAAAATTTTAATCCAACTGAGATTCTTAGCTGCAGACCTCTGTTTCTCCCATGCAGTATACCTTCTCTACAATGAGATTCAGTGACACCTTACTACACCTGTTATGTCTGTAGCAGTTTGAGAGACTTAGGTCCTGTACGTTTCCTAGGACCCTGGAAATGAGAACCTCTCCTTTGTTGTTAGCCTCCGCTACACTTCACTGTCATGGTGAGGAGTACTGTTGGTTCTTGGCATTACTAGGGCTAGCAGTTCACCAGGGCTCACGTGCTGTGTGCCTTCTCATCAAGGGCAGCTGATATCATTGTTTCTTCTTTGAATCTTTTTATTTCTCAAACAAAAATGCATCTGGCTGAGAACCCAAATGCCAGCATCATATGCAACAAGGCATCAGAATTCCCATTAGGAATTATAATGGGAATGCTGGTAGACCCTTCCTTGCATCAGGGCTGGGTGGGTGGTACTACTGTGACTGTCTGTCATCATGGCACAGTTGTGCCATTGAAATCTTGGTCAAGAATCAGATAGAAGCTTGATATTTTTGATTCACTCTTTTCTGTTATTGCTTATCATCCTTGGAGATATATTTTTTGGCATCTAGAAAACAAGGAATCTGGTTCCTATTGCTTTAGGCTATATAAATACACCCTGTTTATATTAAAATGATAGGCAAATATACTTAAAGTTGGAAAACATGACCACAAAGAAACATTTTTTTCCTCTTTCCTGAGCACATAGATACACTTTCATTTTCACTGAACTTTTGCCAAAAGAACCTTTTTCCTGCTTAAAAACTTTGAGATTTCTTTAATGTGTCATGAAAATATTTTGTTGCAAATATTATTGTGATTATAAAAACATCAAAATACATATTTCATAAGCATACAATTTTGCAATACATCTTAGTCTCTAAAGATATTATAACCCTATTTTTTAAAAGAATTACCTTGCAAAATAGTTAGCTTTGAAGACAGCAAAATGAAGTAGAAGGAGGAGTCATGAAGACACCGGTTTGATTTCTACATTAATGAGCTTTGTGACTCTGAACAAGCCCTTAAGTCCGCTTGATCTTCAGTTTCTTCATTTTAGACGAGAAGATAACACCTAATTTCTAGAGTTGTTATGAAGTATACAGAATGAGGACACATATTTAAACCTCCACAGAATAGTCATTCAGTAATTATTATCCCCCACCCCCCATCTCTTTTCTTTCACCAGCTTAGCTAATTCAGTTAAAGGCAATTTATTTGTGTTTGAACATCCATTCACAATTTTTAAAACTACATATAAACCATACTGAGGAACATATTACTCTTTCTATTTTTAAAAAGCAATTTTGTTCTCCATATAGATTTACAATGTTTACATTCTTGGTACATCTTTTGGCTTGTTTCTTATTTCTGGAAGACATTAGTAGTACTGTGTCTATTTTTTTTTAAGATAGCAAGTTCTTATCAGGTAATATTGTATAAAGGATTTTAATACTAAATAATAAATCATAGCATTTGTGTATAAATATTTTCTTTTATTCTTGGGGTTCTTGTGAATGATTCCCTCTTAATTACCGTGATTAGACCCTAATTTAGCAAATAATGCATTACAATGTAAGCTTCAGATGAATCTCTGATTGTAGAAGATACCACTGTTGGCCTGAATCTCATGGCCTGGGCTACTTCTAATTGCAGCTTTCACCTCAGATTCATGCAATGTTCCATCCTAAGCAAGTGTCCTGCCTGTGCTTTCTGCCTGCCAACCTAAGAAATCCACCATAGAAGCCTCCTTGGTCTCCTACCCACTGGGGAATAGAAACGGTTTGATAAATACCCCAGCTTCTGTCCTTCCTGCAGTGCGTTTTATATCAGACTCAGAGATGCCCATGGAGTCCAGCCCCGGCTCTGCATAGCGCTTCACCCAATTCACTCTTATATTGCACTTTCCTTTCCTGCTCTTTCTGCTCCCTGAAATCACCTCCTAAATAAAAAACCAAGGCACAAGTCCTTGCCTCAGGTTCTGCTTTTGAAGGAACCAAATCAAAGACCCAGCTTGTAGCTTCCTCTTAAAATTTTTAATGGCTTTTCCACTCTAAATTCTTTAGCAATATCACCAAGGAGGATGCTCTAGGATCTAATCCAGGCTTGATTGCCTACTGGCACATCTCCTAAACTAGACACACATCTCCCCAACTCTTGTAGGTCTCCACAACTTACCGCCATAGACTAGGCTGTGTTTTCAAATACCTTTGTGTCTTCATAGATGCTTTTCTTGACCCAGAATACTCTTTCCTCCTTCATTTGTCTTTCTATCCCCTGTTCACTAGTGCCACTTACTTAGCTCACTAGTGCCACTCCAACCTGATTAGCCAAATCAGATATTCCTGAGAACAGGCACACTCCTGTCATATTGCTTTTAGATTTGACTGTACTTAGAGTTTCTGATCTAAGAACTGGCCGATAATTATCATTCCTTAGTTCCTGAGTATTACCCGTGGGAAAGGAGCAGAGTATAAAGGAAAAGAGAATTAAGTCAATGATCTGGACTAGGGTTGCCAGATTTATCAAATAAGTACACTCAAATAATGAATTTCAGATAAATAACATTTAAAGTATAATATATATTCCAAACTGGAAGGCTGAGATAAAAGTATAACAGGTTCAAGGCCAGCCTCAGCAAATTAGTGAGACCCTGTTTCAAAAGAATAAATAAAAAGGGTTGGGGATATAGCTTGGAGATAGAATGCCCCTGAGTTCGATCCTTAGTACTATAAAAATAAATAAGTAAATAAATAAATAAAGTATATGTAAATCCCATTTCCCATATATTGCATAAAATAGGGTTTTTTTTCCTTGTGGTAACAAAGATTGAACCTGGGGACATTCCATCTCTGAACTCATTCCATCTCAGCCCTTTGGGTTTTTGTTTTGTAACAGTGTCTTGCTAGGTTGCTGAGAACTGCAAATAGCTGAGAGTGGTCTCACACCTGCAATCCTCTTGTCTCAGCCTCCCAAATACTAGGATTATAGGCATGCATCACCATGCCCAGAATAAAATAGACTTTAAAAAGTATTCACTGAACTGGGCATGGTGGCCAGTACTTGAAAGGCTTAAACAAAAGGATCACAGACTAGAGGCTAGTGCACAGTTGACTTAGCAATACTTTATTTTAAAATAAAAACAAAGCCAGGATTGGTAGCGCATGCTTGTAATCCCAGCATTTGGGAAGCTGAGACCAGAGGATCGCGGTTCGTGGACAGTTTCAGCCACTACTTAGTGAGGCTCTCTGCAACTTAGTGAGACCCTGTTTCAAAATAAAGAATAAAAAATAGGGCAGGGAGTGTAGCTTGGAGTTGCATGTCCCTGATTACATCCACAGACCTGCAAAAAATAAATAAATAAATAAATAAATAAATAAATAAATAAATAAAATAAAAATAAAAAACAAGGCTATGGGTTTAGCTCAGTGGTAGAACACTCACCATCCCTGGGTCCAAGCCCAAGTAGTATAAAACAAAAAATTACTGATTTAAACTTATTTAGCTGGACATCATGTACTTTATCTGGCAGCCCTATGGACGCTTGGAACCATGGGAATATTCAACGAGAAAAGATATGCCTAAAATATTCAAAGAGAAAAGATAGCTCTAAGTCTTCAGTCTTTCCCTTGAACCCTTGAGGTAAAAAGCTCTAGGGAAGCCACAAAGCCACAGTTAAAACAGCCTGGCTAGAGGGGAATAACAAATAATTACTACTGGGGAATCATTTCTAAACTGCATGATATGCTGACATACCCTCATGGCCTGGAAAATAACTGCTGTCTAATTCTTCCCCCTTCTAGACCAGGAGCTCCTTAAGAGCAGGTGCTGTGTTGAAGTCATTACCATCACTACCATCGGGTACAGTGCTCGGCACTTGATAGATGTGCTATGCATATGCAAATATGTATAGTACATATTTAGTGTGTGACACAGATTGACATTGCTTACATATAATAAATGCATAATGACTTAGAGAAGGGAATTCAGAATGGGAACATGTTACTTTTGGCTAAGTTATCTACTTAGTAAAAATTATTTATTATTACTTAGTGTCAGGATTCAGATTTTTCTAGTTCTTAATCTTCATTTCAGATCTTTCAAAATGTTAATTTCTAGAATTAAAATATTATCCATTTTGAAGCAATTTCTACTTCGCTAATTTCTCTTTTTCTACATTCCCTGTAAGTTAATGTTTAAAACTGCCCTGTCTTCTCAGTTTGGATCCTTATACTACAATGGAAGGAGTCACCTGCATACCTCATTCTTTTCCTTTTATGTACATATCCTATAGACTTTCCTTCTCCTTAAACATTTGAAGTATATGTCTGTAAAAAAGACCACTAGAATTACTTTCTAAAACAATCAATATTACCAGAATACAAAAGTCATGTTTATGCTAGTGGAATCTGTGTAACAACCGACTCAATGGCTAATTTGCCTAAGAGTAGAGGTATTAGTTACCACTTCTCCATTGTCTTTTTTTTCTGTCATTGGGAAATGACATGGGATTTTTTTTTCTTTTTTGTGAGTCTGGGGATGGAACCAAGGGGCATTTGAACTCCGAGTTACACCTCCTGCCCTAGTTTTTATTCTTTATTATGAAATAGGGTCTCACTGAGTTGCCCAGGGCCTCACTAAGTAGCTGAGGCTGTCCAAGAACCACAATCTTCTGGTCTCAGCCTCCCGAATGCTGGGGTTACAAGCATGACATTGGATTTTTCAAGGTTTTCAAGAAAAACCTGATGTGTTCAAAACTAGTTTGGGATGATGGAAAGTAGGCATTTGTTTCGAGATTGGTTATAGATATCACCTCTCCCTTCTTCATTCCATTAGACTTTGTTCTTCAAATGAATTAGACACAGACTTTTTTTTTCAGTACTAGAAACTGAACCCAGAGGTATTCAACCTTGAAGATACACCCCAGACCAATTTTATTTCTTATTTGGAAACAGGGTCTCACTAGTTTGCTAAGAGCCTTCCTAAATTGCTAAGGCTGGCTTCGAACCTGTGATCCTCCTGTCTTAGCATCGATGTACTGGAAATATTTAGTGTGTGCCACCATGCCCAGCTGAATTAGACACATAATTTAACAAGACACAATAAACTCTTAGATGAGTTAAAATTATACTTTATAGAAACAAATGTACAAGTGAATTGAAGAAATCTCAGGCATTATACTTTTTGATTCAATAGTGAATTTCTGATGAGCACCACATTCTCATAAAAATGAGTGTCAAGTAGAAAAACTAAAACAATGATTTTATTTAATTCTAAAATCTAAATTTTCTTTAGTCTAACATTAAATATTTAAAGAATCTTTTTAGTAATTGAGTTGCACCCCTCATACACTGGCAAATTCAACATGCTTGAGGCAGACATGAGTTTTAAAGTTTTTGTCAGAATCTGAAAAAAACCTTTCAAAATAATATTCCCAAATTTTATCTACTTGGATTTGATCATGCTCCCTATTATGGTCTGATTCCTCTGTTAACAAGAAGACTCGGGATACTGCATCAGTTAAATCATAATAGTGGATTCTGGAATCAAAGTTAGAGTAATATTTCAAATCCATCATTAGTGCTTCAAATAACAAAAGCTGACATTTTGTGCTCATTTTCAGTCAGCAGGAATTTGGCAGGAAGATTTCAAGTAGAGAGTTTCAGAAATTTTTTACAGAATTGATGGAATGTCTGTCTGGTACTTTTTCACTGGTGAAAGCAAACTTTTGTAACCAGTGTGAATAACAGGATTAAAGCCAATAGGTGCCTGAACAGACTGCTCTTCTTCACCTAGAAAAATTGGTTATCCAGGACTGTCCTCTGTTCCTCTAATAGGGAAGAAATCTGTGCAGCATTCAAGTAGGATTTATTACTATATTGTCTTCACACTTGGTATTCTGTGTTGGATACATTGGCAAGTGGGAAGATCATTTCTTGCTACCTAACATGCCTTTCCATACTCGATAACTTCTCTTTAGCACATAGGAGAGACCTAATGAGAGCAGCCACCTTCTTTTTTTGTGATTATACATAAAAATCAATCAAATATAGGTAAAATAAAATGTTCTTTTAAACTTTTTCATGTATCAAATATTAACTGAGTACCTACTATGAATAAAGTATTTTTCTAGGTTATTGGAATATAGCTGTAAGAAAAAGGGTCTCTTTTCTTACATAGCATAGATGTAATAAAGAGATACACAATATATCAGAAACACATAATTTTTCTGGTTGTGATAAGTGCCCTAACGAGGCATGATACAGAGCAAGGTGGAGATAGAATGGTCAAAAATGATCAGAAAATGGTCATCATGGTCTCTGGTGCATTGTCAGGCAAGGGGGTGAGTATTGTGGTCTCTGGGAGGAACAACTATTCTAGGTCCAAGGACTAGCCACATGTAAAGGTCCCATGACACAAATAGGCTTGTCTTTCTTGAAAAATAAGCCAAGTGGCTGGAAGAAGGTATGAGGTAGAATGTAGACATAAGAGATCAGGTTAAGGAGGTAGTGGATAGTCACATTATAGAGGAATTTTTAGGCCATGATAACGACTTTAGGTATTATCGGGGCAGATGAAAACATCTAGAGTCTGCAGCAGTGAAATTATAAGCTTTGATTTGTGATTTGAAAGGGTTTCTTTGTCTACTCTATGGAAACTGGACTATAAAAGGACAAGTCTGGTTGCTGGGAGACAGTAAGCCAGAGCCATAGACAGTGGCGGGGACCAAAGTGAGGAATTAGAGAAAAAACTCAGAATGACTCCAAGGTTTCTAGGGTGAGTAACTGATAAAAGAGAATTGTGATACATTGTCATGGGGAAGACTGGAGAACAAATCTGGAAAGAGCAATCAAGAGTTGAGTTTCATACATATTACATCTGAGTTGTCTGCTAGACATCCGTGATGTGTAGTAATAATCAACCTGGCAGATGATATATGCATCCGTTAAGTGAAAGCTCTGTTAAGGCCAGAGAGGTACATTTGAGAAAAGAAGTACATGTATATAAGAACTTGGGCTCTTTACATGTCCAATGAGTAACTAAAAGGAGGATTAAAAACTTGCTATCTTTGCCTCCATTTAGCACCACTTTCCTTTTATCTGAGTCAGGATGGGTTTCAGATCTGGTAAAAATAAATAAATAAATAAATAAATAAATAAATAAATAAATAAATAAATCAATCTTAGCCGTGTGTGGTGATGAACGCTTGTAATCTCAGCATTCAGGAGGCTTAGACCAGAGGATGGCGGTTCACAGACAGCCTCAGCTACTTAGTGAGGCCCTTCGCAACTCAGTGAGACCATGTTTCAAAATAAAGAATAAAAAATTGGGAGGGGGGTGTAGCTCGGAGGTCAAATGCCTCTGGACTCCAGCCCCAGACCCGCAAAACCAAACCAAACAAAACAAAACTTGCATATCAAGGACAAGGCTCTACCTGATCAATCCAAAAAAATGATCAACCAGACCACAGTTTAATCAAAACTTGTGTGCCATGCATATTTTTGGTCCTCCTGGTCTATATCATCTGAAAGCTATGTCAGTACCATTGAAAACAGAGCTGAAACACTTGATCTCATTTGCCTTCCTTACATGGCTCTATTGATTGAAATTTCTTCCCTGATTTATACCAAATTTTTTTAACTTGGATTTTGGGATGAATGGCCAGAACTCATTTTGTGGGATCCCCAGAGTCAGATCTCTGGTCTAGGACTCCAGTAACATGGAGAATATTTTAAAACATAGGTATGGATGAGATATCCTGGGGAGAGAGGGTAGATGGAGAAGAATTCTGAGGATCAAACCTTCCTTGAAAAAGACAACATTTAGGGGTTGGAGAGATGAAAAGAAAAATAGGTCAAGGGACGAAGAAGAGGGGATGCATACAAGAAAGAAGCATCTTAGAGTCCAATTTAAGAAAACATTTCATGAAAGAAAAAATTATTGATTTTTTATATTGATGTGACAGAGAAGTCAAAAAGTAAGCAAAAGTGCCATCTGGATTCAACAACATTCTGGTCATTAGTGACCTTAACAAGGGTGATTTCTGTGGAATGGCAAGTGGTCAGTAGTGTGCTGGAAAATTTTCGAAGCTGACAGTCATCACACACACACACACACACACACACACATACACACACACACACACACACACACACTCTAGCTTGAAACATTTTCCAGTTTTTTTTTTTTTTTTTTTTTGGTAGTACTGGGTTCCTGGAAACCCTTCTACCTATGGGCTATACTCCCAGACACCTATTTTTTATATATTTATTTGGAAACAGGGTCACTTAAGCCAGCACAGCTGGCTTCAAACCTGCACAATCCTTCTGTCTCTGCCTCTCAAGCGCGGGGATTACAAGTGTGAGCCACGCCTGGCCATTTTCCAGTTTTGATAGTAAAAACACTCACAATTTTTTAAACATGTCACTACTAAATATAGAACTGAAAAATAATGTGCACAATTGAATCTTGCAAGTAGGAGATGAGTAGACTATCACACCAGTTAGAGTATGAATAAAAATTAAAAAGAGAATTCTATTAAAATATACATACAACAAAGTAAAATTAACTTATTAATTTTAAGACATATCAGGAAAGTATGTAATGTTAATGTGTCAAATTTATGTTTGTGAAGCTAGTTATAAGGTCTTCAGATTCGTAGAAACCGTAGATGAATTTAGTATTTGGAAGAACACTTTCTAACTAGCATTATTAAAATGCCTATACACTTGGCCATTGTGGTGCATGCTTGTAATCCCTGTACTTGGGAGACTGAGTCATAAAGATCACAGATTTGCACTGGCCTCAGCAAATTAGTGAGACCCTGTCTCAAAATAAAAAATAAAATAGGGCTGGGGGTGTAGCTCAGAGGTAGAATGCCCCTGGGTTCAATTCCCAGTAACACACACACACACACACACACACACACACACACACACACACACAGAGTCTACATATTTTCAAATATTCAAAAATAAAAAAGAAATTAATATATTTAGCCTTGAACATATATAACTTAATATCTGTTTACTTACTGGTATTTATGCAATATCCTGGGATTGTTAGCCTCTTTCTTGCCCTAGTTGTTTTACAACTAGGAAAGAACACATATGAATTGTACAACTAATAAACTTACACATGAAAATTCTGAATTAGCACCTTCATTGGTAAACAACTTTTAAAATTTTGCTAGTATCATGTATGTTATAAAAATCAATAATATTGAATAAGCAAATATAATATAATTGCATATATTATAAAGTCTTAGAACCTAGAACATATGAAGAATCTCTAGAAATCAAAAGATAAAGACAAACAGGCAATAGAAATCTGGGAAAATTAAATAAAAATTCTATAGAAAATGAAGTTAAAAGGCCTATAAACATGTAAATAGATTTTTAATTAGTAATAGCTCAAAAAGAAATTATAACAATGAGTTATAGCACTATCAGACTGGCAATTTTTAAAAAAAATTATAATATAAATTGTCAAGGATATAGAACAGGAAAAATTCTGCTAGAGAAATAAATTAATATGACCAAGTTAAAAATCCAATTAACATTAATCAATAAAGTTGAACAGGCGAACAGGCACATAACTTACAATCTAGCTGTTAGTATTTCACAAAGAAATGCCTATACATGTGCACTACAAAACTTGCAATATTTGAAAGAATACTGTTTGTAGTTTTTTTTAAAAAGGAACATATACAAAATTTCCACGTCCAATCTCAAGGATTTGTGGCATCCTTGTTATATGCATGCATTTTTCTAACACTCTGTAACCCAATATGATATAAAATTACAGTGCACCCAATAAAAAAATAACTCAGACTGGTGAAAGGCAAAAAAACGAAGAAGAGATATTGAATAGGTAAAAAATTGAGGTAGATTTTTATGATGGAATATTACTAGCACTGACGATAGAAAGTTACTGCTCATACATCAACTTAGAGGAATCTAAAAATGTAATGTTAAATAAATGTGATTTTACATATAGTATGATTCATATAATAAGTATATAGAGTATGAATGAATATATTCATGTATGAATGAATATATATTGATATATGCAGTATGAATATGTATAGCATGGTTATATATCATATGATGAATATGTATAGTATTGGATGAATCGATATAGTATGATTCATCCTTTTAAAGTTTCTAAAAACAGGCAAACAAACAATATACACACATCAGTGTTTAAACACACAAAGATGTGAGCTGGGCGTGGTGGTGCACGCTTAGCATCCCAGCATTCGGGCGGCTGAGACCAGAGAATCCAGTTCGAGGAGCCTTAGCTACTTAGTGAGGCCCTTTGCAACTCAATGAGACCCTGTTTCAAAAAAATAAAAAAGACTGAAAAATAGGGCTGGGGGTATAGCTCAGAGATACAGTGCTCCTGGGTTCCATCTCCAGTATCACACACACACACACACACACACACACACACACACACACACACAGATGTGGAAATACAATAAACACAAAATTCAGGGTAGTGGTTACTTATAAATGGTGAAAGGAGAAGATGAGACTGCAGAGGGTATAGAAAAGTTTCCTAATTTATTGATAATGTTCTATGTATCTTGATGGTGTACACTTAGTGGTCCATGTTATGTAGCATGTATAACAGAATGGACATCTAGAGGAAGAAGAAATGGTAGATAGACTTACGTAAGACTCTATCAGCAATCTAAGATAATGGAAATCTGGGAGTGGAGAGGAAAAGAAAAATGTGAATGATAATAGAAAACTATTAAGCAGTCAAACTCCTTTGGCTTCTGAATAACAGAGAGAAGAAAGGCAAGCGCAGGTGTCTCCATGCCATGTTTAAAGACAGCAGTGTTGGGGAGGAAATGACTTAAAGAGCAGGCAGAATTAGGATTTTCCCTTATTTAGGATCAAGGCCAGAGGCAGGCATTCACATTTGAGAGTCTTTGATTATTGTGGCAATTGATTATACAGTAGTGGGTACATTCTCCCAGGCAAAATGTAAAGTAACAGCACAGAAAACTAGGCTTAGTGGAATTTCCTGAACAGAGGAGGAAGTTAAATAAGTCTTGTCTTCCTCCAATTTATTCTTCACATTGATGCCAGAGTAGTATTTCTGAACCACGAAATTGATCGCGTCACCTCACTGGCCAAAACTCTTTATAGCTTCAGGATGATTTCCAAATTCTATAGCTGCCACAAAATGCTATTTATGTTCTGATCATATCTCCAGCCAGCTCCATCTCCTGTGACCACCACTCAGTCAGTCTATCTGGCAGCCACACTGAACTACTTGCCACCCTCTCTCACCGCTGCAGGACTTTGGAATCATTTCCCTTGTGCCTGGGTAAAGCCTCATCATCCCTCCACACCCCGTATCTCCTCCTCTCAGAAGGCTTTCCCTACTCAATCAGAGGTCCCATTTTCCCACTTCAAAACAATCTTTCTAGAGCATTTAGCAGACTCTCCTGTAAAAGCTTCATTTTCGCCTATGGCTTTTGTTTCGGAATTGGCACTTCTTAGCTGTAAGTGCACCCAGTAGGCCTTTAATAAGTGTTTGTTAGGTAAATGACTGGATGCTCAGTTAGGCTGATAATAAATGACATATAACCATATTTTTCCAGACAATATCAGGAGAGATTTTGGAAGGGGCCTGTATGATTAATAGTACCATGTTACACCCAGGCTATGAGGAACTGGAAAGGAGAAAATACTCGAGGCAGCCAGAGGAGCAGGTATCACTGCTAAGCCACCTACTTCCAAGCAGCTTATAGCAACAGTTCCCTGGTAGCAGAGCCTAGGGTCCCACGGGCCTGGGTTATCCCTCCCAGAAGTTCTGCCTTGTGCTCTGGAAGCATTAGTAGGGCCAAGAGTTCCTTCCACTTCCTGTTCTGTGGAAGTCATAGAGCAGAACCACCTGGGACACCAGAGAGATGCTGGTAGCTGGGCTGTTTTCTGTACCTTTTCTGTCTCAAGGTCAGAATATGGGTTGTAGACTTGTCAGGTGACATTGGGAAGTCATTGATGAAGAATGGGGGGGAGCACTCCTTTGGAGCCTCTATGCCTACCAAGTCTCCACGCTCCTAAGAATCCCAGCCCATGAAGTGTAATAAAACAAAGCCCTGGCATCATCTGTAAACAAAATAACAAAGGCAATGAGGCCGTCAGTGGGGACCTCTGAGGCTTTAGGTGGAGCCAATGGGCTTGGCCAGAAGCCCCAGAGTAGCTGGGCAGTGAGTATGGTCTGAACACCGAGGGATAAAGGAGACATGGAAGCATCTTGAGATGAACTCCAGGGAAGAAGTCTAATGAGAAACACTGACCAGCCCATGGACATAAGTTTGGAAGTTGTATACATAGGCACACTGGGAAAGAACCAGGGAGTCTCCAAAGAACCAAGGGGTTCTTGGGGACTGAAAAGTGGTCTTAGGTAAATGGTACCGGTAGGCAAATATTCTAGAAGAGAGGATGAAGTTATGATTGTAGAGAGAAATTTGGAGTCAAGTGGAGAGGAAGAGGATAAAACAGTAGGTGGATTTCTGGCAGATTGGCGAGGGCTGGATACACTTGTATTAGGACATGTGCTGGAACATGGGGGGGAGAATTTAACTGAAGAGTAAGGATCCAGGACATGCATCGTATTGCAAATTTACCTTTGCCTGGGTGTCTCTACATTAGCACAGCTCTGGGGCCGGAAAGCAGGTATAAAGCTAGTGCTCTCAGCCAATAAAGATAAATTGTGCAGCCTTCCATCTACTCCCATTTCCATATCATCCAGAGCACCTGTGTAGATTTTGTGTCTCCCAAACCGGGTCTGTAGAAAGCAGTCAGCACTTAATCCAGGCACCTTTTTTTTTTTTTTAGTTTTGCTTTCCTTGATATGTCAAAAATATTGGAGTCAAGGTACTTTATAAAGAAAAAAGAGTGCTGGGAGTCTAGTACATTCCTCTAATCCCAGTACTTGAGAAGCTGAGACAGGAGGATGGCAGGTCCAAAGACAGTCTCAGCAATGTAGTGAGACTCTCAATCTAGCAAGAACCCCGTTTCAAAAGAAGGGCTAGGGGTGGAGCTCGAAGGTAGAATGTTCCTGGATTCAATCCCAGTACCACAAAACCCAAAGAAAGTTCTCTGGAGGTGCAGGGTCTAGGAGCTTCATATGGTGACAGCCTTGCTGAAAGATCCTGGAGTGACTTAGGGTATCACATGACATGAGACAGGGAGCGAGAATGGGCCTCTCTGTGTGTATTAGCTCCCTCACCTTCTTCTTATAAAGCCACCAGGATTCAATCAGGGCATCTCTCCCCTAATGATTTTTAATCCTAATCACTTTTTGAAAGCTCCACCTCTAAACACCAGTCAGATTAAAATTTCCACTCTCTTAATATGTCAACATGGGGATTACACCTCAACACATGAAGCCTTGGAGACACTTAAACTCTACCCAAGCCATAGTGCTTTCTTTACTTTACATGCTTAAAATCTAACTGGCTCACATTCTTTAACACCCCATCTCACTGTCCCTACCTGTCCCCAAAACACACCAAATGTCAAACACCACCTTGCCTGTTGTAAAAATTGGTCTCAACATTCTAAATGACCTTTATACATATACTCATGACATTAGTTTTTGTGTCTATATGTTAATATTTTCATGTTATTATTTTTTGTATTTGCATATTAAAATGGGTAAATTTGGGGATCTAAATAGTGATTTCGATAGCAGCAATGAAATATTGCTTATAAATATTGTACAATACTCTGTTCTCAATTTTCCAGCTTGTGTCTTTGTGGTTTTATATGTCTGCTCGGGATCTCAATAGCTTACTTTGGGGAATTAGGTTGGGCTGTCGTATTTCATAGTATTCTCTCCCAGTGTCTATGGAATCTTCATTTTGCAGTACTTTAGTAGTCAATCCCTGGCAGCAGACTGGCTGTGTTTGAGTGCCACCCTATCACTTTGCAGGTGTGGAAGCTTATACATGACACTCCCTTTCAGCCTCAGTTTCCACATCTGTAATATGTAGCTCGAAGTGCTATCAACTCATGAAGATACTGCCAAAGAAAATGAGTATTGTGTTGGCACATAAGAGTATTTAACAAATATGTATTCATACTAGAAAATTGTACCACTATTAGGATTTCAAAATAAGACTTGCCTTTTAAATTTTATGCCTATTTTAATGATCCTAAAGTAAAATGATACATCACTCTCATCTATATATATCTTAATATGGTATAACAGTTGGTTGTGATTAACAGTTTCTGGTACAGTAAAAAAAAAAAAAAAAAAAAAAAACCTAGCTGGGCAAGGTGGTGCAGACCTATAATCCCAGCAACCCTGAAGTCTGAGGCAGGATGATCACAAGTTTGAGGCCAGCATGGGCAACTTAGTGAGACTATCTCAAAATAAAAATAAAAAGGGTTAGAGAGGGGATGTAGCTAGTCAGAGAGTGCCACTGGGTTTAATCTTCAGTAATGAAAAAAAAATCTGGAAAAATGATACCAGATATTTAAGAGTTTCTTAGTAAAATTTATGTGAGCTGTCATATTCATGCTATTCAGAATTTAGAGCTACAAAATTGAGGAAGCTTAGACTTTCCTTCAAACATGGTTAGTATGAACACATTGAAGGTATGAACTGAATGGCCTCTGCCTGGTTTCATATCATATTTTAGTGGTTGCCAAAGAAATGAGAGCTCTATAATTTAGGGTGAGTGAGCTGGGAGGGAATAAGCAAAGTAGAAATTGTTAGTTAACTTCAGGGGCTGAAGTTGGTCCCCTGGAACCAGTCCTCTAATACTGAGTGATTCACTTGCTGCTCCAGAAATCGTGACAATATCTTTAAATTTGGTTTCTGTAAAGAGACTGGAACTTATTAAACCCACCACAGCCCCAGCTTTCAGAACCATATTAGGCATTTGTGAGAGCTCTGTGCTGCAGAACGTGATGCCAGGGCTGCCAACAGGAATGGCAAAGCTGCTGTGTATCAGGATAGCATTAGTGGATTACTTCTATCTATAGAGTATTTTCAATATTTATTTAGCAAACTGTAATTTTAAGGCTATTTCATGTGCGTAACATTGAGAAAGCAATGAAAATTGGTATTGTTGGTTGACTTTATAGAAAACACAGAATTTGCAAGAGTATAACAAAGAGTCAACATTAAAAAACAAGTAAATGCAGAAATTAGAGCTTAGATCCTGAAATTTGGAAAGTTCAGTATTTGGATACCTTATAAAAATTAGTACTGGTACAAAAACATAGA
This sequence comes from Muscardinus avellanarius, assembly GCF_963383645.1. NCBI lineage: Eukaryota > Metazoa > Chordata > Mammalia > Rodentia > Gliridae > Muscardinus > Muscardinus avellanarius. Next base: position 39,626,495 of record NC_137787.1, read on the forward strand.
TGGGCACAGTGGTGCACTCCTGAAATCCAAGTACTTGGAGGGCTAAGGAGGGGGCTAAGGAGCCACAGGAGGACCTCAGGTTTGGGGACATTCTGAACAACTTATCAAGAGACTTTGTTTCAAAATTAAAAATACAATAGGTCTAGGAGTGTAGCTTGGAGGTAAAATGCTCTGGATTTAATCTCTAGTCACACACACACATATGAACATATCTATGATGTGTGGATGTTATCAAAACAATAGGCCAGATTAATTTTTAAATAAGAAAAGTCCATTTTTCAGTGTTATAGAAACATGGGGTGTTTTTTGGCTGTAGGTTTACCTGCCTAATCATGGTTAATACTAGCTAGGTTAAAACAATTTAGAGTTATGCTCCAAAGAGATCATTTTTCCATACACCAACTAGGTCTTTGATTTAGTATTACTATTGTTAAACTAAAGAATAATATAGCTACTTTTTACTCTTGGAGGAATATGAAGCAGACTTTTACCAAAAATAAGTGGCAAATACCAAATTAATACCTTTATCACTTGAGCTCTTACTTTATGGAAAACTCTCCTTTAGGCTTTTATCAAATAATCCTCAAATGTTTATCAAATATTTATACCTACTGTTTCAAGTCCAGTCTTCTTCATTGGAAATTATAGGCAAAGTAAGGCACAATTCCAGATCTCATAAAGTTTTTAGTCTATTAAGGAAGATGTGTAAAATGTGAGTAAATACAAGAAAGCTGAGAAATGTAAAAATGGTTAAGTACAGAGTACCATGGGAGCATGGAGCAAGGGAATTAACCAATTACCTGCAAATAAAAATAGATAATATGAGTAGATGAGAAGTATCTAAAAACCTGTTTCCATGGATTAATGCAGAGTTCTCTTAAGTAAGTTGCACATAAATATTTAAAGGCCTTACAATTTTTATACCCTGTCTCCTCCTCAAAATGATTTGAGGCAGTTGATATTTCAGTTAGCAAATTAGTATTATAATATCTATAGAACAAACACAAATACTTTCCTGTGTCTTCCCAATAAACTTTAAACAAGAAAAACAACAACTCCAGCCTTTTGTTACTCAATGCAGCCCCATAGTCTTTTAAGCTAACAAAAAAAGAGCAATTTATCATCCCAAAAGGTGCATTTCTTTGTGCCTTCTCACACGTACCACACTTTTGGTTGAAGGTCTGTCTTGATGTCTGCTTTAGCGATAAATATTTTTCCGTTACCACATGACAAGCATTTAATTGACAATCTGATAAATGCCATCAACAACAACAACAAAAAAAAGCTATCAGCTCTTTCCTCCAGTGTTCTATCATCAATTATCTTACCATTCAGAATATCCATAAAATATTCAGATCACTGTGTAATAAAAAGCTGTGGATGTATGCCATTGTGAGATAGCATATGTTCAGCAGCAAATGCTCAGTGACCTAGGAAGTGCTTCTTCCTCTCGTAACACATGCCTTGGACAATCTTAACAGAAGTTCCGAAGTGGTAACCAAAACACACTTCCTTCCATGACAGATGATGCATCCTGTCATTTTTTTTTTTTTTTTTTAGGAAAGTGATTTAATCGTTTCAATGAAATGCTCTTTGAAACAAAATTAAATCTTAGCAGTTTACATTCTTCATACCTGATGTGCTGTGCTTCTTTCCCGCTCTAGCCTGGTCCATGGCAGGACACAACAAAAGGCACGTAAAAGAGCCATGCTTTAGTTCTCTATGAGAAGTATTTTTTAAAAAGTATGCCTGAATATAAGATCCCGTGGCCCATGGGAGCCTCAGTCTTTCTCATCTCTCCAGTGGTTCAAGGGTGAGTCGGGCACTTCCTGATCTCATCTCCTCTTCTTCAAAACTGTTTTCCTGTGGAAAGGTGTGCCATTTAAGAAAAATTCACTGAAGAGTCCTGCAGGAAGATTGGAACTCGATGCATCAATTTGAAAAGTTAAAACTGAAAGAAACTGTAGGGATTAGTGTAATCTTCCTAATTTATACATGAAAAGCTAGAACCAAGAGTGGTGAAGGAAATGGCCCCAGGTCACATGAACTATTTGGGGGCAGAACTGAGATTAGAACCCTTCCTTCTTGGCTTCTAGTTTCCTAGTTTAAACTTTTATCAAAAATGTTGGTACTAAAAAAAAAAAACTGTTTTCTCTTTGTAAAGAAAATTGGCTGAAATTAACAGATGATAATAATGGTTAGAATTAAAGATGTGGTGTAACAAACCAGTATAAAATCATTCCTGCCCTTCCAACTACTGTGTTGGAAAAATGAGATATCTCCCTCTTGAGTAAAATGAAAGCTTTGGGGAGAAAGGACAAATAATATTGTGACAAAATTTGTCAGCAAAACTCAAAATTGACAGGAGTGGTCCAGAACTTCAGGATTTCTATAGTTGTCATCCTATAAAGCTGAATTTACATTTCAGCTTTGCCACTTTAGTTTACTTGGTTTGCTACTTTTCCTCTTCCATCAAATAGATTTAAGAATATTTGCCACTTAATATTGCTAACCAAAATTGTGTGTACATAAACTCATTTTTTTATGGTACTAGGGGTGGAACCTAGGGTCATTTTACTCTGAGCTATACCCCTAGCCCTATTTTTTATTCTTTATTTTGAAACAGGGTCTCACTCAACTTCAGAGGGCCTCACCAAGTAGCTGAGGCTGGCTACAAACTCGGATGCTGCTGTCTCAGCCTCCAAAGTAGTGGGATTAAAAGCGTGTACCACCATGCCTGTCTTGTATCTTATTATGACATAACTCACTTGTCTATAAGCATGAATCTATTTTAACTTTTTTCCATAATTATCTTTCCATAAATTGTGGCAATTTCTTTGATATCATGGTCATATTTTATAACTTTAAAGTCACTTGGTTACAGAATCACATATATTTTGATGTATCAGAAATATATGTGATATACTCACTCATAGTGATTTTAAAATTTTAATCCCATAATCATTGATTCTAAATTGATGCCAGGAAGGTAATATGTCAGAACATCTTGTGTCTTTACATATTGAATGTAGCCATTCCTTTCTTTCACTAGCTTTCTCTCCCAGTCCTTCACTCCTCTAGAACCAGCCATTTCCTCCATTTGGGAAAGAGCACCATTCTGCTTAGGTGATTGGTTACTTGTGAATTGGTTACTAGGTGAATGTGAGTCTAGCTGCTGGCCTTTCTTTTCATGTACTTCCTGTGAAACCTCTAGAACCTTTAGCTTCTTGGACCCCTGAGAGCTATAGAAAACAGAGGAAGAGGAATTGGCCCATCTCCACCATGGTATTCTCAGTTTGGTCTCTTTGATCACCTATGCCTCCAGCAAATCCTGTGGGCTTCTTATCTTCAGAAATCTTCTGTCTTTAAAGTATACTGACCATGTTTCCAGCTTCAGCAAACTTGATGTTTTACCATCAGCCTGCATCTATCTGCTGTACATGTCTTGCTCTAGATAACCTAATATGTTTGCTTTGCTTTGGCCTCCTACTTCCCTGGTCCTGGAGGCACCCTTTGAATGTGAACAAACCTATACAGAGTTCACAGCCATTTCCTCCTTTACCAGGATCCCATACTCTTGGCCACTACACATCTGTCCTAATCACCCTAGGGCCAGGACCAGACAAGTAGGAAGCTCCCTGTGCACCAGAGGCAGCTGAGACTGGAAATCAGTTTGCCAGTCCTCTACCCCACTGCCTGCTTCACCCATTACTTCCCACAGAAGCCACCACATAGGCTCTTGCCTGTAGTTCCCTGCTCCCTCTGCCTTGTGACTGGCCCAGTGCTTTCGTGTGTGGTCCTTCATGGCATGACAGGTTCCTTCCTCTGGGGAAAGTGTGAGCAATGAGTTGTCATTTCAATGACATCCATTTGCTTCTGTTGGCCTTACTATCTCAAGTTGTCTGTTGATACACTGAACTTAAACACAAGGATGTATGCCAAATACCCTTTTATCCGCACCTATGTTAGGGGATCCGGGTTCATAGGTTTCTCCTACTCTCGATACTTTTGGCTTTCAAGTGGGCCTGGGAAGTCTGAAACCAGAAAGTATTTATCTAAGAATAAGTTATGAGGCTCTTCTTCTTGAGAGTACCCCATGTCTTAAATAGTGCCTCCTTCACTCAGCTTTGAGCAGAAGACACATGTCTTACTCTTCCCCATAAGAAGGTCACAATGGCCTTAATATTAATAGTACATCATCCACAAGACCAAGTCCTTCAGACTCCCATGGAATAGAAGTGGGCGGTGGTGTAGTTAATGCCCTAAACAGGGACTCCTGAGAATTTCCTACTGGGAAAGCTCCCTGCTGATAGACTCTTAATCTTATTTCCCTAGCATCTTAGAAACAACTGTTATATAGTAGGCACTCACTTTTCTAGTCACAGGTAATACAGTGGTGTGGCATATACTCTGGGTAATGACAAAAAAAAATCCTTATCTCCCTTGCCCTTTGTTTTCTTCTATAAAATACTTGATATTGAGCTGGCCATGGGGGCACACACTTGTAATCCCAGCACTTGAGAGGCTGAAACAGGAGGATCACAGTTTTTGGACAGCCTCAGCTACTTAGTGAGGCCCTCTGCAACTCAATGAGACCCTGTTTCAAAATAAAGAATAAAAAAATAGGGCTGGGGAATAGAATGCCCCTGGGTTCCACCCCCAGTACCACACACACAAAAATACTTGATATATCTAGACTGGCAGCTATGCATACTTGTATAAGTTCATCCCAGCTAAGAAGATATGACTCATTGTCTAGGGTTTCATTAAAAAAAAAAAAAACAGTTAAAGGGGAGAGGTATGGCTGGCCTCTTTCCATTGGCTTTGGTGTCTAAAAATATCCTGATACATTAAAAAGTTAAAAATGACCATTTGGTTTGTAATGACTTTGTCACCTGGGCTGGGCAGTTTGTCTCTGTTGCACATGGCCTTGGCTGTGCCCACTTATGTGTTTGCCATAAGCTGGCGGCTTGATGTCAGAGGTAAAAATTTCATTCCCATGTTTGGTATCTCAGCTAGTGCAACTGGAATGAGACCCTGGCTGAGTTTCTCTTTCTGTGGTGTCTCATTCTCCAGGGCTTCTCTCTCCACATGGAACCTCATCCTGGAATCCAGGTGTCCTTACTTGGTGTTCTAAGGAAACAAGAAAGTATAAGTTGATCTGAGTCTGAAACTAGCATGTGTAAATCCTGCCATATTTTGGGGGGTCTAGAGAGTTCAAATTCAGTGAGAGGTAGATGATCCAACATGAGTTCAAGGAGGTTTGACTCACTGGAGCTGTTTCTAACCACCTATCACAGCTGTTCTCTGACTTCAGTCATTCCTACCCTTCCTAGAGGGATACACCCCCCCCCTTAGATAGTCAATGACTCTTCCAACAATGCCTTATAGTAATTCTGAAAACCAGCCAAGTATACTGTTCTAGCTATCGTACTCTAAGAGCAGAGAATACTCTTTGACTAAGGCCTGTTTTGTGACCTAAAAATGGTTCCACAATCTGGAGCAGTATCATTTACCTATTATTTCATAACAAGCTACCCACAGACATGTTGACTTTTGCCAACCATAATTTATTACTTCCACAATTCTGTCCTGAGCAATCTGGGTAGTTCCTCTCTTGGTCTCGATTGTGCTCTTTACCTAGCTGAAGTCATCTGAGGGTTTGACTGGGCTGAATGGTCCAAGCTGCCCTCACGGTACCTGGGCAATGGAGCTGACCGTTGGCTGAGACATTTCAGATATCTTCATGGGACTCCTACCCTTCAATAGACATACTTGATTTTTGTACAGCATGATTTTCTAAAGGTCTTGAGAGGATGACAGCAGAGGTTAAAGGATGTCACTTATGCCACCTTCTCTTGATTAAAAAATCACAAGGCCAGCTCAAACTCAAGGAATCTATAAATGGATGCTTACTTCTTTAGGAATAACGTGACAATGTCTCACTCAAAGTGGCCTGGGAAAAAGACAATGACTCGTTGTGAGCCATTGTTATAATGATCTTGGCCCGCTCACCTCATTCCCTTTCTTCTTGAACGAAATGCAGACCCAAAGATGAAAGAGAGGAGGTCTCGCCAACTGGAGGGCAAACATGTGAGGCTAAACATGACCTGGGTCCTCCACTCCTGGAGTAGCTTCACCAGTCTTGGTACTACCTTTTAATTAATCGTTTTGCTTAAACATAATTATCCCATATCTAATTATGTCAGCATGAGGTGAACTTTTTTTTATGCATAGCTTCCATTAGTGGATGATTTGGTAAAGAAAATTCTTTATCTTTTAGGAATCTAGAGATACTTAACCTTATTTATTTTATATTATAGTTCTGGTACAAGAAATATCTCACTCATGTTCTCTTACACATACAAAATAATTCTTCTGCCTAGCCCACAATAATTTTTTTTCTTTTCTTTTTTCTTTTTTTGGTGGTAATGGGGTTCCTGGAAACCCTTCTATTCCAGGCTACACTCCCAGACCTATTTTTATACATTTTTATTTGGAAACAGGGTATCTTAAGCCAGTGCATCTGGCTTCGAACCTGCGTGATCCTCCTGTCTCCACCTCCCAAGCATGGGGATTACAAGTGTGCACCACCACGCCCGGCCCACAGTAAATTTTTAATAAGCCATAGCTGTTTATATTACAACAGTATTACTCAGCTTAAAATTTGTATTCATAGTTAGATTAAGTCCAATCCATTATTTACCTTGGTATAAAAAATGCCAGAATATTGTAGAAAATAATTCTCCAAAATACTGTTAACACTTATAATTTTAGAATGGCAAATAAATGTGCAGTGGTGGTGTATTGGTTTTCTGTCTACTCTGTTGAAAGCACAGTTCATTTGAAAACAAAATAGGCGTGATGAAATGTTCCTCGTGTTAAGGTAGTTTTTGAGCACACCATTAAAACTTTGCTGCATTGTCGCATTATTTGTAGAGAGCAAATAATCACATATAATTAAAATAGTGGAGATTGGTGGGGGTGGGCTGGGGACTGAGCTCAGTACTCCCAGCCCTATTTTATTTATCTCACTAAGTTGCTGAGAACTTCACTAAGTTGTTGAGGCTGGCTTTGAACTTCTAATCCTCCTTTCTCAGTCTCTAAAATACTGGAATTAAGGCCAGGCATGGTGGTGCACATTTGTAATCCCAGCATTTGGGAGGCCGAGACAGGAGGATGGTGCAGCTTTGAAGCCAGCTCCAGCTACTTAGTGAGGCCCTTTGCAATCTGGGTTTCATCCTCAGTACCGCAAAACAAAATAAAACAAAACAAAACAAAAAACTGGAATTACAGGTGTGTGCTACCAGGCCTGGCTCCTGTAGTTTAGCTTTAGAATAGAAAAGTCAATGTCTTGATGAAAACACCAAAGGCACTTTTCTTTAGAGCTTGATTTAAACTGTTTTTCATTTCTAATTTTCCCCAATACTTGTGCACCTCTCCTAAAACACATTCTTCCCTTTGTGACTTAAGATTTTTATTTATTTACTTATTTTTGTGGCACTTGGGATTGGACCCAGGGGTATTCTATCTCTGATCTATACCCCCAGCCCTATTTTCATTCTTTACTTTGAAACAAGGTCTCACTAAATTGTGAAGGGCCTCACTAAGTAGCTGAGGCTGGCCACGAACATGCAACCTTCCTATCTCAGCCTCCCAAATACTGGGATTACAAGCATGTACCACCACACCTGGTTTGTGACTAAGATTTTTTAGATTATGATATTAGGTCTCAAAGATTTTTCTTTTGGAATTTCTGGAGTAAAAATAATAAAAAAAAACTTATTTCAGTCTAGTTTAAATAAGTTAAGCTGAGGCTGAGTGTGGTGGCACATGCTTGTAATCCCCGCACTTGGGAGGCTGAGACAGGAGGATTGCGCCGGTTCGAAGCCAGCCTCAGCTGGTTTAAGAGACCCTGTTTCCAAATAAAATATAAAAAATAGGTCTGAGAGTGCAGCCCGGAGGTAGAAGGCCCCTGGGTTCCATCCCCAGCACCAGCAAAAAAATAAAATAAAACAAAACAAAATAAAATAATAAATAAGTTAAGCTGGTGTCAGGTACCATATTTGAGAATTCAATTTTCTCTTTCCATCTCTTGTCTTTGTTCTTATCTGGTTTACCTCTGGGGAGGGTGAGCAGGGCTATTAACCAGCTGAAGTAAGAAAAATAGCAGACTGTTTACAAATATGGCTGCTAATTATACCATCTCTGAGCATTGTACTAATACCCCTCATCAGGAAGGGGAATCTATTTTCTATTTCCCTCAAGTCTGCTTTTATGATACTGTGCCTTGCTATAACCAGTAGGATGTAGTAGAATTGATGCTGTTCCATTTATATGCTTAAGTAGCTTGGCAGTTGTTGCTTTTACCTTTTTATGAAAACCAACCACTGTATAAAGAAGTTTGATTCAGTAGTAAGTAATGAGAGTAATCTAGTACTTAGAGGAAAAGCAAGGCATATTGGCCTTTCCAGACATCCCAGATGAGGCAGCAAGTAGGTAATCAAAGAGTTTTTGGGTAATCTAGCCCCCTTAGCTACCCAGCTGAATGATCCTGCACCATAACTCACCCAACACTCCCTACTCAGCCTGGAGCAGAGACAAGCTGTCCCAGGACCACTGGCAGCAATGGCAGTTAAGTCACTAAGTTATGGAGTTGTTTGTTACACAGTATTGATAACTGAAGCAGATACCATGTGGCCCATTGTAGGCCATGTGCTGCTCTCTCTCCAGGGCCAGGGACAGTGTTTCCTGTCAGCAGAAGGGTAGGTAGTAGAAAAAACTGACTATCCAAGAATGCACCACATCAATTTTTCTTTACCAGAACCTGACAAAAATGCAAAATTAAAATTCTGACCTGAACAGAGAGTTGAAAAGAGGCCAGAATCTGAGAGTCTTAGGAGCACAAGATTTTCTATAAAAGAATATGCAGTGAAATCCTGAATATATTCTTACTTTGTTGTTCATAATTGACTACTCTGTATTTTATAATTACTGTTTGTTAGGAAACTGTTACCTGTAAGGCATACACTGAAGAGGAAGAGCGTGTGATCTAAAAAAAGAAAAAGCTCATCTATGGTTTCTCCTTCTTCATCTTGAGTTCCTCCCATGACCCATTTTCTCCATAGCTTCTGCATATTAGAGAAAGCATCTGATTTCTTATATTTTGTGATTGACTAATCTCACCTGGGATAATGTTCTCCAGTTCCATCAATTTTTCTGCAAGTGACATAATTTTGTTCTTCTTTATGGCTAAGTAAAGCTCCATTTTGTACATATCCCATAGATTTTTAGTCCATTCATCTGTTGATGAACATCTTGGCTGGTTCCATTTTTGGCAATTGCAGGGGATGGGAGTGGGGAGGAGAGAAATTCCCTAATGTACATGATGTATATTCACAAATATAGCATAGTTGACCACTAAGTCAAACATGAGAAGGAGGGAAGGGGAGGAAACGAAGTGGGAATTGGGGAAGGGCTAAATGAGTGATGTGTGCATATATGCCTCCACCATCTTGTACCCCATTAAGATGGATGACTACAATGCACCAATAAAATATATATATATATAAATTTACAAAGCTTTATATTTTATAAATTTTATTTGAAAGGGATTCTTTCTTTCTCTCTTTCTTTCTCTCTTTCTTTCTTTCTTTCTTTCTTTCTTTCTTTCTTTCTTTCTTTTTTGGAACTGGGGATTGAACCCAAAGTGCCACACCTGCAAAGCAGGCACTTTGCCACTGAACTACCTCCCAACCCCTTATAAATTTTATTTTAAAACATTTTCTTTTTATTTCAAAATTGTTTAAAATAATTATTAAGAATTACATTTTAGCTGGGCATCATGGTGCACATCTATAATCCCAGCACTTGGGAGGCTGAGAGGACAGGAGGATTGCAAGCTCAAAGTCAGCCTCAGCAGTTTATCAAAGGTTTAAGCAACTTAGTGAGACTGTTTCCAAATTTTAAAAAATACAGCTAGGGATGTAGCTCAAAGATGCACTGCCCCTGGGTTTAATCTCTAGCGCTGTGCATGCAAGCACACACACACAGAATTACATTTTTAAAAATAGAGTTTAAGGCCGGGCGTGGTGGCACATGCTTGTAATCCCCGCGCTTGGGAGGCAGAGACAGGAGGATCACACAGGTTCAAAGCCAGCCGCACGCGCTGGCTTAGGAGACCCTGTTTCCAAATGAAAATGTAAAAATAGATCTGGGAGTGTAGCCCGGAGGTAGAAGGGCTGCCAGAAACCCCAGTACCACAAACAAACAAACAAACAAACATAAAAATAGAGTTTAAGATTATTGCCTTCCATGAATGAATACCTACTTAGCTTTGACAATAAAGACTTTACTGTATAAAATGATCTCCTTTGGCCAGGCGTGGTGGCGCACGCTTGTAATCCCCGCGCTTGGGAGGCAGAGACAGGAGGATCGCGCAGGTTCGAAGCCAGCCGCGCGCGCTGGCTTAGGAGACCCTGTTTCCAAATAAAAAAATGTAAAAATAGGTCTGGGAGTGTAGCCCGAAGGTAGAAGGGCTTCCGGGAACCCCAGTACCACCAAAAAAAAAAAAAAAAAAAAAATGATCTCCTTTGTTCTATCTCTTCCTTAACATCTTTTCTCTCTTTTATGGGGGAGAGGTGGAGTAGTTACTGGAGTTTTAACCAAGGGGATTTATACCTCTGAGCTACATCCCCAGGCCTATTTCATATTTTATCTTTACACTACACAGGGTCTCTATAAGTTTCTGAGACTGGAACCTGCAGTCCTCCTCTCTCAGCCTCTCAAGTAATGGAATTACAAGTGTGCACCACCACAACCAGCTTCTATTTCTTTTTTCTTATATAAAAAAGCAGATTTCATATTTATATTAGTATTTTCAAATAGCATTTTAAAAGAAGTATTAATAATCTTATAGTCACTTATATAGACTTCTAGAGTTTAAAATAAAACACTTTTTGCTTTTTTATTTAATTTGTTGCAAAATATTTTTCATTTTCAAAGCAAGACTCATGAGTTGTCCAGGAAATAAATGTAATTTATGTGGACACAGGCACCACCAATAACAGTTCAAGTTGGTTTGCTATATATAATGGCTTATAATTTTTTCTGTGGTTAGAAAAATTAGTAGTGTGTATGATGGTTATGGTGCCCACAGAGGATAGGTGGTGGAAAGATGGGCCACATACATCACAGAGAACAAAGTCTACTCTGATACCACAAGTAGAAATTGTCCTCCAGAAACCAGCATCAGGAGAGCACACCCTCCAAACTCACTAAGCTGGGTGCTAGAGAAGGCAGGAGTCCTCACCTCCTGTAATAAAGTGAATAGCACTGAGATTGTGGGGTCAAGAGTGGAATGGCAGCAGGTGTATGAGTCTCCTGTTTCAAGAAAGAGTAGTATAAACTAAACAAACATCAACATAACAATAAAAACTCCGAATGAAAAGGAAAAATACATGTTTTAGTAAGTTGCAAAGGAATTTATCCTTGGATATATTTGTTAGATTTTTTTCAAAGAAAAATGTATTGACAAACTGAAACTTTGGCTATTTTGATGTAACCATTTTGATGCATCTGTGTCTAAAAATAAAGTACATAAAAATGTAAAGGTATCATTGTATGATCAAAGCATCACTTAGTGTATTACTATGGATGACAAGATCTGTGGCCTGTGCTCCATCTGCCTCCCACCAGTGCCACCATTAGAGGAGACATTGTTTTTGACTTGTTTCATTTTCTTTATTTGCTTATGTGATGTGTGCATATGTATGCATATGTATTCCATTTTTAATCAGATAAAGTAATAAAGACATTACACACACATATAAAATGGTAGAACTACAATTGCCTTTAAGGGCTAGTTACCTGTTTGCATAATTATCATAATTAAAAAAGGTTTGGCAGTATCGTGTTTAGTAATATAATATATGCATATTGGAAAGTGCCAAGGGAACTCTTAGAAATAATACAATAGAAGCTTTATATGTTGCTGAGATATAGGGATAAGAGATTTTATCATTGCTCAGTGATCCTTGTCTCCATCTTAGTCTAATACCCCCAACAAACATAGATATAGAAAGCAGTATTTAATACATACTCAGTTAAATAAGAACAATATATTGAAGAAGCCAACAAAAACTTTTAAATTGGACTAGGGACAAAGGAAGTCATCCAGTCTCTCATGTCCATTACTAAAGAGACAAATCTGTCAAGTGACAGCAATGAGTATGACCATTATAACTTAAGAGGAGTACTCACATGATATGAGATACAGATAATGTGATATATAAGGAAAATCTTAGAATTTAGACACTTTTTCCTTTTTTTGGATGCTAGATGGTCTTTTCTATGCAATTAATAGGAATAACCATAAAACTTGGCCGGGCGTGGTGGCGCACGCTTGTAATCCCCCTGGTTGGGAGGCGGAGACAGGAGGATCGTGCTGGTTCGAAGCCAGCCTCGCTGGCTTAAGAGACCCTGTTTCCAAATTTAAAAATTTGGAGGTAAAATTTGGAGGTAGCCCGGAGGTAAAAGGGCTTCCAGGAACCCTGGTACCACCAAAAAAACCCACCTCTTAGTTAGTTACACATAATTTATTTGCAAAATGTTGCCTAACTTCCATCTAAAAGCAAAGTATAAAAAGATAGGAATAAATTTTAAAAGTAGAAATAATGTATTTAAGCCAGGCATGGTGGCACATGCCTGTAATACCAGTACTTGGGAATTTAAGACATGAGGATTATAGGTTCCAGATCAGTCTCAGTGAGATCCTGTTTCAAAATAAAAAGTAAAATATGGTCAGGGGTGTAGCTCAAACGTAGAATGCCCCAGGCTCAATCCCCAGTGCCAAAAACAAGATAAAAGAAATACTATATTTTATCTTTTCAACACACACACACACACACACACACACACACACACACACACACACACAGTCATTTCAGTTCCTCCTAGGATAGGAACCAGTTCCTTTCAGAGTCCACCTGGCTTGGTCACCCTCTGCTCTGTGACTGTTCTCCAGCTGCACAGACTGCATACACTTCTTATTCTGCTCTGCCCTCATTTTTGGACCACACTTTGCCAACCCTGCTCTAAGATTTTAGCCCTTTGGATTTTAGCTCTACTGTCAACTCCAGGGTCTACCTCTCTTTAGTTAGTTCCTGCATTATGCATTTTCATGGCTCAGCTTCTTTGAAGCACCTTATTACTATTGCCATCTTATATTTATTTATATGACCATTGACTACTGTCTGTTTCTCCCACAAAATTAATTTCCATGAAGGCAGGGACTATGCCTTTTGCTTATTATTGCATCCCCAGGGCCTAACATAGTGCCTGGCACATGGTAGCCATTAAAAACCATATTAACTAAATGAATGAATTAATTTGAATAATAATTGCTGTTATTCTAGATTTTAGGACTCAGCCTACACTAAAATTAATGGTGTATTTGCACATTTCCACCCACCAAAGTTCTGTCTTCATTCTCTTTTTTTCCTGACATCTGAGAATTTTCATGAGATCAGTTACTAGGATTATCTTTATTTTTCCCATTTATTTTTTTAATGGAGTCACAAAATGTAACAGGCTCTTCAATTTATATTTGAAGAATGAAAACAATCTCTAATTGTGTCTAAATTTAATTGAGTTGTCCTCCGCCAATCACCACTCTAACACATTGATTAATTCTCAAACATTGATTAATAGAAAGAAAAAAACCCCTCAAACATGACTCATCAGATCCAATGATTTAAATAGCCCACTTAGAGATCAGTCTCCTATATAAACATGCACAGTCCAGATAGCCTATCTCCCCATGTCCCTCTTAAAATATTTGTCTAGCGGTGGCTTATGTGACCTCATGACAACGAAGATGAGAATATTGATTTTGGTCATGTCCTGAGTCTCTACTAGTCAATAAGGCATGCACTTGTTTATACCAGGGTTTGCCTTCTGGTATTCACACCTGGATTCATGGTATAGCTCATCACTTAATCCATCTTGGCTGTGTTAGCCCAGTAGTATTCTTTGGCTGGTAAGTAAAGTATCTCATGCCTTACAGGTATCTAGTGAGTATCCAAAGTCATACTAATCAGCCATCTGTCAGAACAACCATGAAATAAATTGCTACCTGATTGTCCCATGTAAGCTCTAAGGCTTCTAGAAACATATTAAAATGTTTAAACTTAACATTGTGTCAAGGTTGACATCACTCAACCCTATAAGCTGCTCTCCATATGTCTGTTCATAAATGGGGAAATCTTTTCACTTTTTCTGGTTCTAATAATTGCATATTGTTAAGTTTAGGATTAGATCCAAAAAAGACCCAAACCAAGATTGATTTGAGAGAGGCATCCTTCATAAAATCCATCATTCTGAGAAGTAAAGTAGCCTAAAATAAAAAATCCACTGAAGTAACTTTAGAGGCCATGTTTCCCAAATCTTTAAATTTTGTAGGGGATAAAACTACAGATTGAAGTGGTTAAATGATTCATCCAGATCTCACAGAGGGATGAGGTGTTAGAACCTTACAAAAGTAATCCTACTCTTTCCATAAGCAGCCCTATTTGCCTTTCCTCTATACTGCACTGCAGTATCATCCTAAGGGGGGATGAATGGGAGATGTCACCCAGGGGTCAGGCTTCAGCCTTCACTGCAAGGTCTGGTTATTCTCACCACAAAAGGTTAAACAGAGTAGGGTGGTATCCATGTATGCCCACATTTGACACCCTTACTCACCTCTCAGAAATAAGGAAAAGGAAAATGGAAACTTTAGCACTAGTGATCAATTCCTATTGAGTCAAGAGATGGGTAAAGATCCGAGACACAGAGCCGGGCATGGTTTCCAGTCTTGTGATCCCAGCACATGGGAAGCTGAGACAGGAGGATCGCAGGTTCACGGCCACCCTCAGCTACTTAGTGAGGCCCTCCCCAACTTAGTAAGACCCTGTTTCAAAATAAAGAATAAAATTATAGGGCTGGGGTTGTAACTCAGAGGTAGAATGCTTCTGTTTCCATCCCCAGTACAAAAGATAGAGAGAGGAGGGAAGGGAGGGAGGAGGAAGGGAGGGAGGGAAGGAGAAAGAGAGAGAGAGAGCGAGAGCGAGAGAGAGAGAGAGAGAAGTGAGTTGCAAGTTAGGAAGCATGGGAAGTGGTGGGAGGGAAGAGGAAAGGAGAAATGAGAGTAAAGAGAGTCAGGGAAGAAAGAAGGAAAAGATCGTGCACAGGTGAGAGCACTGCTTGACCCCATGGCCCTGGGGTCATGAGTATGTAGGTTTCCAGCCATGCCATTCAGCAGTAAATGCTCCTCTGCCCAAGTCATGGAAGGAATTAGAAGCTTTTAATTAGAGCTGTTCTGGTGGGAAAATGGGAATTAGAAATGAAGGCAAGAGAGACAACGTCTGCATGGCTCACATGGCAGAAGATGTACAAGTATCCAGAGAGCCATCAGAAAGCCTGAAGGAGCACATCTCTGTGCATTTAATTTTGTTAACTCAGTTTGCATAGCATTTCAGGATTAATGGATGGAATGCAGTTTATAAATGTCAGTTATAACTGTAATGTTCACCCTGTGCCATAATTTAATTCAATGGAGCTAAAGGCTAGTAAATTTAGAACCAATAAAAGAAAATACTTCCTTCCATTGTATGCTTCACCCCACTGAGACCATTGCCAGGAGGTCATTGACACAGGGCCAGCTTTGAGAAGGAGTTTGACAGGCCTCAATTAGATATATATCTAGCCAGTCAAAGTGGAGGTGATTTAAGAATTACAAAATCCCTTGCTTTAGGTATTAATGAAAACCTGTGCGAGGGTCAGGGAACTGCTTTACCCTCTTTACTCTGCAGAGCTTAAGAGGTATTCATTGTAAGTTGTTCTTTATAGTATAGGGAAGCACAGTGCACATCAGCTCTGAGGAGAGGCAATATTTTGCACTAGACAAGTGCTGAATTTTCCCCTGAATCCAGACCACTTACTTCCATAGAACCTTAAGAATAACCAGGAAGCCTATGGAAGTCCCTTCCTACTGCCTTCTGAGAAAACTCTCTCAGGCTTTCCTGTAGATGAAGTGGGAGGTATCTTCGGGTCAATTAACCCTTCCTTAATCTATTTTCTTCCCTTTTAGCACAGAGAAGGTTCCATTGGGGAAAGTACATGGTGTGTGTCTGAATCCATCCAGACCAGTGGATTTAGGCAGGCCTGCCCCTGGGGACAGTGTGGAAGGGTAGAATTTGTCTTCTAGAAGCATTTGTCTTCTAGAGTATGCTTCCCAGGATTTTTTTTTTATTTTTTATTGGTGCAATGTATTCATACATCATAATGGTATATAGAAAATACTTTTGTAGACATACATGCACACATCGCCCAGTTAGCCCCTACCCGATCCCCACCCTGTTCCCTCCCCATGCCTCCTTCCCATGCTTGGCTTAGTGGTTGATATCTAGCTTTATAGCGATTTATCCAATATTAATGATGATAATCTCACATAATAGTTTCATTTGTCTGATACCAAGCTTTTGATAACTTAAAGATAACATTTCAATATTTCTTTTGCTTTCTTTCTTACCAGAGAATATTTTTTTCTTTTTTTTTTTAGGTGAAACTATCATACATTTATTTATTTATTTTTCAGAAAAAATCTATCCTAATATGGAATATGGACTCTAGATACCCAAAACGATCTCGAAGAAGAACAAAGCTAGAAGATGTATACTTTCTGATTTCAAACCATATAAAGCTACAATAATTGAAATAGTGTAGTAGTGTTCTAAAGGCAGATATATAAACCATTGGAGTTAAATACAAGTCTAGAGATAAATTCTTCCATATATTGTCAAGTTATTTTTGACAAGGTTTCCATGAATATTTGGTGGAGGAAATACTAATCTTTTAACTAAATAATGTTGAAAAATAATAATTACATGGAAAAGAATAAAATTGGACCCTTACCTAATCCCATATACAAATATTAACTCAAAATAGATAAAAGACCTAAATATAAATCTTAATACTATAAACTTTTAGAAGTAAATCTGGGTCATAAAACCTCACAACATTGAAATTGGCAGTGACTTCTTGGATATGATTTCAATGGCACAGGCAACAAAAGGGTAAATAAACTCCCTAAAAAATAAAAAAAATATTGTATATCCAAAGACAATGTAAACAGAGTTAAAAGTTACTGATAGAATGGGATAAAATATTTCCAAATGCTATATCTGAAGGTATATTAATATTCCAACTAGAAATCCTAAAAATTAGCAACAATAAAAGCAAACAATACAATTTAGAGATAGGTAAAAGACTAACATAAATAATGAATCTCCATAGATAACCAATCTTAGTTGTCTGTTGAATGGAAAATCTTGTTTCTCTGGTTCTGGTGTGTATTACCTATTTCTTCTTTGTAGTTAATCTCTTTGAGTATTTTCTCTAGCGCTGGTTTTGAAGACATAAATTCCTTCGGCTTCTGTTTGTCGTGGAAGCTTCTTATTTCTCCATCTAATTTGATAGAAAGTTATGCTGGGTAGGAAATTTTTGGCTGGAAGTTGTTTTCTTTCAGTGTTTGGAATATGTTACTCCAATCCCTTCTGCCTCTCATGACTTGGCTTGGGAAGTCTGGAGTGATTCTAACTGGTTTGCCTCTGAATGTCACTTGGCCCTTTGTTTTTGTTGCCTTTAAGATTCTCTGCTTGGCTTCCACATTAGTCATTTTGACAATTATGTGGCGTGGGGATCTTCTTCTCCGATCCTGTCTAAAGAGAGTTCTATAAGTTTCCTGGACCTGTGTATCGACCTCTTGCTCTACGTTTGGAAAATTTTCTGCTATTACTTCCTTGAAAAGATTGTTGATCCCTTTGGTTTCACCTTCTTTTCTCTCCTCTATTCTAATTATTCTTAGGTTAGCTCTCTTAAAATGGGCCCATATTTCTTCAATATCAGATTCCTGCTGTCGGATTTTTTTTTTCTAAATTAGAAACTATGTGTTCATTTTTGGAATGATCATCTTCTAAGAGCGAGATTCTGTTCTCCATGTGGTCTAATCGGTTGTTTGTACTTTGAATTGAGGCCTTTACTTCATTAATTGCATTCTTTATCTCTTTTTGGCTCTCTCTTAATTCTTTTCGAAACACCTCTATTATTTCTACAGTTATTTTCCTGATTTGATCTTCTAGAAATCTCTGAATTTCTGTTTTATCAGGTTCTGATGTTGTGGGGTTGTGGGCATTTATTGCTCCATTGTTATTTCTCTTTCCCATTATTTTGGAAGTTTGTGCCTTCTCTGGGTTCTTCCTTGGGTCACTACAACCTCACTTAAGGTGCTCTGGATCTCGAGTCTGTGGTATCTCAGTCACTACTACTCCTTTACTGGGTTGTATCGCAGAGTCTCAGACTCTGGGAGTCAATCGAGGCTGCTTTATACCATGGGGGGGTGCCAGATTGGGCGTTCTCCTATGGTGTGATATCTCTGCCACCACCACTCCCCCCACTGGGTCAAGTCCCTGGGAGTACAGTACTGGGATTTCTCCTCTAGGGGCCACAATTTGATTCACTGTTGTTGAGTGCGCAGATGGAGCTGTCATGGACTCAGTGAATTGCTGCTGCTGCCACCGGTAGCAATATGGAGCCACTGCCACGCCCTAGGCCGTGAAGCTGGCGTATTTCTTTTCTGTTTTTGAGCTCCACTCTGAGTCCCTTCAGGGTGTGCTGAGCCCAGGCTCTGGGAGCTTTAGATGCTCCCTGCGCCGAGAAATCTGCCGAATTCCACCTGGCTGATCCGCAGTGGCTCACCTCGGCTCGCTGTCCGCTGCTCCTCTCTGGAGCCTGGTGGGCTATTGAGTGCGTTGGTCTGGTGCCGTCCGGTGAGCTCGCTGGTGCCGCCGGCAGTAAGGCGCTGCTGCTGCGTCCTCAGGCATGAGGCTGGCGTATCTCCTCTGTGGCTCTGAGCTCCGTTATGAGTTTTCTTCCTCTCTGGAGCCTGGTGCTCTTCCCTGGATTTTTAAATATAGGAATGAATTGTTTAGTTACACACTATTTGTAATATTTTTATATACCAACTATGAAATTAGAATGATTTTATTTAAAATTTCTATTATCTCTGACATTACAAAATATTTCTTGGAAAGGGGGAGCATTATATGAGAGAGCTTGTCAGTCACAGATAGGGATCATGGCTTTCAACATTAACATATACTGGAGTAAAATTTTCCAACTTAATATGTAGGTTTCCAGCTCTATATCTTACTGGTGAGCTCTTCTGACTCATGGGTTGCTTACTAAAGCTTCTGTTTCTCATCAGTACGAACTTTTTTGGCTTTGATCACTTGCTATTGCTCTTACTCCTTCAAGTCCTAGATTTCCTATTATTTTAGCAGCCCTATTCCTTTTCTTTTCTTTTCATTTCATTTCTTTTCTTTTCTTTTTTGTGGCAATACTGATGATTGAACCCAGGGAAATTCTACCTCTGAGCTACACCCCAGTCCTATTTTTTTTTTTTTTTTTTTTTTTTTTTGCAGTACTGAGGATGGAACCCAGGGGCATTCTGCCTATGAGCTACACCCTCAGCCCTATTTTTAACTCTATTTTGAAACAGGATTTCACTAAGTTGCAAAGGGCCTCACTAAGTAGCTGAGGCTATCTGTGAACCTCGATCCTCCTGTCTCAGCCTCCTGAATGCTGGGATTACAAGTGTGCGCCACCATACCTGGCTGCATTTTTTATTCTTTGTTTCAAAACAGGGCCTCACTAAGTTGCAGAGGGCCTCATTAAGTAGCTGAGGCTGGCTGCGAACCTACGATCCTCCTGTCTCAGCCTCCCAAGTACTGGGATTACAAGTGTGCACCACTTATCTTTGTCCTGAAAGTCAGGACCCTTCAATGTGACTATGAGTAGGACTTTTGGTACCCTACAGCCAACTCTACTTGTATGGAATTTATCATTTCTGTAGGGTTTAAGAAATAAGATTTGGGAAACCATTGATTCAACTCTCAAAAATTTTCTTAAACTTTAGTTTTTCATCCATAAAATGTAGATAATAATACTAACCTCACCAAGATTTGGGGGATTAAACGAGATACTGCATGTAAAGGATTTAGCATGGTACAAACCATAAACATGTGGAACTCTTTATTCCTCACTTTCAAATTTGTTATGTGATTACTTAGAATATCAGTTATATGCTATATTTTAAGTAGCATCCATGCCTTGCAGGATTTTGTTAGTAAGATCTGAAAAATTAACCCAAATTCTGGTCAAAAATATATTTACTGATGGTTGGCGACACATTGATGCAATTATTTATTGTTTCAATTTGATTTTAATTAGCAGGGTGAGGGAAGCTTTTGATAACAGCATGAAAGTGTTTACTTAATTCTCCTGTGCAGTAGTCTCCAGAGTGAAAGCTTCTGTTTTAGTGCTTGGTCAAGCCTTAAACTTGATGTGTTTTGGCACCGCTCTGAAACAGAAATGTTCACGGCTGAGACTGCCAAGTGCACAGAGTAAATATAAATTTTTATCAGTAGAGTAAGTGTTCATAACACTGACTGTCAGTAGAAGACTATGGGATACTTTTATGATTTCAAGTATTAGAACAGCAGTGAGTCTTAGGAGGAGCTGTAGATCCTTTAAATCTAAGCAGCCAATTCCCACAAATCACTATTGTATATAACACAATGCCCATAATATTCAGCATGGGAAAAGTAAGGAATCAAGAGGCTAGAATCAAATGTGAGATACATAACAACTCTCTCTGAGCAAAATGAACTCTCAACATCTGATATATAAAATGAGACTATGGCTAGAGAAAAGCCACCTTCTAAGGTTATTGTGGAAAAAATGAGGTAACACTTGCAAAAATCATAGTAAAGTTCTAAAGCATGACTGTACACTTGCAATGGCCTTCACCCAAGCCCACTGCCTTAGCATTAAAGAATCTAGCAGTTTTTCAAGCAAGCCTGATGCACCGACACAGGTTACATCATATTTTACACTCAGTCTCATTAACTTCAGAGAGAAGTTTAGAGATGGTCTCGTATTCTCACTGCTGTAATCCAAAATGACTGGCCACACAACTTAGAAGAAGGAAGGTTAATTTGCTCATAGTTTTTGAAGATGTCTACAGATTTCAGGGCACAGTGGCCAGAAGCAGGGAGAAGGAGTATACTAGGCTCAGGTCTCATGCTCTCCCGCTGTGCCTATGGAGAGATTCACATTGTGAAACAGAGAAGAAGGGGAAGACCTGGACCTTATATAATACTCCAAACCACACTCTCAGGGACCTCTCCTTACCCCAAACCCACCCCAGCCCCACTTCCACCATTGCTACCTTGTTTCCCTGAGGACTGGGTGACATCCTAAATCCAAACCTCTACAGAGATCATGGTGCTAATTTCATTCTACTTCTAGGCATTTGAATTTCAACATGAATATAAAAGAAAAATTCTCCGTACATTCTCCTCTTGGGGGTGGTGATGACCTGTTTTTTTTTTTTTTTCCCTCATCTATCAACTAAGAAATCTAGTCTAACAGAGATCAGCTGAACTATGAAACATCTTTTAAAACAATGAAGGCACCACTATGCTTTTCCTGAGAGAGGTCTAGTCTAGTGGGGAGAAACTAAATAAGATATCACAGAGAAGAACAAAAGTAGCATATGAGGCAATGCCTCCTGAAACAATTTCAGCCCATTCTTCTTTTCTTGACCTGTGCTGTTAGAAAATGGGCTGGTGCTATCCATGGAACACTGGAGCAATCTGTGCCAATCTGGCACTGGTCTAAAAATATTAAATGCACTTACTGCTTGAAGATTGAATTGTGTGATTCTCTTTGAATGTTACTGAATTGATTCTTGAAATGCCAGATATTTTTGAGCCCCAAATGATGGCTCACTTAAACTAGGAACATTCTTGGTCAGAAGAACAGTTTGAGGTGGAATTGAAGTAATATTTTCTGCCCTTAGAATGCCATTGAATTAAGATGTGCCTGATCTTTGATTCCAGAAGGCTTGGTGTATTGTGTACACATTTTATTTATTTTTTCTTGTTTTTATTTTTAAAATTTTTTATTGGTGCATTGTAATCATATATCACATTGGAATACAAGACTTGAGAGAATATACAAGCACACATCATCCAATTAGCCCTCATCCAGTCCCCATCCCATTCCTTCACCCTCCCTCAATCCCATGCTTGTTTGGTGATTAACTTTGATACATTTGTTTATGTACCTCCTGCATTTTAAAGAGGCTCCATCATCCCCTATTGCATATCCTCTGATTGGTCACCTTAGTTGCTTCACTATAGGGCCCTTTCTATAGCTCGACCTCTTCCTGTTGCCCCTTTCCTCCTAGTTTTTGCTGATTAGGGGAAGCATCTGATTTTTATTTTCTGTGATATTTCTCTGTGCATGCCGTGTTGCAAGTACCGATCCCACTCTTGACGGCCCCAGTAGTGGCCTGGCTACCCGGTGGACTGATCCAGACCTCACTACTCTCTGTTTCATGACTCTTCGTTCCATAATCTCAACTTTCAAAAGGGTAGTGAAAGCCCCTTTTAATTCTGTAGTACCCCCCCCAACAATATCTAACAATAGTCCTGGCATTAAGTGCAATTTAATACATAATTTTTAAGTTCTCCTAGGTAACATGAATAATTCAGTAATTTTTTTGTTAGAATGAGCCTTTCATTCATTCAACAGAACATTTTGTTCATCCTTATTATTGTGTCCCAAACCTTTAAACTTGTAGAGCCCACAGAACATTCAATCTGGTCCATTTCTGGGCAAGGTGGCGCCCTCTCTCTCTTCTCATTCTTCACTTCCCACCATAGCCAGCTGATTTCCCCTTTATCATTTCTACCCATCAACTATCCCCTGGTCCATTTTTTCCCTCTCTACCTAATGCCCAAACTCAGACCCTCCTGTCTTTTGACTGCTTTGCTTCAAGAACTTCCAACTTCATTTTCTTTCCTCTACTTCTTTATTCAATGAATACATATTCATAGAGGATGTTTCCTCGGTACTCAGGGTACAGACCAGATCTTTGCCATCACAGGGCTCCCACCCTAATGCTCACAGACAGATAATAACAACCAAGAAAAAAAGAAACAACTAGATCATTCAGGTCATTTTGAGTACTACAAAGAGGCTAAAGAGGTATTAGACTAATGGTGTAAAGGGAAGGCTACAGTTTTTGGAAAGGCATTTTGAATTTGTAACATTTAGTTAAACTGATGAAAAGGAGCCAGCCATGGGAAGATCTGGGAGAGTATGAAATAGAAGGAAGGGCAGGAGGCTGGAACAGAGGCAAAGCCGCTTGGGTGGTGCCTACGTTCGGTGCCAGTGTCCTGTGAACTGAGATGGATAGGGCTAGCAGCAGTCGGTGGCTTTGTAGGCACTGGAAGAAGGTTGTATTTTATTATAGGAGCAATGAAACAATGCTGGAGGGTTTTAAGCAGAGAAAAGGCATCACCTAATTTCATTTTCAGAAGGCTCACTCTTGGTGTCCTGAGGATATTGGCTTACATGTGAGCAAAGCCTAAAGTAGGAAGCTGAGTTAGGAGACCAGGGGGACAATGCAGGTAAGAGAGGATGGTGGCTTTTTCTATGGTGGAGCAAAGCCTAAAGTAGGAAGCTGAGTTAGGAGACCAGGGGGACAATGCAGGTAAGAGAGGATGGTGGCTTTTTCTATGGTGGTGACAAGTAAAAGGAAGAAAACAATTGGATTGAGAATTTATTTGGATATTGTGAGCAACATAAGAAGGAGGGATGAAGAAAGATACTTAGAAACTGGGTGTGGTGGCACACACCCATAATCCCACTGCTTGGGAGGCTGAGAGGGGAGGATTCAAAGCCAGTCTCACCAACTAATGAGACCCCCAGCCACTTAGTGAGGCTCTGTTTAAAAGTTCTGGGTGTGTTGGCACACATTTGTAATCCCAGCATTTAGGAGGCAGAGACCAGAGCATTGCAGTGCACAAACAGCCTCAGCTACTTAGCGAGGCCCTTCACAACTCAGTGAGACCCTGTTTCAAAAATATAAAGACTAAAAACTAGGTCTGGGTGTGTAGCTTGGTGATATAATGTCCTTGGGTTCCATCTCCAGTATTGCAAAATAAATAAATAAATAAATAAATAAATAAATAAATAAATAGGGCTGGAGGTATAGCTTAGAAGTAGAATTCTCTTGGTTTCAGGAAAAAAGATAATGATACTTAGGTTTGAGGCTTGGACACTTAAAAGGCTAATTTCACCATTTATTGAGATGAGGAAGATATACCAAGAATACATTTCTTTCCATTTCCCACAAATAGGAAGAGTTATTTTTTTTCTGAAATTAAGTCCGGTCATCTGTTGTCCCTATTTCTTCTATTTCAGTTGTTTTCCCTTCTTTCCAGTCTAAACTCCAAGCCTTGTTTTTATGCATGAAATCACCTGAGCTTATCCTTCCTATTCCGACTCCTTTCTCATCAGCCTCCTTTCCCATCAGTCTCCTTTCCCACACACGTACCAGGCACCTGGAGCTGCAGCTATAATGAGCAGCTCACTCTTTTTTTCTACAGCTGTACTCTCCCACATCTTCACGTGTCAGCTCTCATTGTTTCTTCTATCAAAAATATTCTTAGCCTTTGCTCTCCAGGCTATGATAGCCTATATATCTTACTGATGCAGCCTACCTAGGTGAAATCTCCTCTGTGGTGTCTTCTCTGCTACATCCAGGTGACTTAGGCATTCCTCTGTGTTCTCTTCTTCTCCTGAGCCAGTCACCTTGCAGCAACTGTCTTTGCCTTGGCTATGAGTTTTTATATCACAGAGTCTCGCCCAACTTTGTAGCCTCAGGGTCCAAGAATCACATGGTTTTTGCTGAGTGACTGGGTCTTAAGGAAATCAATGACTGAGACACATTTAGCACATCTTCTAAAATAGCTCTCAGACTATGAAATTTTTACACCTGTATAAATAAATTGATAGCTGAACAGAGGCTATCAACATGCCCCCAGTTTGCACCTTGTACTCCCAGGACCTACAGTGAGATGAAACTCACTACAGTCACCTTTGTTAGTTGCTCTGTATCAATGTTTTTAGCTGAGTGGCATGGGCCCAAAATAGATGAAGAAATTTAAACTTCAAGGATTCCAGCTGAATCCATATTAGTGTCTAGAATAGCATCATGGCTGGGCAGAATGGATCTAGCAGCTGTCAGTGAATAGTACTAGTTGATAAGGCAAATCATCACTTGCTGAATGGGTCAAGATAACGTACATCAGCCTACCGAATTATGATACTTGTCCTTCTGGTTAACAGGATGGAGACTAGTTAATTATTCATAGCCTTCTACATGCAGCCTACCATAGCATGTAAATAATTATGTCATTAAACTATTTGTGTGTTTT
This sequence comes from Muscardinus avellanarius, assembly GCF_963383645.1. NCBI lineage: Eukaryota > Metazoa > Chordata > Mammalia > Rodentia > Gliridae > Muscardinus > Muscardinus avellanarius. Next base: position 39,651,886 of record NC_137787.1, read on the forward strand.
TTTGTTGCTTCTAGCTCTGCTTCATGGATGTTCAGAAATATGGAAAATACATTTTTTGTTTATACTGTAGTGCTGGGGATTGAACCCAGGGAATTTTACTTCTGAGCTACACTCTCAGTCCTATTTTAATTTTTATTTGAAAACAGTATCTTGCTAAGTCTCTAGGAGCCTCATGAAGTTGTTGAGGCTGGCCTTAAACCTGCAATCTTCCTATCTCAGTCTCCCATGTACTGAGTTTATAAGCATATGTCACCATACCTAGCCTGGTAAATATTTTTAAATAGAAAAAAAATGGCCATGAGGATAATTACTTTATGAGTTCTAAGACCCTGAGACTAGCTGCTACACTTTAAGACAAACAATTTTCTTAATGAGGAAGTCATTTTCAGTGTGTCAAAGTCATAAACTTCACAGAGACCCCCTCCCTGTATTTTATATGATGTCTGGGTTGTTCTTGACTAAATTCACTGCCAGTAGATTTATATTCTAATAACTTGATTTTTAATTAGTGAGAAATCAAGGCAGTACTAGTTAAATGTCTCACAAAGCATTACAGATGACTCTAAATGCCTCACGATATAAATACCTTTCTTCAAATGAAAACACAAGTAGCTTCGCATATATTTATATGTTTTGCCCTTTAAGTTTTGAGTTTAAAGGCTGGAAGCAGAGATGCTGGTAACAGGAAGGCAGCTTCTTCTGAAGATCTATGCATCGAATTGCTTTGATTCAGCTCAGTGCACATTACCAGGTACCTGCTCTGTGCCTAGGCCTGTGCAGGGCACAGTTGAGAATGCCAGGACAAGTAACACAAAGAGTATGTTGCCAGGGAACTCTGCAAAGCAAAGTGTTTTCCAAGCGAAGTCTTTTCTGGCCCCTCGTTTGACATCAGAAGATAGGTTAGCCTATGAGTGATGTTTCAGTTCTGCAGTCCTATGTCAGTGGAAATTGCCGCATGCATAATTGAGGATATTATCTGATGCAAGGTAACAGTTTTTCAGGAAAACACTTAGTTGAAGTGACAGGGCTCTCCCCAATCCCAACCCACTTCTCAAGAGTGCCTATCATGGCCCCAAAGAACTTGAGGTGCTTTCTAAATTAAAATATATTTTTAAAAATAAGTAAAATAGTTTAAATTATCTAAAAGTGTTTAAAGGTTGAATAGTCTGCCTAAAAGAATTTATTCTATGACATTTTAGCTCTGGACTAGAATAAAGTCTCTGGTTCATTTTAGCTCTACTCTAGAACAAAATTCCTATGTGAACATGATAAAACATCTCTCTTTTATGAGTAAAATAGGATTATGTGAACTTGCTACTCAGAACATTGCAATAGTCAGGGAAGAAGTGGGGTAGTTATTTTATTTCTCCCAGTCCCTCATTCATTCATCTTTCTGTTCACCCAGCTACCCAGGAATTCAATGCACTCAGGTTGGCTGGGCCCCCAGGCTTGGACTCCAGGGCTCTTGCACTTCTGTCCCACTCTCCCCAGGGCTAGCGTCACCTTTGTGACCACTGGTTTTACTCACACTCATCCTTCTGTTCAGCTCCACTTGTTGAAAACTTTTCTAGTTTGAAGTGCCCAGCAAAGGCACCTCCTTTACAAAGGCTGTCCCTATTCCCTCAGTTCTAAATTTTACTAGTTATTCTTGGCTGAATTCCTTGGTTTAATTACCAAGTCTCAGTTGACTTACATGACAAAATAGAGAGATAATACAGATAGTCCCCAACTTGGGGTTTTTTTTAGTTAAAATTTTCTTTAAGTTTAAGATGGCATGAAAGCAATATGTACTTGGTAGAAATGGTATGCTCTTTGAATATTGCATTTTGATCTTGTCTTAGACTAGGAGTAGGTGGTATGGTATTCTGTCATTATGCTGGACAGTGCCAGTGAGCTGCAGCTCCTCACCTACAGCCAGGAGAGGAAGCACCTGACATTCTACAGCAGGCAGAGCCATAACATAGGAGTATTGAATGCATTGTAACTTACAATACTTTCAACTTGCAGTGGGCTTATGGGCTGTAACCCCCTCGCAGGTCTAGGAGAATCTGGACTTAAGTTGCTGTTTGAGTGATATAGTTCTTTAGTCAATAGAAGGGAGAGGTCCTGGCATGGATGAGGTCAACTATTTTTTTTTCTTTGTTATACCTGTGACCCTTTGAACCACTGTCACATTTCCCTTCTGCCAAACCTCTCCAAAAATATTCTACATGCATCGATCTCATTTCCCCAACCTCCTCTAGTCCTCAATCTGTTTGAATTGGCTCCACCGTCTATTTCCTCTACAGATGAACTGCTTGCCAAACAAACTCGCCTGTTTTCTTTTCCTGGTCTGATTTGCTCTCATGAGCAATAGCTTCCCTTCCTCTCTCCTTTTGGCTTCCCCAACACGACTGCCTGGCACTTCTCCTTCTCCTCTGACCATTCTTCCCTTCCCTCTGTCAGCAACTGTTGTTTTGCCCATCTGCCGAAGGCTGTTGTTCCTCAAGTACTCTACTCCTAGTTCTTTTTCTCTTTTACCACAAACTTGCTGGGCAATCTTAAACATATACTTAGGAATTTATATTACTCAATCTAACTTTTTTTCCTGTGCTTCCAATTCATTTTTCCAACTGCTTTAAGTCGATTGCAGGATAATATAATGGTACCATAGTGAAGGTCACAGATGGGAGTCAGAGATATCCTGGATTTTATATTCTGAAAATAGAGGTATTAATACTGACCTTGACGATTAGGGCAAGATTAAATGAGATAATATGTGTGAAGAATGTATTGCCTACTATATTGAGTAACTTTCTCTCCCTCTCTGTCTTCTCCCCTCTTTTTCCCTTCCTCCTTTTTGCTGGTATCTGTCTCCTAGTACTTAAGAGGCTGAAACAGGAAGATCACAGGTTTGAGGCCAGATTCAGCAACTTAGACCCTGATTCAAAAAAAAAAAATCAAAAGGGCTGGAGGGTATAATTTGTAGGTAGAATACCCTGGGTTAAATACCCAGCACCCAAAACAAAATAAAACAAAAAAATGCATTATTCACTCGTGCTTAGTGATGGACATTTGTTGAGTAAATGCACAAAGGATCCAAATGGAAGCAAACAGAGTACAAATTGAGCTGAGTGGGAAATGAAAATGCTACTATTTAGTAATATTAATTAAATAAGAATTAAATATGTACTTATCTGCAAAAGGATACTGTAAGTTCTGAGGTGATCTAACAATGAGTTCATGTTGTTTTTCTTCTTGTGATAAGTTTATTTTCAAACTTTGTCATTCTAAAAAATACCAAAGCCTTGATCATAGGATGTATTCTTCCTCTAGTAAGTAATTTTTCAGAGGTAAACTAATTTGTGTTTTCTGAGTGCTCACAATGTCCATCTCAACGTTGGTGGTTAGCCGAAACATAAGCTTTTAAGACTAGCAACTCCTCAAATTCTGTTATAAAATTCTCAAATTGTTTCATTCCATTTTTAACATAAGTATGTACTTTTCTTTTTTAAGCAGAGAAACCAATAATTGCCAGAGGATTATTGAAATACATTAGAGATACTTTGTCAATAAAATGAGCCAGCAATAGGAAGTGGTAGTGATTTAAGTTCTTTCTTTCAGAGCTTAGTATTTTCAGAAATCTAGCAATTCCTTAATTATTTTCAAAAGATTTATACAGCCAGGCATGGTGGTGTGTGATTGTAATCCCAGTACTTGGAAGGCTAAGACATGAGGATCACAGGTTCGTGATCAGCCTCAGCAACTTAAGCCCTCTGTGATTTAGAGAGACCCTGTTTCAAAATAAAGAATATGAAGTAGAATGGCCCTGAGTTTGATTCCCAGTACCCTGCCCCCCAAAAAGAAAATAGTTATACAGAGAGTAATTGGACAGATGAACACAGTGGCAAAATCTATGGATCCTGGTGTAAGTCTGCAAGCTTTGAGTTATTATGCATTTCTGGTTATTATGTCTTTCTTTCTATTTAATACAATTCTTGTTAGTCATGTTCACACCTTATATCCTCTATATCTGAAGCCATGGAATGAACATCTTACTCTTCCGTTTCTCAGATAATCTACTTTCATCTTTACTATCAGTAACCTTTTATTGATGGCAGAACTACAGAATGGAAGAGTAACTTCAATAGTCATATAGTTTACAGTATTGCATACCTGAGAATAAAGAGACATGGTATAAAATAAGGACTTTATAGAGGAGGGTTTGTTTTATGAAAAGCAATATTATACCTTGAGCAGAGGACAAAGATCAGTATTTATGCCTGCCTACCTGGGACAGTAAAGTTGTTGCTTCAATTGTCATTGACCAGTTACGGCTTTATTATATTTTATTTTTATTTTTTATGGTAGAGAATGCAGCTTTGCCCACAATTAGTCCTTGAGCACAAATATAATAACAATTTGTGGAGAGAGAGGAAAAAAGGAATTTCAGTTTGATCTGCACAAAGGGACCAATTGGAGTTCAGCTATGCAGAGTTTGTATTTCAATAGAGTATTCTAAAGATATCTTCCTATTATAAATGGCCCTTTTAAAAACATTCAAGAAGAAACATATTTTTCTCGACTGTATGGTTAGGAAATATAATTCCTAGATATTTTATAACTGCTTATGTAGATTAGATATATAGAGATGTCAGTGATAAAATAGCACAATATGCTATTTATATTCTAGCTAAAAGTCATTATTTTTGTCATTATAAGCATAACCAGAGCTCTCTTGTTTAAAAAACAAACAAAAAGTATTTACATAAAAAATTGCTCTCTGTGTGGGAAGATGGCGACCGAGAAAAGCGGGGCTTAAGAGCCCCGCTAACAACCAATCTCCATTACCACAAAATCAGCGCCTTTCATAGCCAGAAAACACCATCACCAGAGAGACAAAAAAATCACCAGGCTCCAGAGAGAAAGCAGACTGAGAACAGAGCTCAGAGCCACAGAGGAGATACACCAGCCTCACGCCCGAGGACGCGGCAGCAGCGCCATACTGCTGGCGGCAGCAAGCCGAGGTGAGCCGCTGCGGAACAGCCAGGCAGGATCTTTCGGTGCAAGGAGCATCTAAAGCTCCCAGTGGCTGAGCTCAGCACACGCTGCAGGGACTCAAAGTGGAACTCAAAACCAGAGAAGAAAAAATACGCCAGCCTCACGGCCAGCCTCACGGCCAGCCTCACGGCCGAGGGCGTGGCAGCGGCACCCTATTGCCACCAGCGGCAGCAGCAGTAAGTTCACCGAGTCCAGTACAGCTACATCTGCGAACTCAAGAACAGTGAGTCAAATTGCGGGCCACAGAGGAGAAATCCCAGTACTGTACTCCCTGGGACTTGACCCAGTGGGGGAGTGGCGGTGGCAGAGATATCACACCATAGGAGAACGTGCAACCTGGCACCCCCCCCATAGTCTAAAGCAGCCTCTATCAACTCCCTGGGTCGGAGACTCTGTGATACAACCCAGTAAAGGAGTAGTGGGGTCAGAGATACTACAGACTCGAGTTCCAGAGCACCTTAAGTGAAGTCATAGTGACCCAAGGGAAGAACCCAGAGAAGGCACAAACTTCTGAAATCATGGGAAAGAGGAATAACACTAGAGCAATGAATGCCCACAACCCCACAACATCAGAACCCGATAAAACAGAAAATCAGAGATTTCTAGAAGATCAAATCAGGAAAATAACTGTAGAAATAATAGAGGTGCTTCGAAAAGAACTCAGAGAGAGCCAAAAAGAGATAAAGGATGCAATTAATGAAGTAAAGGCCTCAATTCAAAGCATGAACAACCGATTAGACCACATGGAGAACAGAATCTCGCTCTTAGAAGATGATCATTCCAAAAATGAATGCATAGTTTCCAATCTAGAAAAAAATATTTGACAGCAGGAATCTGATGTTGAAAAAATATGGGCCCATTTTAAGAGAGCTAACCTAAGAATAATTGGAATAGAGAGGGAAAAGAAAGTGAAACCAAAGGGATCAACAATCTCTTCAAGGAAGTAATAGCAGAAAATTTTCCAAACATAGAGCAAGAGGTCAATACACAGGTCCAGGAAACTTATAGAACTCCCTTTAGACAGGATCGGAGAAGAGGATCCCCACGCCACATAATTGTCAAAATGATCAATGTGTAAGCCAAGCAGAGAATCTTAAAGGCAACAAAAACAAAGGGCCAACTGACATTCAGAGGCAAACCAATTAGAATCACTCCAGACTTCCCAAACCAAGTCATGAGAGCCAGAAGGGCATGGAGTAACATATTCCAAACTCTGAAAGAAAACAACTTCCAGCCCAAAATTTCCTACCCAGCAAAACTTTCTATCAAATTAGATGGAGAAATAAGAAGCTTCCACGACAAACAGAAACTGAAGGAATTTATGTCTTCAAAACCAGCGCTAGAGAAAATACTCAAAGAGATTAACTACAAAGAACAAATAGGTAACACACACCAGAACCAGAGAAACAAGATTTTCCATCCAACAGACAACTAAGATTGGGTATCTGTGGAGATTCATTATTTATGTTAGTCTTTTACCTATCTCTAAATTGTATTGTTTGCCTTTATTGTTGTTAATTTTTAGGATGTCTAGTTGGAATATTAACATACCTTCAGATATAGCATTTGGAAATATTTTATCCCATTCTATTAGTAACTTTTAACTCTGTTTACATTGTCTTTGGATATACAATATTTTTTTATTTTTTAGGGAGTTTGTATACTCTTCTGTTGCCTGTGCCATTGAAATCATATCCAAGAAATCACTGCCAATTTCAATGTTGTGAGGTTTTATGACCCAGATTTTCTTCTAAAAGTTTATAGTCTTAAGATTTATATTTAGGTTTTTTATCTATTTTGAGTTAATATTTGTATATGGGATTAGGTAAGGGTCCAATTTTATTCTTTTCCATGTAAGTATTATTTTTCAACAATTTTTAGTTAAAAGATTATTATTTCCACCACCAAATGTTCGTGGAAACCTTGTCAAAAATAACTTGACAATATAGGGAAGAATTTAGCTCTAGGCTTTTATTTAACTCCAATGGTTTATATATCTGCCTTTAGAACAGTACTACACTGTTTCAATTATTGTAGCTTTATATGGTTTGAAATCAGAAAATATATATCTTCTAGCTTTGTTCTTTTTCAAGATCGTTTTGGGTATCTAGAATCCATATTCCATATTAGGATAGATTTTTTTTCTGAAAAATAAATATATAAATATCTGATAGTTTCACCTAAAAAAATAGAAAAAAATATTCTCTGGTTAGAAAGAAAGCAAAAAGAAATATTGAAATGTTATCTTTAAGCCGGGCGTGGTGGCGCACGCTTGTAATCCCCGCGCTTGGGAGGCAGAGACAGGAGGATCGTGCAGGTTCGAAGCTAGCCCTGCGCGCTGGCTTAGGAGACCCTGTTTCCAAATAAAAATGCAAAAATAGGTCTGGGAGTGCAGCCCGGAGGTAGAAGGGCTTCCAGGAACCCCAGTACCACCAAAAAAAAAAAAAAAAAAAAGAAATGTTATCTTTAAGTCATCAAAAGCTTGGTATCAGACAAATGAAACTGTTATGTGAAATTATAATTTTTAATTCTGAATAAATTGCTATAATACTAGATGTCAACCACTAAGCCAAGCATGGGAAGGAGGGATGGGGAGAGAATGGGGTGGGGATCGGGTGGGGGCTGACTGGGCAATGCGTGCATGTATGTCTACAAAAGTTTGTATCCCACTATGATGTATGAATACAGTGCATCAATAAAAAATATTGTAGAACTATCAAAAATAAAAAATAAAATAAAATAAATGGAAAAAAAATTAAAATAAATAAATAAATTCCAGAAATTGCCCCCCCCCCAAAAAAAAATTGCTCTCTGTGATTAAGCCATGGTGGTGTTCCAGAATTTGTTTTTTTTTTTTTTCAACCACAGGACCTATGATAATATCAGGTACTTCACAGTGCTCATGACTGGATAATTATTCACCTAGTTGGACAATTATTTGACGAATAGTCTCCTTATTGCAAGGGTGTAAGTGCCATGAAATTAGAGCAGTATTACTTCAGCTCAATACTGAATTTCCAGAACCTAGGAGATTTCTTGGCTCCTTTGGTATATTTTGGTTGAATAAATGAATGAATAAGTCTTCAATAAATATTAATTACTACTAGAAAAAATTTTTCTCAAAATATTGATTGAGGTTTGGTTTTTTTGTTGTTGTTGTTTTTGGTGGTACTGGGGTTCCTGGAAATTCGTCTACCTCTGGGCTACCCTCCCAGACCTATTTTATACTTTTTTTTTTTTTTTTTTGAAATAGGGTCTCTTAAGCCAGCGAAGCTGGCTTTGAACCCGTGCAATCCTCCTGTCTCCGTCTCCCAAGCACGGGGATTACAAGGGTGCACCACCACACCTGGCTTTTTTCTTTATTTTGAAACAGGGTTTCACTAAGTTGCAGAGTGCCTCACTAAGTAGCCGAGGCTGGCTTTGAACCTGTTTCAGCCTCCCAAGTACTAGGATTACAAGTGTGCACCACCATGCCCAGCTGTTCTTTCATCTTTTAACAGAACATTTGAAATTCCTCTCCATCCCCCAGGAAGGACTTTCCTTCCTACATTCACAACTTACTTTATATTTTTAAGAAAAATGTGGGGAAGAGGCAGCTCAGTAGTGGTTCTGAATTTCCTTCGTGTGTCCCTTTATCAGGGAAGGTGTGAAGCTGTAAGGTACAGTCCAGGAGAGTTACTATTTAGCTCCACTGAATCTCAAAGAGAGAAATTCCAGATCAATTGCTTTCTTTTTCAGCAGCTTCTTCAACCCTGTCAGTAGAATCCCCAAGAAAAGTCGAGGGTGGTGATACAGTGACTCTGAAAAACCTCTAAAGAAAAAGGAAGGGGGGCTTCTGCACAGGGAATATTGAAGTTTACTTACATAAATATACTTGATTATTTAGTTAAGGAATCTTATTTGAATATATGTAGTTCATGTCTCCTTATACCAGTGCTCACAGTTGTATGTAAAAATATGAGTAATGCGTTTATATGCTGTTCAGAATCTGGGCCTATTGTGCATGTTGCTCACTTCCTGGCAAAAATTGTCTTCCATTCTGATAGGTCGGGTCCCTCCCCATCCTCTCCAGGGACAGGAGGAGGAACCCTGGAAGCCAGAAGTAGAGATGTCACAAGACTCCAGAGGTCGCAAGATTCCAGGTCTCCAGAGAGGAACAGCATTCCCATACTGCTAGCCCCACCCCAAGACCTGGCTACATTAATTCCTTTACTTCTCTGCAGTGTGACTCTGCTGACCATGACTCTGCTTCCTGGTCATCAGTCCCTTCTCCCGGTATCAGGAGACCTCGCCCAAAAGTGTCAGTTTAATTATAGAGGCTTGGTTTCACACAAAAACTTGGCTTGATTTTGCCTTCTTTGCAACCCCCGACTCAATTTTAATGTTACACCTACCTTGTGGAAATGTGCTTTTTATTCTGATAGAAAATTGTTCCATGAATATCATGTGTGTTTTGAAGCATAACATATGACTTTTTTCTTTTTTTCTTTTATTTTTTGGTACTAAGGATGGAATCCCAATTTATACCCCTAGCCCTTTTTATTTTTATATTTTATCTTGAAACAGGTTTTTGCTATGTTGCTGAGGGTCTCACTAAATTGTTGAGGCTGGCCTTGAACCTGAGATTATTCTGTCTCAGCCTCCCAAGTACTGACATTACAGGTGTGCACCAGTGTGCCCAGTAGTTATTTTCTAATAATAACAATTCAGTTTATAATAGCTTAGAATGCCAGTGACATTAAAAATAGTGAGTGTAAGTAGTATATGGTAGAAAATACTAGTATTTTAAAGTAATATTTATTATTAAATAATTAATAACATATATTTTAAAACATTTTATAATATTCAGGTGATTGATATATCAATCTTAATTTAATCAATCTATATTATAAACATATATCGAAATATCATATTATAGCCTAAAGATAGACACAATTACTATTTGTCAATTAAAAATTAAACATAACATGTACTATCAAAATTTCAGCTTAACAGTTTGCCATCTGTTAAAAGAAACTGTCATTTTTTTCTTTCTTTTAAAATACATAATATTTCTATTTGGTATTGTCTGTGAAGCTTGAAGAAAACTTTGAAAAGTTACATATGTATTGTAGACCGTTCCCAGTTTTTTCTAAGAGAGAGCCCAAATGAGATAATGGGATTTGGCTTTTATAACATAACGATAGGAAAACAATTCTCAAGTATTTAAAAAAAATCCAAAGAACCTAAAACACAATTTTATATGATAGACTTGTTTTCTTATATTTGCCTACATACCTGTTAACTGATAAACTCTAGTGGTTCGAAGGAATGTTGAAGGAAATGTTTGATTTTTGTGTATATCTGTGTATATCTGCTGCCTTCCCAAAGCATCCTAGAACATTATTAAAAGACTAAGACAAAGTTTTCTTTGTCTTCCAAAAATCACTTAGACTGTCTTTAAACTGAATAAAATGTGTGGCATTTAATTATTATTCCTTGTACACCAATAAATAAAATTATTTCTAAGGACTTGTGGATAGTGTATTGTTCTGAAGCTTAAAACCAAGAATAAAAGTAGGGCAGAAAGCGACTTCATACATTTGCATCTTATTTCTTCTAGGGAAGAATATAGACTGCTGAATGCCGAAGAACCCACGTTAGGAAAGGCTTTCTGTACAGCAGCTTCTCGGGGATCTGAATTCATACTGACTAGTGATGTCACACAATTGAGTAGAGGGACTTCTGCCACTGGTTGGGCTATATTTCTCACCGGTCCCAATAAAAGCTAAATAACCAACATTCAGTGCATAGATATTTAGATTTCTGTTGCATAGAAAGCCACACTACGGCTTGAGAAGGAATAATTCCTAGATTTCTGCTATTGCTAGTACCTCAGAAATGCCAATGGTTGAGGAAGGCTCTGTTCTGAGTTCTGTTTCATTTCATAAGCCTTTGGTTCTGATTTTAATTTTCTTCAACTTGCCTTTGGGAGGCTGAAAAACTCCAAGATCTGGTTCACAACTGTGTTCAGAATCTCTTTTAAACCTGCCCCAGCTTTATTTTCTTAAGTGACTTAATCAAAGGTAATTCGAGTTCACATTTTTGTATCAATGGTTGTATTTAAAGAGGTCTTATCTGATTTCCATCACCAATTACAGGCTTGCATTTCTTGTTTATATCCATCTTGAGGCTGACAAGGGCCGGGTTTGGTTTTGATAGGAAGTCAAGCCTTCATCTCATGTCAAGAGTCCCTAAAGCACATTTGTTCTGGTAAAATTATATCTTGGGTTGATGGGTTCTAATGTGAATGAGGATGTGGTGGCATGGGGTGGTCCCTGCCACTTTGTTTGAAAAATAAATTGTGAAACCTCAGTAGTAAATATTTGCCTGAGAGAACACAGTGGGAGGGAAATTACAGTGCTGGGGAATATTGCCATTAAGAGGATTGAAGTCAGAGGTTAACGTAACAGGAGTTGGTCTAGTCAAAAAGGTCACAGTGGGCTGGCCCACTCAGCAGAGAGCTCCTAGATGACTTTTAACTATTTTTGGCAAGATAAACATCATATGTGGCTGTCTTTGGGAGCAAAGAACAAAGGTCGAAGACCCAGGGGGATTAACTTCTTAAAAAGAGATACAATATTTAACTTGGCTGCCCTCAGAAGCCTCCCAGTGTTATGGCTTGCTTTCCTTAGTGATGGAATGCCAGGTTTTGTTTTAAACAAATAGAGGATCTTGGGGAATTCAAGATCCGGGTGCTGCAAATCTAATGCTACAAGAAATACCAGATCTGAAGTTCAATTTCAGAGTTCTACCTTTTTGAGAGACACAGCAGTCAGGTTTGTTCTGAGACTGTGGGCCCCTCCCCACCACTCCGCCAGTCCTCTCCACCTCTGCCTTGGTCCCACAGCACCCGGAACACCCTGGCACCTGCTTTTCCCGCTCTGGACTGTACCTGTCAGCTGCTCACCTTTTCATCCAAATCAACTTGGAATTTCCTGTGCTTTTTAGTTGACCTTATTTATCATGGACATCACTTAGTACAGACTTATTCTGGGCTACATTGCCTTGGCTTATTTCTTTCTCACTGGGTAAAATTGGCCAAGTTACTCAACCTCACTGTGCCTCGGGTTCCTTAAGTGGCAAAGTAATAGTACCATCCTCAGAGATTTGATATGATAACTAAATGAGTTAAACTGGGATATGATTCTTTATTCACAATTATTCACAATTACTTTATTCTAAAGTACTCCAGAGACTGGACATTGTTTAATAAATTCTCTATCCAGCAAATCCTGGCCTGGACTAAAGTGAAGCTATGTATGGACTTTATCCATTTGGTGTGAGTATGCATTTGTCTTAATGCAGACATTTCTAATATTTTTGATTATGGGGTGCTGCCCCAGACACCCTTGGGATATGTATCCTATATCAGCATTATACTACTATTTTAGAACCTTGGAAATGTGAATTCAAATCAGGCCTCACTGAAAAAGTTTTAGATAAGGACTTTTGTTTAATGGCACATAGGAAGTAATAAAATATTGTTAGCTACAATTGTTATTATTTGAATCCTAACAGGGGAACAATACCTGGTACGAAGTAGATGCTCAATAAATCCTAATGATATTACTTTAGCTTACTTCTCAATAGACCATGTTGGGCCATTGGCAAAGTTTGGCAAAGCCAAAGTACTGGTCCAAAGTCCTACAGGTAGTAGATGATAGAATGAAATATCAAGAAAAACAGGTGTGGCCCAACGTATCTGGACAGAACTAGTTCACAAGTTGCTAATAATGAAACACACACTGGCCATCCACATCTTCTATACAGAGTTACGGTGCTACTTAGATAGGATCTGAATGTAGTGTGCCCAAGGGCATTCTTAAGTTTTGTGCTTTCAATCAAATTTTATGTTGACAGTAATGACATTAATGACATTTGAGCAGGACAAAGCAGTGGTCATTTCCAAAGAAAGATCGATGACATTGCATGTGTGCCTGTGCGGGTGTGGGATTTAATCTGCTCATGGTGCCAAACAGTGCAAGATACTTGGCAGCTGTTTAGTTAAGATGCATTGAGACGAACCAATAAAGGCATGTGCTGTCTAGGTTATCTGTTGTTTTTCTTTCTGCACATCACTTTTATACTCTAGGTAGGCAAATATTTGAATATTAAAGTAATTTAGTATTTGTCCTTTTATCAGTAAATCCCAAATATCTGTAACATATGAATAGTCTTAGCATCATTAATTTCTTATACATCTTGATGTAACAGTCCTCAAGGTCCTAAAACCAACAAGTCACATTATAAATAATTTGTGCCTTTCTACAGTGCTATGAGGTTTATCCAGTGCTCAAAGGTTATAGCTCACAGAACTTACCAGGAAATTGTCTAAGTAGTTAAGCTAAGTTCGGATTCTGGGTGGCTGCATTGCCAAAGCCAATTAGCTCAAATGAGTGTCAAACAATACACTTTACACTAGCAAATACAACAAATTAGATCAAATAAATGTGCTAGAAAATACACAATTTCTAAAATTTAGAGCACTTTAATTAATTAGCAAAGTAATACAATATGAAAAGACAGGGTGTAGAGAATAATGAGACAAGTCCAGAAATGGAGGGGAGATTCAGGAACTGGTCCAGGCATAGAGCAGTTTGGAGTCTCACTGCTCCTTGATTAGGTCAATGAGAAGAGCAGGACTGGAGCAAGTGTCTGGATTGGAGTCATACATGTGCAGACTATCTGATCTTCATGACGTAAGCAAAGCTCAGCGTGCTGCTCATAGGAAGGCCAGTATCTTTATAGGACTTTCTGGACTTTTCCCAGTGTCTTTGGCAAGCTCATCCAGGCATATCAAACCCTGCCAGACTTTTGTCAGTAGTCTAACTGTATTGATGACCCAAGTCCATCAGAAGTGAGACGGCATTTTTGTTTTATTTTTGTGGTACTGGGGATGGAACCCAGTGGCATTTTGCCTCTGAGCTATACCCCCAGCCCTATTTTTTATTCTTTATTTTGAAACAGGATCTCACTGAGTTGCAAAGAGCTTCACTAAGTAGCTGAGGCTGGTCACGAACTGCAAAACTCCTGTATCAGCCTTCCAAGAGATGGCATTTTATGATCCATGGGTCTGTTATCAACTGCAGCAGAGATGTACTGGTTTGAGTCCTAAATATCCAGACAACTATCTGAAACTAAGTGCTGACATGTTTAAACAAGTTGCGTATGAGTTCCTAAAAATTGCTTTATATTCTATACTCTATACACATCTATTGGGAAAGATGGGGTCATTTGTTGATTAATATGTTTTGTAGGCCTTTTTTTCTCTGTCACACCTTATACAACTTTGCCATTGTAATTTATAAGTGATCATAGATCAGATGTAAATAAATGGGCATGGTTATATTTCAATTTAAAAAATATATTTATGAAAAGAATGATAGACTAGATGTATTTTATGGGCAGTAGATTTGCCAATAAATGATCAAGAAATTTCTGGAGCCAGGCATGGTGGCACATGCTTATAATCCCAGCATTTGGGAGGTTGAGAAAGGAGGATCACAGTTTGAGGACAGCCTCAGCTACTACTTAGTGAGGCCCTTTGCAACTCAGTGAGACCCTGTTTCAAAATAAAGAAAATAAAATAGGGCTGGGGATATAGCTCGGAAGTAGAATAACCCTGGGTTCCATTTCCAGTACTGCATTAAAAAAATTTCTGAAACCAGACAACTCTGGTTTGTTACACAATAAAGACTATGTAGCATACCAGCACAAGCATTTAATTCTTTTTTCTTTATTGTGACAAAATTAAATGAGAGTTACCCTCTTAACAAGTTCTTAAGTACATATTCCGGCTAACTATGCATAATGGTATATATCACGTGACCAGAACTTTTTAATCTTGCAGTAATAAAACTCTATGCCCACTCCTCACTTCCCTATCCCACATTCCCTTGCAATGACCATTCTATTTTCAGCTTCTATAAGTTAAACTGCTTTAGACACCTTAAGTTAGTGGAGCCATGCAGTCTTTGTCCTGTGACTGGCTTCAGTTAGCATAATGCTCTCTAAGTTAACCTATGTTCTAGCATATGACGAGATTTCCTTCTTTTTTAAAGGTTGAATAATATCCTATTGTATGTGTACATTGTATTTTCTTTATTAAGGTTGACTCTATATCTTGGGTTTTATGAATAATGCTCCGATAAACGTGAGAGTACAAAAATCTCTTTAAGATTATGTTTTCAGTTCTTTTAAATAAATATCCAGAATTGAGATTGTTGAAACATACGGTTCTATTTTTAGTTATTGAGGTACTTCCATATTATTTGCAATAGCAGTTGGTCTATTTTCCATTTATATTAACAGTTTTACAAGGGTTCTGCTTTCTCCAATCTTGTGTGTGTGTGTGTGTGTGTGTGTGTGTGTGTGTGTGTGTGTGTGTGTGGTACTGGGGTTCCTGGAAACCCTTCTACCTCCAGGTTATACTCCCAGACCTATATTTGTATTTTTATTTGGAAACAGGGTCTCTTAAGCCAGTGCGGCTGGCTTTGAACCTGCGTGATCCTCCTGTCTCCCCCTCCCAAGTGCGGGGATTACAAGTGTGTGACACCACGCCCGGCTTTTCTCCAATCTTAATACTGATTATTTCCTTTTTTTATACTCTAGGTAAGCAAATATTTGAATATTAAAGTGATTTAGTATTTGTCCTTTTATCAGTAAATCCCAAATGTCTGTAACATATGAATCGTCTTAGCATCATTAATTTCTTAAACATCTTGTTGTAAAAGTCTTCAAGGTCCTAAGACCAACGAGTCACATCATACACAATTTGTGCCTTTCCACAATGCCATGAGGTTTATTCAACCTCCTTATTTCTCCTCCTCCTCTCCTCCTCTTCCATCTCCTCTTCTTCCTCCTCTTCCTCCACTCTTCTCCTTCTCCCTCCTCCTCCTCCTCCTCCTCCTCCTCCTCCTCCTCCTCCTCCTCCTCCTCCTCCTCCTCCTCCTCCTCCTTGTCATGCTAACTGCTGTGAAGTGATATCTCATGTTTTGGTTTGCATTTCCCTAATGATTATTGATATTGATCATGTTTCCATATACCAACTTTTCACCACCATTTGTATGTTCATCTGAAGAAATATCAACTCATATTCTTTGCCCATTTTAAAATGAAGTTATTTGGGATACTTTTGTTACTTAGTTATAGGAGTTAACCAAAATTTTGAACATTAATTCCTCATTTCATATACAGTTTACAAATATTTTCTCCCATTCTGTAAACAATCTTTTCACTCTTTTAATTGTTTCCTTCACAGAGCAGGAACTTCTCTTAGTTTGATATACCCCCAGCTGTTTACTTTTCCTTTTATTGTCTATGATTTTGGTCACATATCTAAGAAATTACGGCCAAGACCAATTTTATGAGGATTTTCTTTTATGTTTTCTTTTCTTTTCTTTCTTTTTTTTTATTTTTTGCGGCACTGGGGCTCCTAGAAACCCTTCTTCCTTTGAGTTACACTCCCAGACCTATTTTTACATTTTTTATTTGGAAACAGGGTCTCTTAAGCCAGTGAGGCTAGCTTCGAAAATGCTCAATCCTCCTGTCTCCGCCTCCCAAGTGGGGGGGGGATAACAAGGGTGCACCACCACGCCCGGGTTCTTTTATATTTTCTTCTAGAAGTTTTATAGTTTCTATTCTCACATTTAAGTCTTTAAGTTAATTTTTGTATATGATGTTTCATAAGGATCAATCTCATTGTTTGCATATGAATACCCAATTTCCTCAATGCCATTTGTTGAAGATGCTATTATTTCTTCATTGTGTAGTCTTCACACTTTTATTGATCTAGTTTGATTACAAATGCACTGATTCCTTTCCAGGTTCTCTGTTCTGTCCTATTGGTCTATCTATCTTTATACCAATACTATACAATTAGGATTATGGTATATTTTTTTCAATTTCTACAAAACCTTTTATTGATATTTTGGTTGAGATTGCATTATATCTGTGGAGTGCTTTGAGAAATATGGACATTTTTATAATATTAAGTCTTCCATTCAATGAAAATAAAAGGTTTTTTTGTTGGTTTGTTGGCTTTTTGTTGTTGTTTTGGTAGTCTAGATATTAAACCTAGGGCCTTGATAAGTCTTTCTTCTTATGTATATTATTTCATTTATTTCAGAAAAATTCTGTAGTTTTAAACATACAAGTCTTTCATTTAAATAGTTAAGTTTATACCAAGTATTTCATTTTTTAATGTTTTGTAAATGGAGTTGAATTCTTAATTTCATTTTCATTGTTCATTGTTAGTATATAGAAACAAAACTAATTTTTATATGCTGATTTTTTCTTGTTACTTTAATAAATTTATTAGTTATGACAGTTTTCTTTTCCTTTTTTCTTTTCCTCCTTCCCTTACTCCTTTCCCTACTCCTTTTTCCTTCTTTTGTAGAATCTTAATAGTTCTTCATATATAACATCATTCATAAACAGATAATTTTAGTCCTAGTTAGAAATTCCTTTACTATATTTAATAGAAGTGTAGTCATTCTTGTCTTGTTAATCTTAAGAGAAAATTTTCAGTTTTTCATTGTTGATCTTATTTGAGGACTTTTCAACTATTATTATATAGAGGTAATTTCATTATATTCTTAGTTTGTTAAATGTTCTTAACATGAAATATTATTGAATTTTGTCAAATATTTTGTGCATTTATTGAGGGGTGTGTGTGTGTGTGTGTGTGTGTGTGTGTGTGTGTGTGTGTTATTGGGAATTGAACTCAGGAACACTTTATCAGTGAGCTATGACTTATTTCCGCACTTTTTATTTATTTTAATTTTAAATTTTGAGACAGGATCTTGATAAATTGTTGAGGGTGGCAGATTGATGGCTGTGTGTGTGTGTGTGTGTGTGTGTGTGTGTGTGTGTGTGTCACTGGAGATAAAATCCAGGGTCATTTCTACCTCTGAGCTATACTCCCAGCTCTTTTTATTTTTTGTTTTGGAATAGTGTCTTGCACGTTGCTGAGAGTATCATTACATTGCTGAGGCTATTCTCAGACCTTCAATCCTTCTGTCTCAACCTCCCAAGTGGGTTTATAGGCATGTACCACTATTCCCAGTGTTCCTATGTATTGGCACAAAAGCAGACGTATAAACCAATGAAATAGAAGAGTCACAAATCCTCATACCTATAGCTGGTTAATTTTTTACAAAGATGTCAAAATATGTGCTGGAGAAAAGACAGTCTTTTCAACAAATGATACTGGGAAAAGTGGTATCCAACATAGAAGTATGGAGTTAGACTCCAACTTACGACCCTATACAAAAGTCAATTCAAGATGAATAAAAGATCTAGGCTTTACACCAGAAATGTTACAATTACTAGGAGAAGACATAGGACTAACTTTTCTCCAACATGTAGGCACTGATAGAAACTTCCTCCATAAAACTACTAAAACTCAGGAAATAAAAATGAGGATGCATAAATGGAATGCCATTGAATGAAAAAACTTCTTGTAGCAAAGGAACCCATCTAGAACCATCAATAAGAGCCTACAGGATAGGAGAAAACCTTTTCCAACTAGTCCTCTGATAAAGTACTAATAGCTAGATATATAAAGAACTTAAAAAAACTTACCACTAAAAATATAACCCAATCAAAAAAGTGGGCAAGTAAACTGAATAGACACTTCTCAAAAGAAAAAGTATAAATATCCAATAAATGTATGAAAAAATGTCAAGCATCATCAGCAATTAGAGAAATGCAAATCAGAACAGTACTGAGATTAATATAACTCCAATTAGAATGGCAATCATCAAGAATGGAAACAATAATAAATGCTGGCAAGGATGTGGGGGAAAAGGCACCCTTATACACTGTTGGTGAGATTGCAAATTAGTACTGCCTCTATGGAGATCAGTGTGGAGGTTCCTTAAAACTTGGAGTGGAACCACCCCTTGACCCAGCTATACCATTCTTCGAGATATTTCCAAAGAAACTGAAGTCAGAATATTATAGTGATGCATACATATCCATGTTTATAGTAGCACATTTCACGATAGCCAAACTATGAAACAAGCCCAAGTGTCTATTAACAGTGAATGGATTATGAAACTATGGTGATAGACACATAATGGAATTTTACTCAACCATAAAAAAGAACAAAATTATGTTGCAGGTAAGTAGATGAAACTAAGGAATATCATCCTAAGCAAGATTAGCCAGTCTCAGAAAGTAAAGGGCCACATGTTTCCACTCATATGTGGAAAGTAGGTAGAAATTGGGAAACAAAAGGGATTTCAGATTTTAAAAAATGGGCTATACTAATACAGTAGTAGAAGACTCGAGGAGGAAAATGTGGTGGTGGAAGGGAAGACAGTTCAAATAATGCTATGTTCACATATGAAGTTATCAATGCCAATTTCAATAGCATGTATGTATGAGGATGGAGCAGGTTGGGATCTGGAGAGAAATATGCCAAGTGCCGTGGGCATGTATGTCTCCAGCACTTTGAACCTCATTATGGTGTATAATTACAATGTACCAAAAAGTGCATTGCAGAAAAGAAAAAGGATAGAAAAAGAAATCAGATAAAATAATAATAGAGGTAGAAGAATAAAAATGATGGTATTTCTTTACCCATAGTAGGTCACAGAGTTTTCAAACTACCTAATTTTGTTCATTATGATGTTAAAAACAGTGTTGCTTTTTAAATACAGGATCAACACATACCCATGTAAATACCATAATGATTTTCAACACTGAATTTTTTAAAGCCTCATTAGTCACAAAACTACTAATTTGCAATCAGATTTCACATTCATGTTGTCCATATGCTATAATGAACATAGCTTTCATTTGTGTTCAATAAATGTTTGATAAGTGAATGAAGGATCCCATCACCCTTGAGAAGAAAGAGTAAGAAACAAGCTTCTTTCCCTTCTCATTTCATTGCTGTTGTCTGAAAGATACCAGCTACTGGGTGTAACCTGGTCACTCTATTGGCAAACTGAAATATAAATGAATTTTTAGTGATTCAGACTTTATCTAATTTTGGACCTAAAACAGCACTACATTTTATATTCAAAACTATACCTAAAAATTACATTTATGATACTGGGACTTAGTAAAAAACAAAACAAAACAAACAAGAATACCCACAAACATTTCCTTATATGTAATTAATCAGAAATTTTAATAGGAGAGAATTTCAGTCTCTGTGGCAATAAAAGTTGCAAATTATGTAAGAGATATAAATAAGGATAAAATGTCTAAGTACTTCTGAAGAATATAGACACTGGAGCCAGACTTGCTGGGAATGAATCTAACCTCCTTTGCTTATAGGTTTGTGATACTGGTGTTTTGGTGTACCTCGAATTTCTGGTGTTAAAAATGCAAAAAAAAACCAATGAATTCATTTGTAGAGTTGTATAGATTAAAGAAAGAATATGTGTAGAATACTTAGAAAATTCCTTGGCATAGAGTAAATTCTATGGTGTGCTTATTTCATAGTTATTATTGTTATTTAATGGTAAGCATGAAGGAGACCATAAAATAGGTATTTTATTAATTATTATTATAAAAAATTATTAAACAGGAAGTTCACATATAATAGATGAAAATTCCATATTCTAGAAGAGATAAATTCAAATCAATATTCAAATTAACTAAGATAAAAGTAAATTTTAGGAACTAGAATGAAGTATCCCTGGATGGAATAATTCACTTTTTTGGTTTTTTGGGTTTGTTTTTTTGTGTGTGTGTGGTACTGGGGGTGGAACCCAGGGGCTTTTTATCTCCAAGCTATACTCCCAAACCTATTTTATTTTTTATTTGGAAGCAGGGTCTCACTAAGTTGCTAGAGTCTCACTAAGTAGCTGAGGCTGGCTTCGAACCTGTATGATCCTCCTGTCTCAGCCTCCCAAGGGTGGGGATTACAAGCATGCACCACCACGCCCAGCTTGAAAAGAATAATTCAAATGAATTAAGCTAAATTAATCTTTAAAAATATTTCAGATAAAAATTTTTAATTAGTTTTATAAAATTTGACAAATTGAACATTAATTTGGAAGAAAATGCATGGACATAATGGAAAAATAGAAAAATAGTAATAAGGATGTTATAACATGTTATGAAATACCATATAACTATCATAATTCAAACCATATGGTATTGGTATATGAATAGATAAACATATTTATGAAATAGAATAAAGAATCCCAGTTATTATACATGGAAATTTAGTATGTGAAATGATAGCATTTCAAATAGTTAAGGGGAAAAACTACTATTTAATAAGTGGTGTTGGATGTGGCTATCCATATGGGGTAAGTAAGGTAGATATTTCTCTCACACAAAAATCCTATATTTTATCTAAAATAAATATAAATCTAAGGTGGATTCAAGATTTACACATTTTAAAATTACCAAAAATATGGAATAGGATGTATCTCAGTGTTGGAGCACTTGCTTGCTAAGGCCCTAAGTTCTATCCTTAGTAGAAATAAATAAATAAAAATAAATAAAATCTACCCTAAATAAGAAAGTCGTAATACCTATTATAAAGAACAAAACTGCAGAAATCATAGAGAGTAATACTGTCTTTCTTTTACAAATTTAAAAGTTAAGGTTTTATAATAATAGAAGACACAACAATTAAAAAGTGGGCCAAATAATACAGGAAAATGTTTGACATATATGGTTCAAATGATTAATAACTATAATGTTTTAAATCTTAAAAGTCATCAATTTAAAGAAAATCCCCACATACAGCCAAGAAATAGATATAATCCATAAAAAAACCCAACATGACCTCTAATCAGAGAAATGCAAAGTTAAAAAAAATAATTTACTATTTTTGGTCTATCATGATATATGAAATTTAAAAGTTGTGATATTCTATTTGGTTAGTAAAGCCCTGTTATCCCATAAAATGGCAGTTAATATATACTTATATATTAATTTATATATATAAATCATATTATGTTATTAATATTAATTTTATATATGATTTTAAAATAAATAAATAAATAAATAAAAATAAATAAAATCTACCCTAAATAAGAAAGTCTTAATACCTATTATAAAGAACAAAAAAAAGCAGAAATAATTGAGAGTAATTGTATAGAATTGTTGGAATGCAAGATTGAGGGGGGTGTGAAGACCCTTGAGCTCACTCTTGGTATAAATGCAAATTTCTAAAGCATTTTGGAGAACAATTTTGAAATTTCTAAAAACAGGTAATTTTATGACATTTGATTCAAAAATTTAATTCTAGGAATCCATGTTACAGGCATATTCATAGATGCAAACATATAGAGTGACATAAACAATATGCTAACTGAAAAAAGGGGAAAAAAATTAAAGGTCCACGCCCGGACGACTAAATCAGTTCCATCATCTGGAACATTATGTAGCATTCAGAATGAACATGTTAGATCATCATTCGTGATCTGAAAGATGAGATATATATTTTAAGTGAAAAGAAGATGTTGGACTACAAAATAACAACAACACATATGTGATACTTACTACATGCTAAGAATAGTGATAAGTAATTCATAGATGTAAAGTATCAAAAGTCAGTGAATATACACACATGCCACAATCCTCAAAAAGTCTTTCAGATGGGTGCTGTTATCATCCGTATCTAAAGAGGAGGAAACCGAGGTGCAGAAAGGTCCAGCGACTTGTTGAAGATTTTGAACTACACAGTCTGACTCTTGGGTCCTATGTGCGTATGAGATTAGGCATATTTAAAAAAAAATAAGAAAATAGCCGGTTGTGGTGGTGCACACTTGTAGCTAGGGGCTACTTTTAAACAAAGAACTTTTACTGAAAGCGTAAGATTTCACAGTTTTTCCCATGTTAGGAATATTGATATTCTTACCTAAGCTAAGCTTTATCTATAAGAAAGGGTAATAGATAAGAAAGAGTAATTATAAAGGAGGATAATATAGAGGGTAGATATGATCAAAGGGCATTATGTACATGTGTAAAAATGTCACATAGAGCCGGGCGTGGTGGCGCACACTTGTAATCCCCATGTTTGGGAGGCGGAGACAGGAGGATTGCGCAGGTTCGAAGCCAGCCACCCTGGCTTAAGAGACCCTGTTTCCAAATTAAAATATAAAAATAGGTCTGGGAGTGTAGGCCGGAGGTAGAAGGGCTTCCAGGAACCCCAGTACCACCATAAAAAAATAAATAAATAAAAAATAAAATAAAATAAACATTTTCAAATATCTAAAACTCTACAGGTATATTTATGTAAGTGTACAAACACACACACACATATACACATACACATTTTGCATGCATGGTAAAAGTTTTCTAAGATAGTGAAATATTTCTTTTTTTGCAGTTTTTTTATTATTATTATTTTAATTTATTTATTTATTTTTTTATTGGTGCACTGTATTCATACATCATAGTGGGATACAAACTTTTGTAGACATACATGCATATATCGCCCAGTCAGCCCCAACCCGATCCCCACCCCAATCTCTCCCCATCCCTCTCTCCCATGCTTGGCTTAGTGGTTGACATCTAGTATTATAGCAATTTATCCAAAATTAAAAATGATAATTTCACATAACAGTTTCATTTGTCTGATACCAAGCATTTGATGACTTAAAGATAACATTTCAATATTTCTTTTTACTTTCTTTCTTACCAGAGAATTTTTTTCTATTTTTTTAGGTGAAACTATCATATATTTATATATTTATTTTTCAGAAAAAAACTCTATCCTAATATGGAATATGGACTCTAGATACCCAAAATGATCTTGAAATAGAACAAAGCTAGAAGATATATATTTTCTGATTTCAAACCATATAGAGCTACAATAATTGAAACAGTGTAGTACTATTCTAAAGGCAGATATATAAACCTTTGGAGTTAAATACAAGCCTAGAGCTAAATTCTTCCTTATATTGTCAGGTTATTTTTGACAAGGTTTCCACGAACATTTGGTGGTAGAAATAATAATATTTTAACTAAATATTGTTGAAACATAATAATTACATGGAAAAGAATAAAGTTGGACCCTTACCTAATCCCATATACAAATATTAACTCAAAATAGATAAAAGACCTAAATATAAATCTTAAGACTATAAACTTTTAGGAGAAAATCTGGGTCATAAAACCTCACAACACTGAAATTGGCAGTGATTTCTTGGATATGATTTCAATGGCACAGGCAACAGAAGAGTATACAAACTCCCTAAAAAATAAAAAAAAAATATTGTATATCCAAAGACAATGTAACCAGAATTAACAGTTACTAATAGAATGGGATAAAATATTTCCAAATGCTATATCTGAAGGTATATTAATATTCCAACTAGAAATCCTAAAAATTAGCAACAATAAAGGCAAATAATACCATTTAGAGATAGGTAAAAGAAGATAGTGAAATATTAATTGTGTTGACTTTAGGATAAATGGAGAAGGAAAGTCTTTTTACTCAACATTTTTCAGTTTTGTCTGAAGTTTTACAACAGGAATTTTGACTTAATACCTGTATAAATTAAAATAATTACTTAATATAAAATAACCTAACATGCATACACACAGTGCACACATAAATATATGTATTGATTTAGATTACTCTTTGTATGGTATTAATGTTTCTTTGTGAAAATTATATATTGATTATTCTAACAATGGCTAGAATTTAAGTCATTATAGATAATAATCATCACATACTTCAAATAGTTTGTAATTTAATTATTCTTATTAAAATTTAGCCTCATAGGCCACTGCGGGATGATTATATAATATAAAATATACTGGAACATAATTATCTGTCCATTTATTCAGTGTATGGTCACTGCTTTGATACCTGTGTTGTTAAATAGATCATTTTTCTTTTCATCATCTATAATTCCCTTTTATTTTCTGTCATCTTTAAATAGATGACTAGATCTGGAAGTAAAAAGACAGTTTATCATAATAAAAAAATTGTGGCAACCTGAGGTGTGTGTGTGTGTGTGTGTGTGTGTGTGTGTGTGTGTGTGTTTGTGTGTATACTGAGGTTTGAACCCAGGAGCATTCTACCCCTCTGAGATGTACCCCCCAGCCCTTTTTTATTCTTGAAACAGGATCCTACTAGGTTGCTGAGAGTCCTAAGATGTTGCTAAGGCTGACCTAGAACCTACGATCTTCCTGTCTCAGCTTCCGCTGTACTGGGATTACAGGTGTGTGCCACCATGCCTGGCTTGTTTTTATTGTTGGTGATATTTTTTTTAATAGTTCTTTTATTCAGATTGACTTCTAACCCAAGCATCCACTAGTAACCCTAAATTCGGATCGGGAGCAGACCCATTTTTCACCTAAGTGAAAAAATTTTCACCTTATTGTGCCCAAAGTAATTAAAAAATGTAACCTGTAAGAGTGATTGCTTTCAAAGCACATGTCGGTTTCCTCAGGGATCCTTAGTTAGAAAAGTATCTTTTGGCAAAGAGGGCCCCTGCTGGAATAGAAGGGGATGTCCTGATATGAGTTTTCTTTGAAAATTACAATGGTCTGAATTTAATGTAGAAAACATTTTTGGTATAAGCATTAGACAACAAGCAAGATTCCTTATGATAACATATGATATAAGATGATTTCACAGACACAAATTTAAGGCTAGCAAATTCTAAAGCTAGACTGCTCATGGGATATTATTTCAGGCTTCCAATCATTCCATTTTAAAATACCTCAAGTTTACAACGATGAATCTAAAAAGCACTAGCAAATCCTCCTCATTCAAGTCTAGTTCTTGAAATGGCATCTGCCTTTGAGCTATAAAAATAACAGATGATTTTTTGATAGCTTATCAGTTAACAGACTGCTTAGTTAGGGTAGCACATTTTTATGCTAATGTCAGCAGAGAGGGAGAGGGAAAGAGGAAAGAAAGTGAAAACACAGCGCACCATGGCAGGGGAGAAAGAGATTTAAAGTCTAATTTTACCCAGATAATTAGGTATTTTCTCTTTCAGGCTTCTTCCCATTAAGGTAAGATGGTTTCTTCAGGGACTTAAAATTATTTAAATTTAAAATTGATCCTAAGAATAGGTAAGGGAAGTAATAAAATATGATTTCATGTTTAAAATCTAAAATATGCTTTATACTGGGTACAAAATAAACAAAGAACCTTCATGGATAAAGAATTCTGTTCAAGTGCCAGTGAGCTACAAGGCACTATTTTTGAAATGTCAACATGACATTGCTGTCTTAGAGTCAGGATGGCAGTATCAATTAATTCTAAAAATTTGATCTTAATCAATTAAAAACTATTGTGGAGGTCTTAATATGGTAGTATTAAATTAACATTAAAACGGAGTTAATATTAGAGTTTTCTAAATAGTTTGAAGTAAATAATAGACCAATAGAATCTTAGATTTGAAAGAAAACTACACTGCTGTTGGTAACTCTGTCATCCAGAGACTGCATCTTCTCTTCAGCAGCAGAATAATAAAATAGCATGTAGTCAGGAGGCTGAGATAGAAGGACTGCAGGTTTGAGGCCAGGCTGAGCAACTTAGTGAACCCTTATTTCAAAATAAAAAATAAAATAGAGCTGGGGGTGTAACTCAGAGATAAGTCACCCCTGGGTCAATTGCCATTACCATAAAGATAAAATAAAACAACCTTATTAGAAATAATTCAGCTTTTTTTTTTTTTTTTTTTTTTTTTTTTTTTTTTTTGGTGGTACTGGGGTTCCTGGAAACCCTTCTACCTCCGGGCTACACTCCCAGACCTATTTTATATTTTAATTTGGAAACAGGGTCTCTTAAGCCAGGGTGGCTGGCTTCGAACCTGTGTGATCCTCCTGTCTCCACCTCCCAAGGGGGGGATTACAAGCGTGCGACACCCGGACAGCATTAAAAATTTAACATTAATATTTTCATGTCCTAGCCACTAGTAAATACTAATCAGTGAGATTATTAACGAATATTAATGACAACAGTGAGTTTTACTTAAATAATTAAGGAGGGGTAAAGATAAAGAAGAAAATTATAATCAGAAAAGGGTAGTAGCAAAGATAAGCTCAGAGTAAAGCAAAAATAAATTTTGCACATTCAAAGAACTTCCAGTAGTAAGCAGGAAGAGTCAATACTGCATCAAAGGTTGGAAAAACTAACTTGGGCTGGAAGGAAAACCTTCTAATGGAAGAGGAATGGTCACTTTGAGATTGAACCCCGGGAACCGAGATTTTATTTATATCCTAAAGGGATCATTTTGAGTGTGTGTGTGTGTGTGTGTGTGTGTGTGTGTGTGTGTGTGTGTGTTACTAGGGATGGAACCCAGGGGTCTTCTGCCTCTAGGCAACACGGCCAGAGATATTTTATATTTTATTTGGAAACAAGGTCTCACTAAGTAGCTGGGGCTTGCTTTGAACCTGTGCAATCCTCCTGTCTCAGCTTCCATGTACTGGAAATACAAGCATACACCACCATACCAGACTCATTCTGATGATTTTGAAGAATTGAAGAAGGTGGTGGTAGTCAGATAAAAATACATGGAGGAAGAAATTCAAGTAAAGAACAATTTCCCTCTGGTAATAATTGATATTATAACATATAAAGTATAGTAAAGGCTAGCATTAGCCAGTGGTACAAAAAAAAAAAGAAGGGAAGTGGCTTATTAAATCTTGTAGTACACAATCTCTCCAAGTTTCAGAGAAGAAAGAGTTCAAGATCCCTCCTGAGCTTTTCCTCAAGTGGCTGGGGAGCTGTGCATCATTGGCATGAGGATGAGGGGAAAGCTGTGCAGGGAGAGGATGGGCTTGGGGCCCTGGTTGGATCAGGTGACAGTTGCCAATAAGCCGTTAGAAACATGGGTATTGTGTGGGTTGGACCAGAGAGATTTGGGATTGTTGCCTTTTTCAACCAGTTCCTGAAGGGAATTAAGTTTCATAGAAAATTATATGAATCATCATTTTCTCAATTCTCCTAATATAGTCCAGATCTGGCACCATTCCAAATGCATAGGTGAGATGCTAATCCATCACACACAATTGAGATTTAGGGCATCATGGTTTCTATCTCTCTATGAATCTTGGCCAAAATAAAACAAGTTCACACAAGGAGAGTAAAATTAAGAGCTGTCTCCTCCCATAGTTCAGAATCAGTGAAAGAGAAGCCCTTAATAGAAAGAGGTGTTTGAAATCTGGGTTTCACCAATGAGTTTATGAAAACCAAGAAATTGAATGTTTTGAGGACAAATGATTAAATAGGCCAAGGCAGGACTCAGGATTAAGGAACAAGAGAGAGTTATGCCTGTAACATTTATGAGTTCTGAAAACTAGATCTGATATATGATAAATGAAAGTTAAAGGATTCAAGAATGAAATCATTTTTATGGTATTATGAATTGTAGGCATTTTGTTATTTTAGAAAATAGATGTGAACAGTTTAAAGTGAAGAATAGAAAATATAGGAAGATTTTAGTTCATATGTAGGGAAAATTGCCTTCAACCACAAAATTTTGCAGAATTCTTTGGATCCAATGTCAAATCACTTACCAGTAGTGGACCCCAAAGTAACAGATGCTCCTGAGAGAGTCTGTTCTAATTTTGAGTGAGCTCTGGCACTAAGGTGATCTTGCTTATAGAGAACCAAATATGTCCTCAAATGGCTTCCCCTCACTTTGTCACTCACCATGAGAAACATCCCTTTGAACACTTGATGACAAGCCCATGTTCACTCTGAGTCCTTATCTCCTCTTGTTGGCCATCTTCAGATTGACCAATCAGTTGTTTGTCCTATAAAGGAGTCTTCTTCACTCAGCTCCCTCATCCTTCTCTGCACTGACCATGCTTCAGTTCTATGTAGATAGTGCTTTTGGGGATTTGCACATTGTATAAGCAAAATCAACGCATAGAGGGAAAAGATACTAACAGTGAGTGACATTCTGTTATTTACCTCCTTTGAGCTTATGAGGAAAATAGAATGAGAGAATTATAACACTGTAAAAACAAAACATGGATCCTAAAGAGCTCTTATTAAATAATTCTTTGGGGTGAATAATTTCAATTCTTACATGCCATGGCCTCTTGAAATAACTCTATCGTGTGGGTATTCACAAACAGATGGAGAAAATGAAACACAAGAGAACAAGTACCTTGTCCAGAACTGCACAATAATGAGTGACTGACTAAGAATTAGAAAACTGGTACATCTAGTTCTATCCAGTATCTTCTATATAGTACAGTATAGGAACCCAAGTTCCCAAAAGAGACTTATTGAGTGATATCAATTCATCAGTATGGATCAGATTCTCTTACTAATGGGTAAGTAGTGCTATATAATACCTACTGCTTCAGAAAGGGATTCTTATGAGACCAAAAGGTGAGTATTAAATAAGAAACTGTGGCTCTTTAAGTTTGTCCAACTTGTGTTTAGGAGCAGACAGGTATAGAAATATTCATTATAACAAATTAAAATTTTCCTGCATATCTGAGAGATTATTTGCACATTTCTGATTATTCCTTTGTGTAGATAAAATTCAGAGAAGATTTGGCCAGGTTTTATAAATTCCACAAGCAAAATCTCCTTATAAAACTCCTCTCCCCAAGGGCTTTACCTTTCTCTTGTGTTTTAACTGGATTATCTTTGAAAAGGTCTGTCAAGACAGAGAATTATTATAAGTATTTCTAGCAGCAATGAGGTAATTTTCTAGATCCCCAAGTCCTTTTCTGGTGGAGGGGTGGGCAGGGCACAGCAGCCACTTCAGGAAGAGCATCTAACAATTTATCACCGTGTCATCTTCCTCTTTATGTCCTCCTTTCCCCTTTCTCTTCTCTTGTTATGTATAAAATGCCTCTACCATCTTGCATTCCATTAAGATGCACAACTACAATGCACCAATAAAAATTTTTTAAATAAAAAATAAAATGTTACTGGAGCCCAAAAATGGCCTGGTTCATCAAAATCCTTCAAGAATTATTTATTGAATGATACATGATGTTCAATGGATATTACTATGAAAAAAGAAAAGGTGGCATTTTTCAAAGTTTTGTCACAGAAAAGTACAATGAAACATCTGAATTTTTCCCCATAAACACAAAATATGAGTGGATTCTAGGTATTGGCATGGGAGTCAGGATGAGAGTATTAATTGTTTTGGTGCTATTGAACATAAGGAAGGATGTATGGCCTCATGAAGTCTGGGAAGCATGGAGGTCTGTGATGGACGTGTGTGTGTGTGTGTGTGTGTGTGTGTGTGTGTGTGTGTGTATTGGGGTGAAACTTCAATAATAGAAGTGGATGAGTTTATGATTACACTGATACACACGACCGTCTTAAATTCCCTACCCCCTGATACAGATGCTGTTTAATCTCTGAAGACACCTGGAAGTGACACACCGCAAGGCAGCCTCTGGATCTGAAGTGGCTGCATGGTGGCTTCAGTGCATCTTCTTCAGGAACAAGTGGAAGGGACGAAATACTTCCTGCGCTCCACAGCTCCTCTGTTATCTGGGGGTCAGCGTTTATTTTTATGTGAATCACTGTCTCCTCAATGTTCTAAAGGGCAGAGGGGTCTCCTAGATGCTGAGGGAATTAAAGTCAATCCATACAGACTTTTGGATCAACCTAAACTATGCTGCATTCCAAATTAAAATATACATATTTAAATTTTAAGTGACCTAAGGTCTCTTTCAACCTTAAAATCTTTCATTCTTTACCATCTAGTCTTAGTAGCTAATAGGATGTCAACAACTACACCTTCTGTGTGTTCTCTCCTGCTTAACAGTAGATATGTTTCCTAATATTTTATTAATCCTATTAATTAGAAAATGAAATTCACAAATTGTTAAGGGAACACTTTGCTCTATTTGTCTAAAATCTCATTTTCTATACACATACACACACACTCATATATGATAAGTACCAAAACTTTTTCATTCAGCAAACATTTGACAGATGTCATCTTTTCTTTATGATGTGTCTTTGAGTTTTAAAAGCCAAATAGGGCACAACCCCAGGATTCTATGAACACAGAGGAAAATAGAAGAAAAATCAATAAGTAGCATCTGAAAACTTTGCTTTAGAAAAACAGTGATTGCTTCTACAAGTGGGATATTTTATTTTTATCAGTCATGTAAACTATATCTCATATTTTAATAGATGAATATGAAAATCCTAGAGTGAAATTTCAAATAGTTATAGTAGAAAGCCACCCTATTCTTCTACACTAGTACTTTTTTCCTCCTCCCAATCAAAAAAAAAATATTCCACAAGTGCAGGGCATGGTGGTGCATGCTTGTAATCCTAGCATTTGGAAGGCTGAGACAGGAGGATCATGGTTTTTGGACAACCTCAGCTACTTAGTGAGGCCCTTTGCAACTCAGTGAGGACCTGTTTCAAAATTTAAAAAAAGAATAAAAATAGGGCTGGGGGTGTGGCTCAGAGGTAGAATGTCCCCAGGTTCCATCCCCCGTACCACAAATACACACACACACACACACACACACACGTTTACATGTATATATATATATATATATATATATATATATATATATATATATATATATATATATTTGAGATCTCTTGGATCTCAGTTAAGTTTATGTATAATCATTTCAACTTAAGGCCTTGAATGTAGGCAAAAAACTAAATTCTTAAGGAACACCAGTAAGCGGAGGAGAACCTGTGTTTTCATGATATAGTCACATTTGAACACAAGGCTGTGTTTAAGGTTGTAAAGTTAGGTCACACTGGTGCTCTTTGTCTTCTCTACAACAAGGTATCTGCAGGCAGGAAGTCTGATTAAAATAGAAGCTGTCTCAATTCTCCTATAGCCAGTTATTTTCATCTCACTCGACACTTTATACCTTGGTTTGGATCATTTAGGTATATGTATTCTTATAACTGATTTTCACAGATTCTTCTACTAAATGGTGGAAGTTATGGGCTCTCTCTCTAAGTAAAGTATGTATAAAACTACCTCAAAGAGGATCTCAGTGCCAAGGAGTATGGGACAGGGAAGTAGATAAATAACAAATATTATCAATTGACCAGGTTGTTTAATATTTAACAGAAGACTAATCTATCCATTTGAATGTATATTATTAAGTAGGTAGTTCAAATGATAATGTCAAAGATGTTTACTGATACCACCTGAAAAAAGAAATGTGATTTATCCCAATACTTTGTTTTTTATTAATGTATAATAACTAGCCAATAAGATAACCATATATATGCAATTTTGCCTCATGATTTGGACTACTTCAAATCTCTTCCGTAAAATCACTGAATTTATATTTTGTTTACTAATAGGGATAAATCAGAAACTTCTCTAGTGCATAAAGATTGAAAGATGAAGCACACGATGTAGTTAAACATATCAACCACTATATCAACTATGGGAAGGAGGGATGGGGAGGGAATGGGGTGGGGACTGGGTAGGGACTAATTGGGTGATGTGTGCATGTATGTCTACACAAGTTTTACCCCATTATTATGTATAAATACAATGTACCAATAAAAACTTTTAAAAAGTAAATCCCAAGGTGAGACATTTGGATTATGAGTCGGGCTTATAAATTTTATAATAAAAATTATTAGTGAAACTGTAGAAGTCAAATACTAAGCCTTATTCATTTCCATGTCTCAAGAATCATACAGAATCAAGAATCAAGTACATAGTCTAGAACAATTTTTTTGTGTGTGGTACTGGGTTTCCTGGAAACCCTTTTACGTCCGGGATACACTCCCAGATCTATTTTTAATGCTTTTGTATTTGGCAACAGGGTCTCTTAAGCCAGAGCGGCTGGTTTTGAACCTACATGATCCTCCCATCTCCGCCTCCCAAGCGCGGGGATTACAAGTGTGTGCCACCACACCTAGCAGCCTAGAACAATTCTAATTGTGCTTGCTTCTTATGAAAACAAATATATTGAGGTGTATCATTTAATGACAGAAGAAGAATCTATAAACTAAATTTTATGCTAGAGAAATAGAAGTCAGTTGGAGAGCTGAATTTTATCTTATGTTGGAATATGTTTAGTGCACTGAAACTACACATCATTTTGGAATACTTTTGGTGCATTGAAGGAAAATAAATATATATTATATATGTTATTTTAGAATACATTCAGTGCATTGAAATTAAATCTATATAATGTATCTATATATATAATTATTTGGCATAAAAGGTAGGCAAATATTATACCTACATACCTAAGACCTTTGAAAAGAAACTACTTACATGTTGATGTAGTGTAAGATAATAAATTATGACTTTAAATGGACCTATAATTTAAGGCCTGCATTTGCAAATTGAGGGACAAAAGTGGGACTTTTTCTTAATGACTATAGGACTTTCGTTATTTGAAAGGTTCACAAAGTATACACAAATTTGGATGTGTTACAAACTAATATTTCATGCCTAATAATCACATTTAAATATCAGGGGCTCTCTTCCATGTTCTTATCAGTAATGGTTGCTGTCTGAAAAAAAGTACACCAGATACACAATGGAGTGAATGTGGCTCTTAAACGAAACGTGTTACTCCTTCCCACTCTACTGAATGAACTGTTAAAAGACCAAGAAGGCTGTCATAGAGATATCACAGGAAATAAAGCACTCCAAGCCAAGGGTGTGTCCAATGGGGTTGGCATGGAATGACAGACCGCCCTCCCCACATGGAAAATCTCGTCACCCATCTGAGATATCACATAACGGTGGCAGTGCTCCAGAGACAGAATGAGCTCCACCTGTTTGCAATGTGTTTAGCTATTAATATTTATGTAGTAATTCAAGGGAGTAAAAAATGACAAAATGAACCAAGTTGTATCACTGTTGGTGCTTTCAACCAAGATTTTTCAAAAAAAAAAAGTAACAGCATGAATCTGTCCTTCACTGTAGAAAAAAAATTGTGTGACATCCTTAGGATGCCAAGGACTGTTGGAGAAGAGAAGGCCGTAGCCATGGCCTTGGCATCTCTAGAACACTTACTCTGCCATGACTTAATAAGAAAATTTTACTATTTGTAGCTGTGCTTCTCATTCATGTAAAAGCCATATAAATCAGAAAAATATGTTCTCCAGTCCTGCTAACATTAGGAAGCCATATTTTTAAACTTAGAAGAGACAAAAATGGCACAAATTTCTCACCTTATCTGAAACAAAAGAAATCAGAAAGACAGTTGTCTTTATCAATGTCCCCAGTGATATTTTGGGTGAAGCCATGCATGACCAGTCTCCACATCAACAGTATCAATGAGTGAGCAATATTTTTTTGTTGTTGTTGGTACTGGGGTTCCTGGAAGCCCTTCTACCTCGGGTCTATACTCCCAGATATATTATATTATATATATATATATATATATATATATATATATATTTTTTTTTTTTTTTTTAATTTGGAAACAGGGTCTCTTAAGCCAGCGCGGCTGGCTTCGAACCTGTGCGATCCTCCTTGTCTCCGCCTCTCAAGCACAGGGATTACAAGCGTGCGCCACCACACCTGGCAAGTGAGCAATATTTTATGAAGATAATTTGTTAATATTTATGACCTTATTGCACAGGTTCAAAACCAGCCTCAGCTACTTAGTGAGGCTCTCAGCAACTTAGTGAGACCCTGTTTCCAAATAAAAAAGAATACAAAATAGGGCTGGGAGTGTAGCTCAGAGGTAGATTGCCCCTGGGTTCCATCCCCAGTACCACAAAAATAAATAAATAAATAAATAAAGTGCCCGTATATGGCTTTATAGTTTCTCCTACCATGACTTAGGCTAGGACTGATTTCAAGTTCACTGATGTAAATTGGACATGATATAGCAATGGGCCTATGGACACCTACAACTAGTTTTCTTTATTCATTTCTAGCATAAAACTTCCCCAACAGTTCTATTAACAGTGAATTGAAATATAGGATAGTACCTAGCTATAAAAGAAGCAAACACACACACACACACACACACACACACACACACACACAGTGTGTGTTTACATTGTTTATATGCATGTGCATATATATATATACACACACACATAAATGCATACACTACTATATATTATGTATCCATACATCTCTCTATATAATATTTTTATGAAAATAAAAACATTCCCCAAATTGGGCATATAGTTCAAAGGCTGAGCCTAACTTAAAAGTTGTAACCCAGCTCAGCAGATCTCTGGAAAGACTTTAAATTAGGTCATTCTAGAGACCACTGAGAAAACTGCCTTGGATTTAATCCCTGTGGAAACTACAAAATAGCATTGGCTTTGCCTTCAGGTTTCTTTCAGTCCACTTTGCTACTGCACAGCAGTGCTAAATTGCTAAAATTATATGTATGAGAATTTGTTCCTAGGGATCCCCTGGATGCCTGCATGGCCCCGAGGGCACTGAATTGACAACCGTCTAGAATGGTATCTAAGCCAAGGTGGAATGGTTTCTTCCACACTGGAGTTATTACTTAAATCCTAGAATAGCTGCATGTAGACTATACTGCCCCTACACTCAATGCTGAAGATGTTAAGTATCTGTGAGTACATATTGTCAAAAGCTGGGGGAAAAAAAACCTGCCTCTCTCCTCAAAAATATCAGGTCCTAATCTCAGGAGATATGAAATGCTACCTTACATGGCAGAATCTTTGAAATTGTGATTAAGAATTGCAAGGTGGGAAAGAGAAGATAGTGTGAAGACAGAAATTGAGAGTGAAGTAATACAACCAAAACCCAGGGGAGGCAGCGGTCATTGGAAGCAGAATGAGGCACAGTGTGGGTTCTCCCCCAGAGGGTCTGGAGGGAGCTCAGCCCTATCTATATTTTTGGTTTTGTCCTAAGGATACTGATTTAAGATGTCTGGCCTCCAGAGCTGTGAGATATTACATTGTTGTTTGCTTCAAGTCACCAAGTTCGTGGTAATTTAGTACCACCATCACAGAAAACTACTATGTATATACTAATCCATCTTCTAAGTCCTATTTCACAACCTTTTATTGAGCAGCAATTTGTAAGTTACTAAGTTGGGACTGGGAATGAGTATAAGATTATGCAAAGGGGACTATGACTTTAACCAGTTCTGTAGGAATACGTTGGTCTCTTGACCATTCTTTGCTACTGAAAGTAAACACTTAACATATAAGTGTCTGCTGTACACACGCTAAGCAAATCTTTCTCTTACCTCAGCAACCATCCCACATTCTCCTAGAAAGGTCTTGTGATTATTTTCCCATCTCTTCTGTTCTGATTGTCATAAAACCCTTTAATAGCCTCACATCTCAGCCAATGTGGTGGGTGTCACATGCCTGTAATCCCAGTACTTGGGAGGCTGAGAAAATCGAGGTTGGAGGATAGCCTCAGCACTGTGATGAGGTTCTCAGCAACCTACGAAGACCCTATTTTAAAATAAAAATAAAAAATGGCTAGAGGTGTATTTTATATATTAAATGACCCTTGGTTGCAGGTTGCATTCCAGGTTGCATTCCAGTCAGTCAGTCTCTCTCTCTCTCTCTCTCTCTCTCTCTCTCTCTCTCTCTCTCTCTCTCTCACACACACACACACACACACACACACACACACACACACACACACATTCAATCTCACATATCAAGACTACTATTTTGACCCTCCATGACCCTTCATTTTCATTGTTTATCACTCTTTCCCATTACACCTATACAGACATTCCTGAAATAGCTCTCAATTCTGCAGTATTCTGCCTACTCCCTCCTTGGAGAGCCTTTCCTCTTTTCCCTCCATTGGGAGCTCTCTTCTCCTTCTTTGTCTGTCTGGTTTCTTGCTAGATCCATCTCATAGTCCATTCTTCATAAAAGCCTATATCTCCTCTATCATGATATTTGTTATTCATTATAATTACTGGTCTAGTTTTTCCCAGTGAGCTAAAGACTCCATGAAGATAGAGACCATGCCTATTTTATGGTCTCTTTCATGCCTACCATTAAATGTTCCTGGCTCTTAACAGGTCCTGAATAAATGTTGGTAAATGGATGACTGATGATTGAATGGATGAAGACCCTCTTCAGAGACTAAATCCCAGCTAGCATGTTGATTTTTCTTTGTAAAATACAATTTACTTATCTCAAGTTGCCATAATTTTGTTGTAACTCTAAACAGGTGTGAGCATGAAAAATATTTCACTGCATCAATAAAGGTCTTATTTGCCATGTCTAAATTTGCCCCATGCCATTACCTTTATGTATTAAATTATGTGTGTGTATTTATCCTATGTGTAGAGATAATGTCTGCCAACATGGCCCCAGCCACCAATGAAGGGATGATTACAGTGCCATGTGAAATAAAATATATCAAAAGTGGCAAATAAGCTGGGCATGGTGATACACACTTGAAATCCCAGTACTTGGGAGGCTGAGACAGCAGGATCGTGCACTTTCAAAGCCAATCTCAGCTATTCAGTGAGACTCCCAGCAACTTAGTGAGATGCTGTTTCCAAATAAAATATAAAATA
Organism: Muscardinus avellanarius; assembly: GCF_963383645.1. Classification (NCBI taxonomy): domain Eukaryota; kingdom Metazoa; phylum Chordata; class Mammalia; order Rodentia; family Gliridae; genus Muscardinus; species Muscardinus avellanarius. The sequence continues at coordinate 39,689,347 of NC_137787.1, forward strand.
GCTAGGTGTGGTGGCGCACGCTTGTCATCCCAGCATTCAGGAGGCTGAGACCAGAGGATCGTGGTTCCTGGACAGCCTCAGCTACTTAGTAAGGCCCTCTGCAACTTAGTGAGACCCTGTTTCAAAATAAAGAATAAAAAATTGGGCAGGGGGTGTATCTTGGAGGTTAAATGCCCCTGGGTTCCATCCCCAGACCCTCAAAAACACTATATATATATATATTGGTCTGGGAGTGTAGCCCAGAGGTAGAAAGCCCCTGGGTTCCACTCCCAGTACTATACCAAAAAAGTGGCAAATAGCTGGAAATGGTGGTATATACCTGTAATCCCAGTACTCGAGAGGCTAAGGCAGGATGATCGCAGATTTGAGGCCTCAGTAACTTAGTAAGACCCTCCGCAACCTAGCAAGACCTTGTTTCAAAATTTGAATAAAAGTCCTGGCTATAATTCAGGAGTAGAGCACCCCTAGGTTCAATCCTCAGTACCAAAAAAAGAAGTGGCAAACACCTAAATGGTATCTCTGCTGATTTAGAGAACATTCCTGTGATGCTGTTACTTTCTTACTCTACCTCCATAGGCTGTCTGGGGAGCTAGACAGAGTGGCTGAGGTTATTCACAGGACACTTCTGTGCCCTGCGTTTCATCAGTTAGCCTATTATTGGAGTTGATGCCAATTTGATAGTGATCAAATTTTTCTCTCATCAAATGCCAACTCTTTAGACCCTCTGGAATTAGTTAGTGACCATAGCTCATTCTTAGTAGAAAAAGGCTATATGCAACAGCCAGCTGTCTTAGCAGGAAGGAAAATGATTTGCTTTCTCAGATTGGCTTTGAAAAGTGTATCTGCTGCCAGAAGGCCTCTGGGCATGTGTATGAAACATCGAAAACAGATACAACAATACAGAAGAAGAGGAAATAAATTTCCAGGGCTGGCTCCCCATGAAGTAGCCAAGTGGGTTCTACCAGTGGAGGCTTAGAAACATCACTCTTCTCCTCTGTAAATAGCTCCTCTCCATGGAAGTTGAAATATATGTAGGAGGGGATAGGTACACATTAGAACTATTCTATGAATTAAGAGAGAAATATCAATGCCACAATTTTTTAAAGATGCATTACTATTTTTAAGCCTGATTTTTGTTTTTGAAAAATATTACATTTCAGAAATACTATTTTTTATTTATAAGGATCCACAAAGGGTAAAAATCTTTCAGCTCTTTGCAAAGTTAGAGATTCTTATTAATTTAACATTTAATGGCAATGACTTAAAAATATTTAACTTTCTAGCTACATTATACAAATAGACTCTTATTCTCTTGCTCATAGGTGAATCTAAAATTCATATTTAATGTTCTGATTAATGAGCATAAACAATGCTTTTAAGATTTTTTTTAACCTGTGTATAATTAAGCCATCTAGTTACCAGTAACTACAAATGTCACATATTTCAATGGTCTCTTGGGGACTTTTAATCTGTTTGCTTTTATAAAGAAGGTGATTTTATTTTTACATTAAGGAAGCATTAACATCATTAAATGGGCTCCCACTTTATGGTAACTGCAAATGTCACATTGATCCAGAAAGATAAGAAAATGTGCTCATCTTTGGAACAGATATCCAAGGCATGAGCAGGCAACCCACACTATTTGCATTAAAAAAACAAATTGTATAAATGCAGAAGATTGATGTACCATCTGTTCATGTCCTTCACTTTTCTGGCTCTTCTGTGTTGAGATATTTTTATGGAATAGTTACGTTTATTATTTTGAAAATGAGCCACAGGTTAAAAAAGTTTACGATGGGTAATATAACTCAAAGCTCCTGGTTTAGTTTATCCCAGGTATTAAACTGTGCATCATGTTGTATCCCACGCTATTAAATGCATCACTCTACCACTGATGCAGTCTGACGTTCAGACCAAAATAAAATGTATATGAAACTATAAAAGATGTTTAGGACCAAATCCAAAAAAACTAAGATGCCTCTTGGCAAGGAAAAGAAAAAAGGCCTTTAAAAATTAATGACTTAAAAAAACCACTGGCAATAGACATCAACTTGCTTTGTCACTCCTAAGGAAAACGAAGAAGTAAAACAGAGTAAATAAATATCTTTGCAGGGAAATACATTGGATTGTAAAACATCTACTACAGCATTACTTTCTTTCAATTTGTCATATAAGCATCTAGCAAATGTACTAATAAATTTCAGTTTTCTTCTGCCTTCTTTTGACTAACACCAAAAATACTTGCTTTCTTATTGAAGTTGAAAAGGAACCCTAACCAGACTAATCTGTCTGAAGTTTACTATTCGTAGTATGTTATGCTTTTTGATAACTGGACAGAGGTGGGGTGGGGGTAGTAATTGTGCAGATTGAAACTATCTTATAATAATCGCCCTCTGGTGGCAACTGTTTTGGACATTTGAGGCCATTTTTTTTTTTTACACGATTTCACCAAATTGCACAAGCCTCTTGTGAAAACTATCCATCCTGTGATGTATATGGCTAAGTATCATTTTATGAATACTGAAGCACTGGCTTGCTAAGGTTGATACCTCCTCAGAGTCTGATCCTGCATGGTCATCCTTTATTTTTAGTTAGATAAAGAATGACCAAAATTGAAACATAGATTTTTCTCTAAATTCTGACCAATTTTGAAGTATTTTTGGTACTAAAATAAAAAGCTAAAAAAATTTGCAACATAAACTCTTCCCACATTTTCCAAAGAATACCTGACTCTCTCTGTCCCGAACCACAAAAAGGTTATTGTAGTTGGGAAAGATTTATGATAATAGCAATAATATTCATTCCTTTTTCATTCTTTGCTCACAGAGCCTATTAGAAAATCCACACAAGGATAACTTGTCTCTACATTAAAAATAAACTGTTATGCAGTTTTATAATTAGCATGTATAATATTTTAATCTTTTTAAAAGACTTATTTTCTATTTTGATTTTTTTTGCAAGCTAATGCAATGAAGTATATGAAAGAACAGGATATTATCTACTGAGACACTGAAGCCCTATCACTTAGCATGTCTGGGCTTGGGAGGATCGTACACACACGGAGGTACTCTTTGATTCATCTAGAGTCTGAAGAATCAAAGAAATTTTCTAAATGAAGGAAGAAGGATCAAAGAAAAGAAACTGAAAACGGTGGAGGAAATACACAGAGGAGGAAGAAGAAGTGCTGGTAAATATTTCCTGGAAGAAGAAAAGAGCTGTGAACACAGAAAAGGCACCACAGAATGTTTTAGAATATCTCCAATAGCAAAGGCATATGCTTTCTTGATAGTCAGATTGGAAAACGATTATGAGAGGTTCACATAGTCAAATACACGTTGAAAAAAGAAAAAGGAAACTAATCACCTGACTTTTTAATGTCAAAATTAAACCATTCGAAATCCTCATTTTCCTCGACTGCAACATTTTCTTAGAATTGTTTTCATTTAACCCTAGACAATAAATTGGTCTGCCCAATGACTTCCAGACTACAAGGATAAAGCTGGAGATCAAGTTAGGAATGTGATATGGAAAACATTAGTTAAAATAGAGCCTTTGCTCATTATAGAACATAAGTGACCTTCACATTGTATATAGAAGAATAAAATGCTGTAATATAATCTGCCATAGCATTTTATAAAGGTCAGAGAAAAGTCCTGTAAACCCTTATTTACTCATGGAAGGAGCAGAGTCCACTTTAGAAGCAGCAGTGGTTAAAATGATTTTTAATTGCTAATATTGGAAATATTAATATATATATGTATGTACACACACACACACACACACACACACACACACACACACACTTTTTCAGTTAGAAAATCTAAAGGAAGATTTTTATCTTATACCCTTAAATTTATCAATGAAAAAGGCTGCAAGTGACTATTTTGGCTTCTTCCTTATCTACTTGTATAATTCCAAGACAAAAATCCACGTTGCTTCTTTTTCTGTCTGAAATTTTGTTTATAAAATAATTCCAAATGTATTCCATCTTAGTGCATCACAATATCTAATTCAGGATTCTTTGTGTTCACACGAGAAGGTACACAGGACTTTACGGACCTATAACATAAAATGGATCTGGACACCACTTTCTGAATATACAGGAGCATGTAACAATCTTCTGCCTAGCCATTTTCCAAATCACAGTTGTGCTTTTTTTTAATGTTAAACACACTAAAATCTCATCTTACTGAACTTTTATTCTGTTCTCTTTCAAAAAGTGGTATTTGGCTCCATTCCCTTATGTTTTATTTAAAAAATAATAGTGTACAGCTGTAAAATACAACTAGTATTCACTGAAAAATTAGGTGTTTGTTCTCCCTTAGTTCACTGGTATGTCCTTAGAGCTTAGTCTCTTAAATCACATAGATTTCTTTAAAAGCAAGATTAGAGAGCTATGTATCTTAAAGATGTAAAAAGAGGTTCCAATGGTTATTAAATTTTCTTTATAGTACATTTGACTGTGTTTGTATTTTTTTCACATTACTTTCAAAGTATGATTTACGGGGGATTTTTGGAAACTACACTTTTTCTTGATCAGAAAGACCTAATCAGCATATAGTCAGAGTTTGCATTGTGAGCCCTAAGGTTACTTTGACCACATGATTTTTTAAATAAAATACAGATAAACTAGGGTAGAATTGTCATCTCCCTTAACACTGGAGAGAATGCCCTGGGTTCAGAACACCTCCATTAAAACAATGTTATCTCTCTCCTCTTTGAGACAATCATCTGATCATGTAGCTGGTTTTATTACCATAAAAGTTCTAAAGGAGAACTTACAATGTGGCTTATGGAGAGAGGGTGGGGGGGACTCTTCCTCTTTTTTGTTTGTCTGTTTTTTGTATTCTTTCTGGAATTGTTAGATTAAGGTTTGCTGAGATAATGCTAGGATCTGATTTGTTTTTTTAATTATCTTGAGACATTTTATTTTAACCAAAATGTGGATGATCTTGCCTACTTCATATATTAAAATAATAAATGTTTTTTTTCAGAGTGTAAAGCTTAGATATTAAATTATTGTAAAGGTTTTTTTTATAATTGTGAATATAATAGATGTTCATATATTTGAATTTTCAGAAAAAGGAAATATGGGGAAGCAAATAAAGTGATACAACTGTAAAATCACTGAAAAAATAAGTAATAACAAGTTGGTTGACTCTCTAAATGTACAGTTTCTATTTGGATTAATTTGTCATGTTACATGTGGCAGTATGGTAAATGAAAAGACAGTCATCGATGTCTATTCATATTCTAGGCCTGGGGTTACTCACTATCTAAAATCATTATACAAAAAATATATAATCATGAACTCAAAAGACAGTACAGAATTCTGTGGTTTGAGGAAAGAATGCTACCACACCACTTAGCACTGAGCAATCAACTCCTCAGTAACATCAGAAACCCCTCCTATGGCAAGAGACTTTGTACCAGCCCGGTCTTGTTCAGAGTGGTCAAATAACTTTCTTCAGTTATGAAGGAAAATAATTCATTTTAATTGACAATGAAAGCAAAGACTTAGAAATTCACACAGAAACTACAAAATTAAGTGTGTGTGAGGGTGGGAGGGTGAAAGTCAGCCAAATGCCTGTTTTGGTTACAAGACCATAAGTAATTCCTTTGGGTGATTTTTCTTTCTTTCTTTTTTTTTTTTTTTTAGCTGAACTGATGGCTTGCTTTACCATCACATACAATAAAGCACGTAATAATAGTGCTAAATCATTTATTTTTTTAACCATAATGCAAGGATATTTTAAGGTGTCATTTTTAACTCTTTTGACATGATTTTTAAGTATATCAATCAAATCTACACAAAAGTTAGCCTTAAGATGTGTTTTTTCCATATATCCGTGGTAGAGGGAAAAAAACAGATAGATGGAGAGAGGAAACATGGATAGTAAAATAAAAATTTCTCGAACAAATTTGTATACCACATTTATATAAATAAATAGGCACCATTCATTTCTTTTTGCACGCATATTATAAATGAGGCCCTATTATCTTAAATACTGGAATTCTATAAGCTAGTACTTTTTATTTCAGGTTAACAGTATTTACAGTATTCATGGAGTAAAATCAATTATTTCTGAGGAAATGCTTTTTAAACTGGCAGGAAATCGTGCTGTGAATGTTTTTTTAATGATATCTTTAAATGATTTTTTTCAATTTTTGTAGAACTTTTGTACTTTTAGAAGAAAAACTTGCAACAACTTTCCTTGAGTTTGGGGGAAAAGAGAAATTTTGACATGAAAAGGTCGAAATAAGCTTCTGAATACAATCTCGTGTTTGCACACGAGAGGCCCTCCTCTGCTATTTGGCTGCAGCCTTTTCTGCACTGTCGCGGCACGCTGGGGTAGCACGCAAAACCCTCGCTTATGTCTCCAGGTCCTTCTCGTGTATTTCTCTTTTGTGAGCACAGGGGTTTCTCTCCTCCTCTGACTGATTAAGCACCAAAGTTATGCTCTGAATTATATAGAATACAAAATTAGATATTGTCCCTGCCCAGTGGGCTCACAGTGTCTCCAAATTTGCTGTAAAATATGTCTACATATTGTATAACAGATGCACTTCAAGTGCTAAATGTCTGGAGATAAATCTATTATTGACTTCATCCTCTCAACCTTTCCAATTTCCTTTATCATTTGTCAGCTCTCTTTATGTACATGCTCAAGCAGATTGGTAATTGCAGAGCATGTTCTTTCTTTCTCTCTCTCTCCTTTTTTTTAAGAGGTACCACAGACCAAATCAGCCACGAGAGATCGTGGCTCTGTGCACAGAAGCCACTCCTAACCTTCTTGACCCCACCCCATGGCCGCTTATCTCCTTACACTCACAGCAGCAGCAGGTGCCCAAGTGTATTCTCCAGTATCGCATTCCTTCTGCCTTGTTGGAAACCCCAGGATTCTGTCCATTTTTAAGTATTTTATTATAACTCGCATTCAAAAATATCCTCCTTGTTTCTTCTCTGGAAGGACAGTTCTTGAATTGCATATAGTTAAAACTGGAAAAGACATGTTAGCTCTTTCACTGTGTGTTTTAGTGCACACCTATCAAGCTTGGCTTTAGAAAACGTTTTTAGAGTTGTGTCCATGCACCTTTGTATTGACATATTTATATTGTGTATTTCAACACAAGCACGAAGTGATTGCACATCGACATATAAATTATTTGCTTTCTTTATAGTTTAGTGTTGTCGTTGTATATTAGGTCCAGAGCTATTGCTTTTACAGATCTCTAGGTGAAAAATTTTAATCTACAAGAAAGTGGTTCTATAGTATTATGTTAAATTCACATAATTCTCCTCTGTTAATTTCAAATCTGTGGATTAATAGAGATAAAATTCTTTAAGTTTAAGGTTGAAACAAGAGTTTTCAGCCTACATGAACACAACTTTTGTCATTTTTAAATAAAAGAACGGTTTTATTTCTTTTCTTAAAAATAAAGCAAGAAAAAAATCTGTAAAAATAAAATGTCCTCTTCTCCCCTCCCCTTTTTGTTTATTTCTGAATCTTTTCTTCATTTCAAATGAGTTTTTAAACACATTTGGCAGTCAGTACCCCTAATCATTCAAAGAGTTGTGTGACGGGGGGAGCTGGCTAGATACCATCAGTTCTTTTAAAATGTATTAGTCTTTAGCCACCTGTCTTCTCCCTGAAAATTTAAAGAGAAAAAAATATATATTTTGGTGAAGGAATCAGCTTAATGATTTTATAATGAAGCTGTGGGATACATACTTTAGCACATCTCAGGACTTAAGACTTTGTCAGCATGATTGAAATGATTTTGTTTATTCAAAGTTTGTTTTGGGGTAAAAATGATCTCTTTTATCACAGTGGACCTACATGGGGCAAATGAAATGGATCATTGGCAATGAGTAATTTTGATTGCTTGCTCTTTCTTTATAGCCCAAAGTAAAATGGCATTTTGGTTTCCATGTTAGCATTATGTTTCTGTCCCAAAGCTAAAGGGAACAGAAGCTCGTTGTTGTTAAACTATTGCCAGTAATCTCTTCTCTGTTCATTGACTTTCCACCTCATAAAATAAAGTTTGGCTATGAAGATACTAGTACCTGGTTACCTGTTTTATACATCCTCAGTCTGCCTAGACTTTCATGTAAATACATGCTGCATCTGCTGACTGAGTGGTTTTGACTGGAAGGATGCGAGTAGAATTCTGAGAGCATCTCTAAAACTCTAAGACCCTCTACAATCTAAAAGTAATTTGTAGCTTCCATACATATTAGTGAATATTCATCAGGATATATGATCTGAAGCTATTTCATAGTAAAAGTGCAGAGCTTCTTGAGGAACAAACATATTTTTACATGCTTGTCTGGCACTTCATTAGGATCCCCAAATCTCAAAACTGTGTTGAGAAGGTAGAATTGTTTCCTTTTCCAGAATTTTTCCCTCCAGAAGTAGAAGGAAGTGAGGGAAGGGTTGTGATAGTGGAAACAAGGTCATAATAACAACCTGCAGTGTCACGGGGAGGGAGACCAAAGGCTCTCAGCACTTCTTAGCCTCAGGAAACAATGATGACATCCATGGGCCAGGGAAAAAGAGGGGGAGCAAAGGAGAAAAAGAAACAACCAACCACTCTGAGAAGCAGGGCACAGTTGTGCTGTTGGGGATATTCAAGGCAGATAAAAGTTAGAAAACTTATTGCTGATAGAACGCTTAATAGTTCAATGATCAAATTCTAAAAAAATTGTAGAAATTCCTCTATGGTAATTCCTCTATGTAATCTGATCTCATTCTTTTAATAAATGTTTATTAACTACCAACTATGCACTGGGCATTATATGGGTCCTAGGGATGAAATGGTAAATAAAAACCAAATGTAATCTCTTGTGCATCTTATAGAATTATGAATAAGCTACTGACCAAATAATAGCACAACTGTAATGTCTAAACATTACATTATAAAATGAACACATTCTAGGTATCATGTATAGCATGGGTGGTGATGGATGTGTTTATTAATTTGTGGTAATCATTACACATCTTTATGTATACCATGTACACCATAACTATATTCATTCTTTGTCAATTATTTTAAAATAAAAAATAAATTTATTTGCTACAAAGGGATAAAAACACGGAACTATGAAGGCAAATAACAAGGTTCTGGCCTTATTATTTCTGGGGAATCCAGAAAGAATTTGAGTGAATTTTGAATAAGTAGAATTTCAGTGTCACTCTATGAAACATCAAAGGGTAGAAGTAATTAGGCAGACACAATAATCAAGGTAAGCTCTAGCTTTGTGCTCATAGGTTTAGTAAAAAAAATTAAATGCTTTCTGTACTGAAATTACTATTAATTCATAACCTCATATGCTATTCAGATCTGACAATGTAACACTCACAGGCAGTAGTTTCACTATATATCTATAAACTTCAGTTTTCAGTTTAAAATCTCAGATGTTTCCATTTGCATTTAGCTAAAAATTGGCAAGAAGATTATCATCTCTGATCCAATTTTTTAATGGAAAACTAATTTTGATTTATGGGGTGGCAAAAATATAAACATTTTAGATAAATCTTTTGCCAATTTTTAGATAAAAAGTGGTTTTAACTGTTAACTTTGGCCTTTTGAAGGATTATTTTTAACTGAACATGTCAATGTTTTTACCCTAAGATGTTTCTTTCTGTAAAATCACATAGTATTACCTTATTCTGAGATGTGTGCACTTGTACCCCTTTATATCTATTGCCTCTCTAGCAGAAACTGTCTTCTTAACAGTACCATTTTTTCATGCAAGTTTGTGATAATTACTAGCACAATATGAAAACTCTTTTAAAATAGATTTAATAATTTGTGTGATTACTTTTATAAAAAGGAACAAAGATACTAAGTTGATTACTTCTAAATCCTTACTTTGTAGCTTACTTTTCTGCTTTTATAAACTTATTTCTTTACTAAGTAAATCAACTTTAATAATGAAAGCACTTCTTTATTCTAAAAAAAATCAGATCTTTTTGCTTAATTCTCATAGAACTCCAGTCTTTCCTTTTCAAAGCATTTATCAAAATTTATAATTATGGTTTTGTCTCTTTGCTTTTCCCTTAACCATGTGTAAGTATTTTAAAAAGTAATATGCTGTGATAGCTGATTCTCCTCAGTTTTAGAAGTCAGTCTAATAGATCTGTTTTAAAAGATTTTAGTACTCAGTGAAGAAAAAGTGTTAGTAGGTCTTGATTATTCTTAAGAATAACATATTCGGGGCTTATTACTTGCATTAAATAGGATGGAGAACCTTTTTTCAAGTTACCCTAAATTCTACTTTTATGTTTTACTTTTTTAAAATGTGATTTATATATGTACATATGTGTACATATACATATGTATATTACATGTATATATAGTATATGTACATATGTAATTTTAACAAAATTGAAATATCTTAAAATATATACATACATATATACATACACATATATTTTAATGTGCTGTTTTGATACATATATACATTGTGTAATTATCAAATCAGGGTAATTAGCATATCCATCATCTCTAACAGCGTATCTTTGTGGTGAGAGCAAAGTTCTCTCTTCTAGCTATTTTGAAATATATTATTGATAACTAAATATATTATTGATAACCTTGCTGTTTAATAGAACACATATACACATTTTTGTTATTTAACTTTGTTTAAAATGTACATTTGTTTACAATTAGGTATAAATATGCACATACACATATACTCTTTAGGAAATTAACAATGCCTTCAGTATTATTTGGTTTAAAGTGACCTTAAAATTATAATTGCATGGCAACTTCCTGTCCACTTTATTGATATACATGTATATTCAATAAAATCCAAAAATTTAGCTGGGCATAGTGGCACACGCTTGTAATGCCAGCATTCAGGAGGCTGATACCAGAGGATTGGGGTTCACGGACAGCCTCATCTACTTAGTGAGGCCCTTTGCAACTCATTGAGACCTTGTTTCAAAAATAAAAAGACTAAAAAATAGGGCTGAGTGGGTAGCTCAGAGGTGCAATGCCCCTGGGTTCCATTCCCAATACCGCAAAAAAAATAAAAATAAAAAATTTTAGGTGTACACTTTGTATAACTTTTGACAAATGCCATCTTGTGACTGACCACCACAGCATTCAGTGTACATGTTATTTTCATCAGCCCCGTTTTCTTACACCCATGTGCAGTCAGTTCTCTCCCTCTGCTTCTGATCATTATAATTATGTCATTTCTAGGATTCTGACTTTTTAACTTGTTTTTACTGTCTTTCCTCTCTCCAACCAGACTATAAAGTTCTTGAGCTCAAGGCCTGGATTAGTCAATAGCATGGCTTTGAGGATTGAAAAGAAAGCCCACTCAGACATGCAGATTTATAGTGGAAATGCACTTCCCAGCACAAGGGTAAGCAGCGAGGGCAGGGGGAACATGAGGTGGGTGAGTGATTCTCAAATTTCTCTTATTTCTTTCATGACACATGGTCTTGTGGCTGAGATAAAAAAGTTGAATGAGGTAGATGCTGCCACATGTTACAGAGACATTCATCAGCACATGAATCCTGTGCTCCCTGCCATATTGCTCTGAAATGTGGTTAAATAAATACCTCTGAATACATCTACTTTTCTACGTTTGAGTCTAACCTTTATATATCAGGGGCCATTTCATGATGCATTAGATTAGCACAGGTCAGCAGAAAGCCGCAGGCCTTCCTATCTATGCATGCACACTGTAGTGACCCAGCTCTGACCAGTCCAGAAGCCTGTGCACTACTTTCTGCTTCATGACTTGACCAGGAGGGAATGAGTAGGCCAATCCTGACCAAGGTCCTTCTCAGCCTGTTCGATTCACCACCATGAATCCAGTACCCAGGACAGATCCTTTATGTAGTAGTTATTAAGTAAAGACCTGTTAAGGGAGTACATGTGAAGCCTCTGTTTTATTTATCTATAAAATGGATCTAAATTACAGTGCCTACTTCTTGGGTGAAAATATACAATGTACCTAGTACATTTAGCCTGGTACCTGGTACGTATTTGGCAAATTGATAAAATGTTCATCGCTACAATTACTAGAATAGCTCTTCAAATTAGAAGTCTAAATTAATTATCCAGATGATCCAAGAAGGAGCTTTTTAGCTTATTTCATTCTCAGTTTTTCTTGGACTCAGGGAACTCGGCTAATTGAATGGTTGCATATATAATACTTCACAACCACAGTTTCTACTTCTCAATTACTGGGTGATTGACAAATGTATTGGTCTAAAGAGTTTTGTGAGTTTCACAGATTTTAATGAAATATCCAAATCAGCTTATACTTCTTCTGCCTATAGCACCATCCACAGAGTTTTGAAGAGGGTAAAGTCCTTGCTAAATCGTCACAAAGAAAGAGAGGGGGAGAGAGAGAGGAAAAGAAGGAGAGAAAAAGAGTTGCCAATGTGACTGTGTCAAAGTATTTGGCATTTAGGAATCTCATTTGATCTTAGTGGAGATTCTATAACCACATGGATCCATTATTTACAGTTGAAAGCACGTTGGTCAAGGCTCATTAGGTTTTTACCTTATTCCTTCTTTATTTAGTTTTCTAAGCACATTTAATAAGCACTGCCCTGTCAGGCCGTATGTCACAACACAGTCCAGAGAGTCGCTACATATAGAACTCTGATTTTCTTATAAAATTTAGAATTAGAACATTAAGGATAATCTAAATCAAATTTTAATCATTCAAATGAGAGATTAGAGGATTGTTCCAGGAAATTAGGGATAGGATTGGGACCTCCAGGGTGTTTTCCAGTTGTCTTTCCATTCTGCCTTTGTTTTACTTTCTGTCATCAACTGGTAAGCAGATAACCCTCCCACAAATTACATTATAATTTTCCTTCTAGGATTTTTAAATTAAGATATTAATTTTTGCACTCATTAAAAATTAGCTTAGAATACATCATTTACATAACCTGTGATCCATGTACCACTGTCATTCTCTCATTACTTGGAATTATACCTTCATCTTCTGTTAACATCATCTGATTCAAGAAAAAGAAAAAAGAAACTAGATTTGTTTGCAAGACTTCCTCACAAATATTCAAATACAAATCAGACAAAAATAGAAAAATAAGGAGAAAAGAGATCAGTGTTTCAAATGGGAAACACTGCATTTCCCATTTGTCTATTCTCCGGTGTCTTTTAGACAATGTTTTATGTGATAATTTGAAATATTTTAAACAATAAACACATCCAATCTGACATAATCACATGGGCATACCTCTCTTGTTTAATTTTTTACTAAATTACTGGTTATGTACCCATGGTGGCATGGTGGAATGGATACAGACGATTCCTAATCTCATTTTCCACAAAGTAAATTCTGTTGGGCATTCAATCAGAGGGCTCTGATGGAACATTGCCCTGGCGATTCAGATAGGCCCCAAACTATGTCAGTAACACACACAACAAATTTTACATAGAAAAAAATAGTCCTGTAGTTGAAGGAACCAGCAGAATGGGAGGTAGGAATTAAAAACAGTGTCCAGGCTGGACATGGTGGCACACATCTGTGATCTCAGTACTTGGGAGGCTGAGATAGGAGGATCACAGGTTTAAGATCAGCCTCAGCAACTTGGTGAGACCCTGTTTCAAAATAAAAACTAAAATCAGGCTGGGTGTATAGCTCAGAGGCAGAATGCCCCTGGGTTCCATCCCCACTACCACAAAACAAGAAAACAAAAAAGCCTACAGTGTCCATGTGAAGGTGGCAAAAAGGTTTAGAAAGAAGATTTTCGAGTTAAGGCTCAGAAAAAGAGGCATTATAATGGGCTAGAGCTCACATTTACAAGACTTACTCACGTTATGAAAATATAATAGAAGGAAATTTTAAAAATCACAATAGTGACTTTTTTATGAGACGTGTTTATTTATAAACAAGTAAATAAGCAAACAACAGTGCCAATGGTTAACGCTGCATGGTGAGGAGCGCGCCTCTCTCCACTTCGAACCCGGGCTGCGCTCCTCGCGGGCACCACCAGTGTCTCCTTCCTCTCTCCGCCTTCTCAATTGTTGCCAGGGCCCATTGAGGGCATGTCACGAATGCTTGAGATAATATTATAGTTTCAAAATGAGGCTCATGGAAGCAGACTAATGCCTGCAAGCCCTTTAAGGAAACCTATACATTTTTCACATTTCCAGGGCCGCATTCACAAACCTACTCTAAAAATCATCCCAAATTGAACATATTGGAGGCAATCAGCCAAAAAATCAAGACTCCACCATGTTAAGCACTAAGAGCCAAGAAGAGTGACTGGATGTCATTGCAGAGCTGTGAAAACCCAGCCCATCTTGACAAAAAATAGATTCACTGTATACTGTGTACTGTAAATGGCAGTATGTCGCGCGAGCAATCACATAATCTAAAAGAAACTCTGTGACACGCCATATCACAAGCTCTGGAAGGGCTGAAATGCAGATGAACTTTCTGGATACTGTATGTCACAAACCATCTTTTGGGTACGACATTCTGGATCCATAAATTAAGGTGTACATTTTCCAACTTGTGTCAGCTGTTCTATGACTCAGAGGAAAAAGGTTTGGGCGCAGCGAAACGGTTCAGCTAATTCATACTTGGTCCTCAGGGAACTAGTGCAAGCCATCCCATTAGAGATTTTTTGCTTCCCAGGAAAGAAAAACATTGAAATTGAGTAAAAGTACTGTCTGAGTTAGACAACACTCATTTCCAGTACCAGAGTTTCTATCAATTTTACCCTTTATTATTTCTGAAAGTGAAGAGAAATGTTGATAGAAAAAGATCCTGGCTTTACATCTTATATATTCTTAACCCAGAGCAAAATGTGGTAGATAAATATCCTGGGGAGTTCAGTCACTGTAGACAATTTACTGTGCATAAAATACAAAAAGGTGAATGTGATTCAGGTTTCTCTGCCTTTCTGCCGTCACAGATGTTTAGCACAAAGCCAAGAGATCCTGGCATCCAAAATGCTAAGGACTCCTGAAATAAATTGATGCGCATTTCTTATTCTTTTTATGAAAGATAACATTTAATTGGTATTTTTCACGGGAATTAAGCAGTATATGATAACTTTGGATATAATGACTATAGTGAGAGGGTGTTATAATGGTTTAGTGCTAGTAACACACTTTTAAAATATTTTAAAAATAATGTTATTAAATATTAGGTGATAAATTATACTTAGTTATGCGAGATACAAAACATTATACAATAAATTGGATGTCATGTATTTTATAATATGGTATACATCATGCCAAAGGAACATATATCTACATACATAGCATACCATTACATAAGTAAAAATACATTTATGTGGTCATAATGTAATAATAGTGAATCTAAATTTTAAACCTAATAGTTCATCTCCATAAGTTCTTCTTTAAAATTAAAGGCACTTAGGAATTATTGATGAACTTGATAAATTTCTAACAGTGATATTTCAATTTAAATATTTAACTTGAAAACCTTGAAGTGCATGCATCTCATGCTCAGTTGGGTGTTTTGAATCAGCAGTTATGAATATCCCATGTAGAAATATACCTTGTGTTTTAGTATGAACAAGGGAATATTTTCAAGAAAGTGTAAGAATGTTTTCTTGCATATTTGTGTTATCTATAAGTAGAACGTCTCCAAACACTGTTAAAACTTTGTTGTATAGCAGCCTTCAAGAAAAGCAGTATTCCTTGTGAAAGATGATTGCAGTCTCACTAGTAGTTTCCTCTTATTACTTAAGAAAAACCATACACACTAAGTTTAGTTTACTTGAAAATGCTTTACCCAGATTTTATTCAAGATCTTTGTATTTAAAATAAATCTCAAATAAGATATAATTCCCTAGACATGCTGAGTAATGATGTATCCTATTTTAACAGAAAAGTATACAATTACAATAATATGATCAATTTTTTTTATGTAATGTACAGAAACGGTGCAGAAGAAAACTAAACTGGTCTTCTTTTTATATGAAAACAAAGATTGCTGGAAACTAAGGGTAGCTGGGAGAGGAAAGCTAACAAGAACTGTTCCTGGGGGAAAATGCTTACATAGTGGCTGTATTAAAATGAAATAAAAACAAAGTGGCTAACACAGCATTTTTAAATAACAAGGCAATGATACATTGGATCATTCCATATTTAAAACCACAAATAGAAAATGAATGGACTTTATTTCATCAAGAGATTAAATATTGAGACTTCCTTTTCCTAACCCTTTCAACAAATGCTACTTAGAGGTAAGAAGCAAAGGGTTATTTCCCATTAAAGAAATATTTTTTTAAAGTTCATCAGTTTTGTCCTGAAGGACCATGTGGATAGTATGTCTTTACAGAACAGAGGAGCTGCCACCACCTCATTCTTATTTTGGTTCCTGTGGCTATTTTCTACTAGATTGGATTACAGGCATGTGTCACCCTACTCAGCTCCATTTAGTTCTTTCTTGGGTTCAGGACTCAGAGCAGCTTCTTGGTGGCAAAATAATGTATCTTTTCATTTTTATTTTGGTTTATAGACAGTCTTCTTTCTAAGAACTGCATCTATCTGCCAAATTGTCATTCAGAAAATGAGATTTCAAACTGAGTCCAATGGAGTTCACAATTTGAACAACTCTGTAAATCGAGTATTATATAAGCCCCCATTCTGATGTTGTTCGTGGTGTGGGCTGAGGAGGGGCTGGGAGTACCTTGGAGGGCCCATAGCTTTCCAATTTCCTGAAGCCAAAACTCAATATTGAAGAGGCATCTTTGTCTGCCCTCAACTTTTTTTTTTCTTTCAGCTTTCTTGCTTATAAATTAACAAACATTTCTTCAGCTATTTTATCCCAGCTATTATAGCCCATCAATCTTTTAATACTCCACATAAACACAAGAAAACTTATAAAATGTGTTAACAACCTGACATATTCTAAGGGGCACTATTTGAACAGGTCCTCGTGGCCCCCACAATTTCTATAGGCTTGAGGCTGTTAGGTTTTCTTGCTGTTTCTTGTTTTTAATGTAGGTCTTGCTTTTTTACAAATGTGGTTCCACGATTTATTTGCTGGCCCCTTCCTATGGGCTGCCTTGTGTTCTGTGCATCATTCTCTCAATAAGATTTTGGAGCTGATATGATTTGATACCTCTAATATTTTCCACTGCATGGTCTAAATGAGGTCTTCATCATATGAAAGACTACTTTCTTTTCAAAGGAAAAGGGAATGAATAACATTTGTTGTATTCTCACTCTACCACACACTGAGCAGCTAACTCACAGATCTTATTTCCCTTACTATTCTCCATACTTTATGAACTATAGATATTAGCTTTGTGATATAACTGTGAAGGCTGGTGTACAGAAGGGTAAAGTAATTTGTCTAAATCCCACAAATAAATGTACCATCAAACTTGGCCTTCATCCTGTCTTTTTTTCTTTTTTCTTTTTTTTTTTTTTTTTGGTACTAGGGATTGAACCCCAGGTGTAGGGAATTCTACCTTACCCTTAATATCGCCCTTTATTTTTTTTTAAATCAGAGTCTCCCTAAGTGGCTGTGCACAGGCCTCAAAACTCTTGTCTCTTGGCAATTCTCCCACATACTAGGATTATAGGCCTGTGCCATTGTGCCCAGCGTTGGTTTTTAATAAATAAGTCAAACTATTCTTTCAATTCTACCACCTAGTTGAAAATTTATCTTTCAATAAACAACCTATTTCAGTTGTTAAATAAAAGAGAGAAAAAGTTGATATTTATACTATGTTACTCTCACAGTAATTTTCAAGTTGTTTAGTCCATGCAACTTTCTTAAACAGCTAAACACAAGTTTTTAAACATCAGTAAATTATAACATCATATACACAGCTACAAAGCAGCATCACAGGATACAATTGTTTGCAGTATGATTAAATTAACAATATTAGGTAGACACATTACTATTTATTCCCTGACAATGTCCAATGAAGGAGATCTTAAACATCCTCAAATATATAGCCAGGTTTAAACCTTTCTTGTATTCCCTAGGGTTGAAACTCTTCCTTTAAAAATTCATCCTGGTTAATGAAATGTGTGAGCAGTTTCTTAGCCTCCTATAAAGAGGGTGAGTTGCTCCTTAAAATTATTTTTGATTCTATGTCATAGGATCTAAGCAAAGTTTTCTAAAATATGGCTAACTATGGAGTAATTTCAAAATAATTGTATCTTATTATAATAAAAGTTTTAAAATTATGAATTAATATAATTTGAACTTTAGCACCTATGAATTATGATTACAGTAGTCAGGTTTCAAATTCTTTCTGAGACTATAGAAAGAAATCTTCTAAAACTAAAATAAAAGTGCAGTACAAGAAAATGAATGTCAAATTGCCACCATAAATATTTATAAATGATTTTTTTAAATAAGTGCTTTTTAAAAATTTTGAACATGGACAATTTTCTATATGTTCATCCAAACCAAAGATCAGTAAAGATTCATCAGACCTAAAGAAAACTATCGCTGGGTATGGTAGAGCATGCTTGTTATCTCTCTCTCAGCATTTGGGAGGCTGAAACAGGAGGATCCCAGGTTAAAGTTCAGCATCAGTAACTTAGTAAGACCCCATTTCAAAATAAAAAGCAAAACGCCTGTGGGAGTTGCTTAAAGTAAAAATAGCCCTGGAATTCAATCCCCAGTAACACACACACACACACACACACACACACACACACACACACGAATATAAACCTAATGAACCTAATTGAGATCTACAGAACATTTCACCCAGCAATAGCTAAATTCATATTCTTAGCCGCTCATGGAGGTTTCTCCAAAATAGGCCATGTTCTTGGCCACAAAGTATTAGCAAATTCAAGAAAAGTTATATGATTCCTTGTATCATTTCATAGTATAACATTGAAAGTAGAAAACAACAATAGGAAGATTCAGAGGAATACATGGAGATTGAATGATACACATTTGAATGAGGACTGGATCATAGAAGAAATAAAAGGAGAGATTAAAAGTTTTTAGAATAAAATGAAAATAGAAACACAACTTATCCCCCAAATCTTTGGGATACTCTGAAGGCAATTCTAAGAAGAAAAGTATAGAATTGAGTATTCACGTTAAAGGGCGGGGGGGAGAAGCCTCCAAATAAACAACCTAGTGATGCAACTTAAGGCCCTTGAAATATAGAAACAGAACAACCCCAAAGACAGTAGAAAGCAAAAAATAAGTAAAATCAGAATCAAAATCAATGAAATATATAATAATAATAATAAAACACAAATGATCAATAAAACAAAAATCTGGTTTTTAGAAAGTAAAAAAAATCCATACACTCTTAGCTAACCTAATCAAAAGCAAGAGATAACTGACCCAAACTACTAAAACTATGAAAAAGAAAGTATCAAAAGATAGCATGGAAATCCAGGGAATCATTAGGAACTAGTTTAAAAACATATTCTAATAAACTGAAAAATCTAGCAGAAATTGACAAATTTCTGGACAAATCTAACCTACCTAAATTGAACGAAGAAGCTATAAGAATGGGAACAGATCAATAGCAAGCAAAGAAATAGAAATAACACTAAAGAACCTTACAAAAAAGAAAAAGTCCAGGACTGGATGGATTCTCAACTGAATTCTATAAGACCTTTAGAGAAGAAGTCCAATGCTCCTCAAATTATTGCATAAAATAGAAATACATAGAATACTTTCAAACTCATTCTAAAATATATTATCACTTTAAAGCTAAAATTGAATTGAATAAAGATACTTCAAGAAAAAATTACAGATCAATATTTTTTATGAACATTGATTCTTAATAAAATACCAGAGACTCACATTCAAAACCACTTCAAGAAAATTGTCCATCATGATCAAGTTGATTTCGTCCCAGGGATGCAAAGCTGGTTCAACATACACAAGTCAATAAATGTAATTCATCACCTAAATAAGACTAAGGACAAAAATCACACTACCATCTCAATAGCTAGAGAAACAGCATTTGACAAAACCCAACACTCATTCATATTAAAAACACTGAAGAAATCAGGGATAAAAGGAACTTATCTGAACATCATTCAGGCCATATATAATAAACCCAAGGACAACATTATACTGAATGAAGAAAAACTGAAAGAATTCTCTTTAAAACCTGGAACAAGACAAGAATATCCACTATTTCCATTCCTTTTCAATATAGTACTTGGAATTCTAGTCAGAGCTAAAAGGCAAGAGAAGGAAATTAAAGGGATATAAATTAAGAAAGAAGAAATGAAATCATTTCTGTTTGCAGATGACATAATTCTATATTTAGAAGTTTAAAAACTCAAAAGAGAAGCCTTCTATAGCTGAAAAACAAATACAGCAGCTGGATACAAAATCAACTTACAAAAATTAGATTTTTCCATATATAGACCACAAATCTACTGGAAAATAACTCCATTCACAATAGCCTCCAATAACAACAAAAATTTAGGAATACATCTAACCAAAGGGGGGAAAAAGACCTCTACAATGAAAATTATAGAACACTGAAAAAAGAAATTGAAGACCTCAGAAGTAGAAGAAACCTCCTATGTTCTTTGATAGGCAGAACATATATCCTAAAAATGGCCATACTAAGCTGGACAGTGTGGCATACACATGTAATCCCAGTACTTGGAAGGTTGAGAAAGGAGGATTTCAGGCCCTGTTTCAAAATTTAAAAATTAAAAAACAAAAGACCATGCTACTTAAAGCTAACTGCATATTCAATACCAGTATCATTTTCACAGAACTAGAAAAGATTGTTCTAAAATTCATATCAAAAAACAAAAAACTCAGAATAGATAAAGAAGTTCAATGCAATAAAAACGATACTTGGGGCAACATAATACCTGATTTTAAATTATACTACAGTGCTATAATAACAAACACAGCATGGTATTGGCACAAAAACAGAGATAGAAGATATAAAAACAAATCCACATACTTACAGCTAGTTGATTTTTGACAAAGGAGCTAAAATATATATGCTAGAAAAAAGACAGTCTGTTCAACCAATAGTGCTGAGAAAACTCAATATCCATATTTAGAACAATGAAATTAGACCCCAGTCTCTCACTTTGCACAAGAGTCAGCTCATGATATATCAAAGATCTAGAAATGAGACAAGAAATTCTGAAATTTCTAGAAGAGGGCATAGGACTAACTCTCCAACATATAGTCTCCATTAGTGGAGACTGCCTCAATAAGACCCCCAAAGCTCAGGAAATAAAACTGAAAAATCAATAAACAGGATGTTATAAAATTACAAAGCTTATGCATAGCAGGTGAAATAATCAAGAATCTGAAAAGCAAGCCCACAGGAGAAAATCTTTGGCAGATACTCCTCCAATAGAAGAATAATATGGAGAATATATAAAGCACTTAAAAACTTAACATTAAAATATCACCCTGAGACAGGAGGATCCAGGTTCACAGACAGCCTCAGCTACTTAGTGAAGCCTGCAACAACTAAGTGAGACCTTGTTTCAAAATCAAGAATAAAAATTTTGGTTGGGGGTGTATCACAGAGGTAGAATGCCCCTGAGTTCAAACCTCAGCATCACACACACACACACACACACACACACACACACACACCCCAAAATACTCAATCAAAAATGAGCAGTTGAAATGAATAGACTCTTCTTCAAAGAAGAAATTCAAGCCGGGTGTGTGGCGTACACTTGTAATCCCAGCATTTGGGAGGTTGAGACAGGGGGATATGGGCTCAAGGGCAGCCTCAGCCACTACTTAATGAGGCCCTTTGCAACTCAACGAGACCCTGTTTCAAAATAAAGAATCTAAAAATAGGGCTGATAGGGCTGGGGGTATAGCTCAGAAGTAGAAAGAAGCCCCTGGGTTCCATCCCCAGTACTTCAAAAAGAAAAAGAAAAAAAAGAAATACGAATGGCCAATTAAATATATATATATAAAATGTTCGAAATCATTAGAAATCAGGGAAATAAAAAAATAAAACCCTGTACTGAGATGTCATCTAACCTCAGTTAGGATGCAATCATCAAGAATACAAACAATAATAAATGCTGGTGAGAATGTGGGGAAAATATTCTTACTCTTTTGGTGGGATTGTGCATTAGTACAACTGTGTAAAACATTATGGAGGTTCCTCAAAAGTCTAGGAATAAAACCACCACTATATACCAGTCCTTACTATCTTTCCAAATGAGTCTGTCTGATTACTATACATGATACATGCATATCTATGTTGATAGAAGTACAATTCACAGTAGCCAAATTATGGGACGAATACTGGTGTCTGTGAACAGATGAATGGATAATGAAAATGTGGTATATAGACACAATGGAATTGTACTCAGCCATAAAGAACAACCAATTTATAACATTTGCAGAAAAATGGGTGCAACTAGAGAATATTATGCTAAGTGACATCAGCCAGTCTCAGAAAATCGAGACTCAACTGTTTTTTCTCATATATGGAAGCTAGAGAGAGAACAGGAGACAAAAGGGACTTCAGATAAATGGAGAGACCAGCAGGTTAGTACAAGAAGAAGGGGGGGGAGAGGGTGGAAAGGGGAGAACAGAGGAAGAAAAAAGTTCAAACACAAAACAGTAAGGAGCAATGTTTTCCCCCATATGAAAATATAGTTATGAGGAAGAGTTTAATCAGTAAAGCAGTGCTTTATTTCATTAAAAATCTACAAATATATATTGAGTGCCTAAAACGGTTGCTCCAAAGATGATATAGATAAAACATAATAGCTGCCCTCCAGGATATTCATATTTGGAATCAGAATTTTGTTAGCATTACCACTGGCCATCGCAAAATGATCCCACTAGAGAAGTTTCCTCAGACAAGTGTTAAATGTGTTAAAGGCTGATCTAGATATAGTGTTCTGAGCTAAGTGAACCCAGAAAAATATAGGTTATAGAAAATTCACTCTATGACCTCAGGCTTCTGCTCTTTGGTGTTTCTGTTTATAACACTGGAATAATAATCATCACATTATACACTAATTTTTATAGTCATATGAAGATGAATAAATATGCATCAAAACAATTTGATCTTTTACAATGAAAGTTATAACTCACAAAATATTAGCATAAATATATATTACTTCTAAAGTCATTACAAGATCTTGTTGAATTTAGGTTTAGTTTGAAAAAGCTATCTGTATTTGTCAACAAATCACTGTAGGCATTGACATAAAAGGAACTCGACTCTTTCAAAATGTTGTCTGAATGGTTCAAGCGATGTTTCTGATTATAAAATGACTTTTTTGCTGATAGACATTTCCTACTGTGTTTGTCAAATGGTAGGTTCATGGCTTAGTCAGGGACAAAGTTATTAAGGACATAAAACGCCATCTGGATGGAGCTAATAAACATAAAACATAACCTTCAGATCCACTGCGGCAGTGGCCAGACTGTGCCAGGCCAGATTACCCTTTGTTTGTGTTTAAATCCGAGCCATGTTCTAAGCTATCGGCTACTTAGATGTTTCCCCTTGACTCAAATGTAAATACTCTATAAGATGTGCAAATTATTTGTGCACCACACCAAATATAGATTCAGTGCCTGCACGACTGATGTTTGTAAACTCTTCTTTCATTATTTTCTTCTGACAGTTTCTAAAAGAGTAATTTTATTGACTTACAAAGTAAGAACTTATAGAGGGGAAATATGTTTCACACTATATAAACTTTTGAGAGAAGTCCAAAGAAATAATAATTAGAATTAGGAAAATCTAGCAAGTCACTTGTAAAACATCATCTCCAATACAAAATGATCATGTAAACACTGAACTTTAGGAAATAAATTTGATAAAAATTTTAAAAAATGAATCAATACATTTCTATATAAGATCACAATATCCAGGCATGGTAGCCCATGGTTGTAATCTCAGCATTTGGTAGGCTGAGACAGGAGGATTGAGATTCGTGGAAGAGCCTTGGCTACTTAATGAGTACCTTTTGCAACTCAGTGAGAACCTGTTTTAAAATAAAAAATGAAACATAGGGCTGGGGGTGTAGCTCACAGGTAGAATGCTCCTGGGTTCCAACCCCAGTACCACAAAATAATTTAAAAAAGATTGCAGTAATATAATCAACTGACATTTCTCTCTTCTCTCTAAGGTATAAGACAAATGACTAAAATTTCCAAGGATCTTCTTCTTAAGTTGTTTATGGTTATAAAACTTATCAGGATGACTAATTTGGCAATAGGAAACTCGTAATATTCCACAGTAAACCATTCTCATAAAAGTCAAACATATCATACTATGTTGCTTACAGTGGTATCAACATGAGACTGTCATTAAGACAAATGCGATGACCATGGTGGACACTGTGATGTAACACTCGCGTCACCCTTCCAGAGCAAAGGACCTATTTCCTCAGCTGCTGAGCATGCCTCTAGTAGACAGTCCTCAACTGTCAGCCATTTTCAGGGATTGCTTCAGTGAAGAGCACCATGTGTGACCATGCCCCCTTTGGCCAGTCGTCCTATGCCCACTAGTGTGGGGACCAGCCCGCTCACTCCAGCTTGGATTGTCTGTGAAGCCATCCCACCCCCAGGCTTTCATTCTTCCTGTGTCCTGGCCCTCTATCTCGTCCTGGTTTTTTTTCGTTTTTTTGTTTTTTTGTTTTTCTCTTCCCCAGATAGTGATCCTGGGAACTGTACTCAGTAAATCTCCTGAATGCACACAGAAAAGTCTCCAGAAAACTCAGCAGTGTAGTTCTAGTCCAATATGAAGGATTGAGAACCAGGAAAGACATGGAGTAAGGCCTAGTCTGGGTCCATAGACTCTCATAACCAAGAGCAGTGAGATCTGAGGGTAGAAGATTATGGATATTCCAGCTGAAACAGAGAGAGAAAATTTATTCTTTCTCCACCTTTTTGTTCTATTCAAGCCCTCAAGTGATTGGATTCCTTCCACAGAAGTTGGTAAGAATGACCTTCTTTACTCTGTCTGCCTATCCAAAAGCTGATGCCTTCTGGAAACAACCTCACGGACACATCCAGAAATAATATTTTATAGCTATCTGGGCATCACTTAACACAGTCAAGTGGATACATTTACTTTCTAGAAAACCAGATCTCCAATAGTAATCTTTGCACAGGATAAAAAGACTGCGAGCTGCACCAGTTGGAAGGCTCTTTTCAAACAACCTTCCGGTTCTTCTCAGCACTGGCCAAGTAAGAGAGATGTGCGATTACTCTGGAAACATGCTCTAGATGCTAGTCAGCAGTAGAAGAGTTAAATAGATTTCATGACTAACAAGTAGAATTATTTTAAAAGAAAAATCATAAAACACTATGAGCCATGCTATGCAAATTGGCCTGAAAGCAATGGCAGTAAAGGCTGACTACTCAGCAACATCAATCCATACCCACAGGCCTCTGCAATTAGTCTACCATGGTGAAATTGCAGCGACAGACACATGTTTCATTCCTCATTTCTGTGTAGCCTCCACATTTGAAAATTTCCTCTCTTCCTAAGTAAGAGGCATTTCATTAGATCAGAATGACAGCTATATAGCAAAGAGTTTTAAAGAAAAAAATGCAGATTACAAGTGGGAATGCTGTGCAAAATGGTGATTAAATTAATTATGAGGTCTTTTTAAAACTTTCAAAGCCACATTATGGTAATATTCCCCAATAGATTAGGAATCTGAATGTTTTTCTTTCAAATGCTAACGGCATTAGGTAGGATTGTGTTGCTGTCTAATGCTATTTGGTTATTAATATTTTCCTGACACTCATCTATTTTAGTAATCCCATCTTTTGTTGATTGACTGGAGTTAATTGTCCTTACAAAGAGACACATTTGTGCTATAGAAAGATGGAGCTCTCAGAAATGTATTTTGCCAGCCTACTGTGACCCCAGTCCTCCTCTGAAATGTCTTTTGACATTTGTCAAATGAAACTTGATGCCATTGCTTATACTGTTGTCCTTGTTTGTTAGTGGTTTTCTACTTGAAA
The DNA here is from genome assembly GCF_963383645.1 of Muscardinus avellanarius. Taxonomy (NCBI): domain Eukaryota; kingdom Metazoa; phylum Chordata; class Mammalia; order Rodentia; family Gliridae; genus Muscardinus; species Muscardinus avellanarius. Next base: position 39,715,277 of record NC_137787.1, read on the forward strand.
CCGTTTTGGCTACTGAGTAGCCCCTTACTAAATTTCCAGCTTTTTCAGAGCTGAGGTGTATCTTGTCTTCCTTGGTAGGCCTTAAGGCACTTACCAGAGTGGCTCAAATATGAGCAAGACTTGATACATATTTTGCAAATAAGTCTTCATCCTATCTAATGACAGTTTTGTGTGTGGCTCAGAAGCTGAGCAGTTGACTATCAGTTTAATGACATTTCCTGTCTTCCTTTGACACAATGAACCACTTTCTCCTTCTTGACAAAACTCTCCTCTTGGAGCTCTAGGGATGCGGGGCTACTTCAGTTCATGTTCTGCCAAGCGCTCTGACTTCCCTTCCAGCTCTTCCCTTGGTTCTCTCACAATACAAGCCAGGAACTCCTCCAGGTGCTGGGAATTCAAAGATGAATCACCTTCAGTCCCTATTCTCAATAAGAAGAAAGCCTCACTCTGAACAGGAGACTGCTTCATCTCCAAGCTCTTACAGTATAATTTTTATTTACCATGTATACTTTATATTTTCTACTTTAAGAGTTAGAATAAAAAATACATTTTGTGGGGTTGAAGTAAAGGAAGACGATACATTAAACAATGTGTGAAGTGTAAAGTATGTTAGATGGTATCAACATAACACAGCAGTAAAGCCAGGCTCCTTGTGTTCAAACCCAGAAACTCTGTTTTCCACTATTAAATATCCAGGGAAAATCTCTATGCCTCAGCTTCCCCCCTTCAAAGTAAAGATGATACTAATATTTCCCTTGGTGTTATTAAGATTAAGTGAATGAAGCCGGGCGTGGTGGCGCACACTTGTAATCCCCGCGCTTGGGAGGCAGAGACAGGAGGATCACGCAGGTTCGAAGCCAGCCACGCGTGCTGGCTTAGGAGACCCTGTTTCCAAATAAAAATCTAAAAATAGGTCTGGGAGTGTAGCCCGGAGGTAGAAGGGCTTCCAGGAACCCCAGTACCACCAAAAAAAAAAAAAAAAATTAAGTGAATGAATATTATAGAGACCTCTAAAAAATTGGCTGCCATGAGTTAGTAAATATAATTTAAATAAAGAAAGAAGAATAATGGCAAATTCTATAGAAAAAATTAAAGCCAGGGTATGAGATAAAGTGTAAGTAGGGTTACAAGGTTACATAGGGGAAGCATCTAGAAGAAAGTGATACTGTAATAGAATTTTTGTGTGTATGTGGTACTAGGAATGAACCCAGGGGAACTCTATCCCTGAGATACCCCCAGCCCTATTTTTATTTTGAAACAGGGTCTCACTAAGTTGCTGATGCTGACCTTGAACTTGTGATCCTCCTGTTTCAGCCTCTCAAGTACTGGAATTACTGGCATGTGCTACCATCCCAGGCTGGACTAGAATCTTAGAGACAGTAAAGCCCAGAGTTTATTCAAGGAGGAGCATCTCAGCCTAAGCTCGCACTTACAAGCTGGAGGCCATTAAGCAGAAGCATTCTGGTGAGCTCCATAATTACTGACCATGGACCAGTGTGGCTGGAGAAAGGAAAAAGGTTGCAAGACAGGAGTAAAAGGATTGGTACTTCTATTCTTATTTCTAAACCAATTCCAACTCCTAATAATTACTTTCCTTAATGTCTCAAATACATATTTTAATTTGCTATTAGGAATTATTATCAAAATTTCAGGACTGTATGTGGTATATAAACAGTTTCTATGTTTCTTTTTTTTGGAAAGGGCAATATTTTTTATCTATTTCCAGTTTCCTAGATCCTCCCCATCCCTGACAATTCCTCAAGGGTTATCAAGATGTGCCTATGGTCAGCATTTCTGAGAGTCTGGGAATGTAATTTGTCTCAACGTCATGGCTTGTACTTGTTCAATGTGGGGACTGTGTGGAAAAGCATCACCCTTGACCAAATGTACATCAGTCTTCAAACCTCTCCCCATTGTTTCTTTGTTGCCTTTCCAGAGCTTTCTCCCAACATTTAACAACTTCCTCAAGTGGTAAGACATACTCCACAGAGTGTGTCCCTCTTGTTTCATTTAACTGGCCTGAGGAGGCTCTCTGTCATCACTCATACCTGCATTCGCTTTTTGTATTTGTTTCTGATTTTATGGTTTTCCTGCTATCTTTTTTTTTTTTTTACAAATTCTTTAAACTATGAGGTTACCAGAAAATTCAGTAGGTAGCTTTTTGCTTTTTCTTTGCTTTTTTTATTTAAAATAGATACATTCTGCCGGGTGTGGTGGTGCATGCTTGTAATCCCTGTACTTGGGAAGCGGAGACAGGAGGATCACACAGGTTCAAAGCCAGCTGTGCTGGCTTAAGAGACCCTGTTTCCAAATTTTAAAAAAAAGTATAAAATAGGTCTGGGAGTGTAGCCCAGAAGTATAAGGGTTTCCTGGAACCCCAGTACCATACACACACACACACACACACACACACACACACACACACACACAAATAGATACGTTCTACTTTGTTTACTTATAACAATCACAAGAAGTTGTATTGTCACCATATGTGTTATGTGTATTCTTCTAAGCTTCCTGATGTGTTTTCTTTGGTGTATCAGACATGGAGCAGGCAACTGAACTATTAAAATAGGCTGACTAGGGTTCTGATGAGCTAGTAAACTTCCGATGGAAAGGAGAGGCAGCTCTTCTATTCTAGCTGACCAACTGCGTGTTAACCAAGTTTGTCTGCTTTGCAGAGAAGCTGAAAACTTAGAACATTTCCGTGTAAGTTGCATTTGTTTGTGAGGCTTTGTGGTTTAATTGAGTGATTCATTGTTAACAGAAACACATTCTCTCATAGTTTTGGAGCCTACAAGTCCATGATCAAGGTGTCAGCACAGTTGTTTCTGTTGGCTCCTTTGAGGGACAATCTCTTCCTGCCTTTCCCTTAACTTCTGATGGTTTGCTGGGATACTTTGGCCTCCTGGGCTAGTAGAAGTATCCCCCCCCCTCCTTCCTTAGAATGGTGTTTTCCTTGTGTAGGCGTTGATATCCAAAATTCCCCTTTTTATACGGATACCAGACATACTGGATTAGAAGCCCACCCTATTCCAGTATGAACTTATCTGATTACATCATTAAAGACCTCACTTCCAAGTAAGGCCATCGTCTTAGGCACTGACGGTTAGAATTTCAACATATACATTTTAGGGGAAAAGTATTTCAACCCATGGCACAATTTATTGCTTTTAAAGTAGCCTATGTAAAGCACACCTACAAGCCAAACTCTGCTGGTGGATCCCAAGCTTGCAACTTCTGTTTTCTTTGGTGTATCAGACATGGAGCAAGTCTTCAGCCCTGAAATCTTCTTCCTTCTGCTGTGTATTGCCTGCGCTGTGTCTTTCTAAAGCTGAAGCCACTTATTTGACCAGGTCCAGTATTACTCACTTTTACAAATGCTAAGATAACACAGTTACTTTCCCCCAGACTCTTACTGTGTCTCTTTCCCTAAGCTGGTCTGCCTTGACAGTTAAATATGTATTAATATTGGCTAAGGCTAAGCCCCCTAGGCTCAACCACCAATGGCTATATAAGGGCCCCTGGCACTATAGCCCTTTAATTGTAATGAAGAATAATTTTTGTGCTTAAATTTTTTGAAAAACATTAGCAAATGTACCCAGATATTCCCAAACTGTGAATATTTAGTCAAACTTCATTTATACACATCTTATTCTGCATATTGCATTATAAATAATTAATAGGAAGATAAAATTATAAAATATTCAGGGTGATTTCTGTTTATAAAATATCAATTTTTAAACTTTTTGAATATAAGAATGTAATTATATGGTGCATGTTTGTCAAAAAGGAACAAAATGAAGTTCCATTGGCAATTAGAAAACTTGGACTGAACATTTTCTAGGCTAAGAGATTAAAAAAAATTTTAGTTGTCATTTTGAAATCTGTCCCTCTAATGAGTTGGGAGATGAAAGTAAGTTTTCTAAGTGCCTAATTATAACTATTAAAGTTGCATGAGAAGTTTTTGTATTATCCATAAAAATTCAGCTTACAGATTTTCACAAATTTTCATCCCTAGAGCAAGTAAAATACAAATAGAAAATTCTCCTCAGTATTCCTTCTTTGAGAAAATCGCTGCATATTTCCAGGACAGACAGGTTATTATTTGCTCTAGACAAAAATTCAAGTTGTTTCTTAAATGCTGTACTCCCTGCTTCCTATAGAGCTGCATATTTATGGAAAATGAATTGTCTGATCAACTGGTTACTTACTATCTTTTGTCTTAATGGAAATGACCATTCATATTTGCTTTTCTTGAAAATCAAAGTTATAAGCATCTTCTGAGTTCTTTCATAAAAGTATGTCTTATCTTGCAATTCATATTTCTATACACAATTTCTTCAACAACGTGAAACTAGCATTGAATTCCACAAAGAATCAAAGAAAGCAAAGCCTTTTGGAAAGAATTCAGAATGAGAGAATTCAAGTTCTTAAGGGTAAAAGAGTGGGAAAATCCTGAGGTTTCTTTCCTTGGGTAAGTAGGCATTTGGATGTCAACACCGTGGCTAAAAACACAGAACCTGTGTCCACAGTTCCACCTGCTGGAACTCAAGCCCCTTTCTGTTCTCCCCTAGGGACTACACTTTGTTTTCGACTGCAAACAATAGAAATCAACTGTGGCTTATTTATGCTGAATAGAAAAATTAATGGGAAGGAGATTGGGTAGCTTTCTGAATCAACAAGAAGGTTGGAGAACCGGGCTATGAAAACCAGAGAACCAGGAGAGGCCAGGAAACAAAAATGTAGCCACTAGCTGTGTCTAGTTAGGATGACACAAGGGGACACAGTCACTGGGCCACTCACCACACCTAACCGCAAGCTTCTGCTCCTTGACTTCACTGGCGTTGTGGTCACATTAGGTGTTTTGTTTTGTTTTGTTTCTTATTACCTATGGATTCAAAGTGCTGGCTGGGCAGCTAACGTCAAATACCCATGTTTTAACACACACACACACACACACACACACACACACACACACAAATAAAAAACTTCTTTGCTTCAGAATGTAGAGCTCTTCTTCACTCTGATTCTGGAATTTCCTCAGAAAGGAAATGGATTTAATTTCTGGGTTGCCAAAGTTGAACAAATTCCACTAAACCTCACCACCATAACTCTATAATATTTATATGTACCCTTTCTCTACTTCTAACAGTTCCTAAATTAAAAAATAATCATATACTTTTTCAAGAAGTTGACCTCAAAATTTCATCAGAAAATGCCTCTAGCTTGAGCATAGGATTGTAGGATCATGTCCATTCAGTCCTTATTATATAGTCTGGTAACTATTGTATTAAATTGTAAACTTCTCTATTACTAACTCCCTTTAAATTTAATAGATGGAGCTAGGAAGAAGAATGAACAGGAAAAACAATGTGTGTGTTTGTTATTAAATATGTGTATGATATGACATATATGTAACATATATATGATACGTGTATATGTCACATACATATCTATTACACATCAAGGAGGGAAAATAGGTAAAAATTATAGTACTTGTTTTAACAACTGGTTATGAAAATATTTACAGTATTTGTAATGCTTTTACCTTATTAACTATTTTATATTTCTTTTATCTCCAGCCTACCTCCTAGCAGATTAGAGTTCTTTACTTAAGAATATAACCTAAACTTTTAATCTTGAGGAATCTCTATCTTGGTGTTCTTATGCAAGCTATAAAAATATCAGTGTCATTCATCACAGAGCTAGAAAAAAAGTCCTAAAATTCATATGGAAAAACAAAAGACCCAGAATAGACAAAGAAATTCAAAGAACCATGCTGGAGACATCACAACACCCAATTTTAAATCATACTACAGAGCTATAGTAACAAACTCAGCATGGTATTGGCACAAAAAGATGTATGGACCAGTGGAATAGAAAAGAAAATACAGAAACAAATCCACAAATTTATAGCCAGTTGAGTTTTGACAAAGGAGCCAAAAACATGCTGGATAAAAGCCTTTTCAACAAATGTTACTGGAAAAACTTGATATCCATATGTAGAAGAATGAAATTAGGCTTTAATCTCTCACCCTAAACAAGAACCAACTCCAGATGGATCAAAGTCCTGGAAATTAGACCAGAAGCTTTGCGATTAAAAGATGATGGCACAGAACTAACTCTCCAGCATATAAGTACTAGTAGAGACTTCCTCAAAATTGACTTCCAAAGCCCAGGAAATAAAACCAAGAATCAATAAATGGAATGGCATCAAATTAAAATACTTCATGTAGAATTCAATTAAATTTGACCTGTGTATACAAATAAGCATTATTTGAAATTGCTTTTTTATTTTTGTTCTTTGTTTTTAGCATGTTTCTTCCATATTTTTATTGCCATGAAGATCCCCAAAAGATTAAATAGAAGCATCCACTTCAAAGTCAGGTGTGGTAGTGGCACATGTCTGGAATCCCATATTTGGGAGGTTGAAGCAGGAGGATCGCGGGTTCAAGGATAGCCTCAGCAAGTAGTGAGATTCTTATCAACCTAGTGAGAACTTATTTCCAAATAAGAAATAAAATAGGACTGGTGTGTAGCTCAGAAGTAGAATGCATCTGCATTCAACCCCAGTACCACACAAAAAAAGAAGTAGCCATTTCAAATTCAATTCCAACCATTTTATATATCCTATTGGAAGCATTTATCTTATTATCCTTTAGATAATAAGATCTCTAAACAGCAGAGCCAAGAATTACAGAGCAGAGAAGCAAACATTTTGCCAGTGGGCCTGAGTCTAACTATGAGTGGTGCGATTCCTCTAGAGTTTGGAGAGGAAGAGCAACTTACAATAGTTATGATTATGCTTTTGTTCACAGAATTTTACAGGCTACTGTGTTCTAACGTGGCAGAGTATTTACATGACACCTCAACAGTGCCTTGAATAGCTATTTTACTAATCAGTAAAGTCACCTGTTTCGGAAGACAGAGCACATAAATGTAGTAAAATACATGGACTTTGATCTATTGCCTTATTCTTTTGCTGGAAAGGAAATTTCTTGATTAGAAAACTTCTTGTGTGAGATATGTGCTTAAAATATACAGTAAGTCTAGTCATGGGGTGTTAAGACAAATATGGCAGGCAAAAACACAACAACTCTTTTTTAAGTACCTATTTTTATAAGAAAATATTATCTTAGGTATCCAGTTAGGAGATTCAGGGTCCTTTGCTATCATTACTTTTTCTCGTAAAACAGCAAAGGAAAAATCCTTAGTGTGCTGCTGAATAGTGGGGCTGTGTAAGGGAGCCCTTCTTCATTAGATAAGGAATACCTGGTAAAGATCTTATGTTGTAAACCAACATTGCTTAGACTAGTGATAATTCACTGAGTGTGTGGGGCATAGCATAATTATTTGTGTCCTTCTTATTAACAAGTTTAGGTTAGTCTGATTTAGACAAGTATGTTTTTGTTAATATTTTAATTACAGAGATGTTCTCTTGTCAAACATGTAAACATTGAGGCTTTTAGCCTGCCTGTATCCTTTTCACACGCGCTCCTAATTTTTACCATACCCTTCAAGAGACAAGAACAAGGAGGAAGGAGAGTGACAAAAAGTACATGTGGAGAACAGATTAGTGTCCCCTACATGAAGATATCCAAATTTGGAGTCGCCAAAATAATACTCTGCAGTCAAGGGCAGAAGCCTGGCTATCTCACTTTTGGGGATTCTTTTTAATGTATTCTACTAGTTCAAAGTCCTAGAAACTCAGGAAAGGGGGCTAGAAAAGGATTCTATCTTGTAACTTCTTGTTATAATCTAATAGCCAATTTGAGATTACTTTGTTAAATACCAAAAGAAGAAAAATGTCTAAGAAGATAATGACTGGATGTAGGAAAACCTGAAATCCCAGAAAGGAATGTTGAGTGTGGGTAGGCAGGGGACTGGTGGAAGTGACTGTGAGGAAAAGGCACAAAGTAAATGGGCCAAAATATGAGGAGCTTGTCAGACTTATTAAGGAGAGAAAACTTCATGCTGGGGAATTATACAAGAATCCCATAAATCTAGAATTATAGTAAGATCAGTATACAGTGGATTTTTCTCCAGATGAAGAACTGTTTCTCTAAGGAGAAAGTGGGTCAGGCCAGGTACAGCAACTTGTTCTGCATCGAGTTGCATCAGGCTAATGACCTACCTCATTTGTAGTTATAATAGAAAATAATTGATTATATGAAAAAACTACTGCAGAACAGGACAAAGAAAATATTCTTTGGGGGATAAGTGGGTGTTTGGGAAATAATTTAAAATGGTATCTAATCAGATTAACAAACATTATGTGTCTGGTTATTATATTTAGACACTAGTGGTCTCTGGAATATATAATAAAATACTATTTGTATAATTATGACCTTTATAAAGGTTTATTCCAGGTGGAGATATGACAAAATAAATAGGCGTTATGATATTGTGTGGTCAATTTTATAATGGGGATTTATAGAGTGCTATGAAAACATACAGAAGGAGCTCTCAATTCAAACTGGAGAGGTCTGGTGATTTGGTCAGGGATGATATATCCTAGGCAAAGTGGCATCTTTTTAAAATCTAATGACAAAGTTGGGATTAGTTTGGTAAATGGAAAATGGGGATAAAAATGTTTAAGAAGATAATGATTAAAAAGCATAAAACTCCAATATTATACTAGAAGCGTGAGTGGGTAGGAGACTAGCAGAGTGACTGGGGACAGGAAAGTCAAAGCCAAGAGGCCAAATTTTAAGACTCCTGAGGTGGTGAGACTTCCTGCTGAAGGCTGTACAAAGTACCAATGCCTGCTCAGGAGACTAGCATGATTATTCTTCTGCAGTATGGAGAATTCTTTGAAAGCAGATTAGATGAAGAAAAAGTGACCCTGTAAGAACCAGTTTCATAATCAATAATAATAGTGGCTTAAACTGAAGCCTAAAAAAATAGAAATAAAGAGAAGTGGATGAAAGTTATTGATAGGATGCGCAAGCAAACATATTGGGTAACTGTATTAAGATGCATATTGTGCAAGATGGCTGGAGCAAGGACCACTGAGGGATTTCCCCCCCTTAGAATAGTGGTGGTGCCATCCATTCTCAAAGGGAACAAATATAGTGCAGATGAGTGGTGAGATAATGATAGTTAAATTTATGAGATGTTGAATTTGAATTTTCTGTGAAGTATTTGAGTGAAAATGACTCATAGGTTACTAGAGATAGGACTCTGGAGCTCTGAAAAGTCAGCTGGGTAGGACTCTACATTCTGTAACTTTCAACACAGGGGCAGTAAAGGAAGGTGCTGTGTGGTGTGAGAACAGGAAGAAAGAGGAGAGAGTCCAGTGAGAAGAGGTCAGGGGAGCAGCTTCATCCAGGAAGATCCGCCCGCACCCTGAACAGGCAGGGAGAAGCAGGGTGAGGGTGGCCATAACCCCGACAGGTTAAAGTTTGATAGGATGATTTGTATTGTCTGTGGGAGATGAGGGGCAAGTTGATCTCTGGGAAGGTACAGCAAAGGAAACTGGAAAGAGAAATGGCCAGAAAACAAGGATTGCTAAACAGCAGTGTCTGGAGTCCAGGAAATTGTAGCAATTCTACATCACAGGGTAGGTAGAGAGGGTTCTCACTTTCTCCCAGAGTTCTCAGTAGTCTTGGTGGAGACAAGAGGGAATACAAGAGGAAGCTCTGAGCGATGGATGGAGCCAGTTTACAGTGCAAAGAACAAGTAGAACGAGAATGTATGTTTTCATAAAAAAAAGTGACCTCGCCTCTACACTTTTCTATGGAAAACTTCATTTTCAGGTAAAATAAGTGAAAACAAATAGATACCTCATTCCCACACTGTAATGATAGTTATGCTGTTGTTTAAAACATAAAACTGGATGATATAAAATGCAAGCATCCAGAGAGATGAAAAATGAAACAAAACAAGAAATATTTGTCTATGAAGTAAATAAAATCAGGTTATTTTCCCAATCCTCTATAGTACTAAGTGGAAAAAAATAGAGTTTGAGGGAGAAAACCGTGACCAAAAAATTATATACTTAAACTACATTATGAATTTATAATTCATCTGAGAAAGAAGGAAAAATAAAAATAATTTAAGATAGCCTAAAGGCTTGTAAATTTAATACTCATGTCTAATTTAAAAATATCTGACTATCGATTTCAGTAGATTTAGAGGTAAGTAAAACAAAGTTCAAGAATGTTAAATTCTTAAGAGAATCCATGATCATTAAAGTCAGATTAATAAGTCAAAACAAATGTAAATCTAATGAAAGTCTCAATACAAGTGTTAAAAATATTTTTGAAATAGCAATGTAAGATTTTTGAATGAAGAACATATATAAACTGTATATCTAATATAGTCAACAAACTGTATATCTAGTATACAGTCAACTAATATATTGACTAATATATTAGTCAACTGTATATCTAATATAGTCAAAACACATGTTGACATACATAGCAATTAAAAATTATAAAACCAAAATTACACATAATTTGCCATAAGGGGATTTGCTACTGAGGTATATTTTTGGAATATTAGTGGAAAACCATCAATATTCAGAAAGCTTAAATTTTTAATAAAATAAGAATTTCCAAAATTGATTTAAGAAGTTCATGTATTTTAATAAACTAATTATTAAAAAATCTATAGTTATCAAATGATTACTATTTAAGAACAAAATCTACTAGAGATTTTTTGAAAAAAATTATTTTAAATTTTCATAAAAAAGATTTAAGAGGTGCATGTATTTTAATAAATTAATAATTATAAAAATCTATAGTTATCAAATGATTACTATTTAAGAACAAAATCTATTTCTAGAGATTTTTTGAAAAAAATTATTTTAAATGTTCATAAAAAAATGTGAACTAAAATGTCAAAATGTCACAGCTTCTCAGTTGACAAATCTAATATAATCTTGATACCTAACAAAGATGTTACACAAATATAAACCAGAGACCTATTTTACTTTTAAGTAAAGAAACATTATTTTATACAAAATTCTAGCAAATATTCATTAAAATTTCTTAATATGTTTTTCTAGTTCTAAAAGTAATACATAACAACTAAAATAACTTTAAAAGTAAATTCTAGCAGCTAACATTCTAATCTAAGCAGTATTAAGAGAATAATAAAGCATGAATAAGTAGAGCTCACTCTAGTCATATATAGATTTTTAATATTAGAAAGTTAATTAGTGTTTAGGAGGGCTTCATTGTTTCAGAAACCTAGAAACTAATACTTAGAAATTAATTCATTTTAAACAGAAAGCATATGTTTATTATAACTACTTTTATAAAATTAAAACATTATTGGGAATTAGCCTAAAAATTAAAATAAATTTATAAAATCTATTCATTTTCATCTGGCAAAATAAAACTTGTAGTTTAAACTATGAGATAATTTCTAGAATAAAATAAAAATCAAGAAGATGATTTTAAGAAAGTATTCTCAACAAAATTACAAGATCACATTTTAATAATTATCATATAAATCCTCCTCCTACCAAAATATCCATAAGGCTCCATTCATTTTCCAATTTTGATCCACTGAGAATCAAAGCATTCTCTTGTAAATGTATGTAATATCAAATTCTTTAGTATTTTTCTCTAGTATTGACCAGTTTAAATCTTTAGGAACTTTGTATATCTATAGATTTGAGTAAGAGTCAAATATCCAACATTATTTTTAACTTCTTAAAATTATATATCTATATATGTTGTTATATATACTAATGTATGTATGTGTATATATACACACATATATGCATTTGCTATTTCCCTTTACAATTTATTTGCATTTTCTGATATTTACTGTCTAAAATAGATGAATGACCTAATGTTATAATGCAATCAATTAAAGGAAAGGGAGATGAAATATAAAGTTTGGAAGTGTTCAGTATGTTAGTGAATAATTTTGAATTATGATGGCTTCTGCATCCTTCTATCATCATATGACCTCAGGGGCTTGAATTGTAATAGTACTTTTATAAGATCTGGTATCTCCCCTTAACTCCTTTCTTATGCACATTTTTATTTCATTATATACCAGGGGGAAAGAGAGGGGACATACATTTCAAAACTTAAAAAATACTGTTAAAAACATAATTTTTTAGCAAAAAATCAGGTAAATTGGAATTAGATAATTTCCTAAGAATTTTTTTTAATCTTTAACACTTAACAGGTCACTGTGGAACTACTAGAGGCACAATCTCTAAACACTCAGGCTAAGACAGAGTCAAATCCTAACACCAATATTATTTTACATTGTTTTGGGAGTTTCAGTCAAACCAATAAAACTAGGAAAAGGAAAGAGGCAAATTTCTTAAAAACAGATAAAATTATTGGTATTTTAAAATCATGTGGTTATATAACTAGAAAAGCTAGGAGAAGCATCTAAATATTATTGCAATAAGAGAAATTCCTTTCTTATATAGCAGCAACAATCCAGGCAATATATACTGGGGAGTTATTCTATTTTTAAGTAATTTTATTGATTCAATGTAATTATACATTATAGTGATATGTATAAAAACAAAGCACATAAAATTTTAGGATATTTAGCTAAATAATAAGTAGGCTTACATGAAGAAAATTACACAACTTTACTGAAGAATAAAAAAATGACTTACATAAATATAGGAAAAGATGTTATTGGAAAGAAAGACCATTCTTAAGATGTTAATTGCCCTCAGGTTAACCTATAATCTATTCAGTTATAATTCCTGCATGAGAAACTTCACAAAATAAATCCAATTTTATAAAAAATAATACACAGACAAAATTAGTCCACAGAAGACAGATAATGAAATGAGGAATATTTTCGCTATCAGTAGTAAAAATATAATATTACTTTAGTGAGAAACACCAAGATATTTACTCAGGAAATGACAGATCATTGGAAGAGAACTGAAAATCTAGAAGCAAGATATTTACACACACTGGCAGTACTATGTGGCATAGAGATAACTGCAACACATGCATACATTCATAATTCTTAAAATCATTAAGCGGAAAGCTAACAATAATTACTGGACTTGTTTTAGTTGGAAAAGAATGTAACTATTATGGTTTGAACAGGAGCTGCCCAACAGGCAGATTGAAATATAAATCTGATTTTGAACTTTGGAGAAATACTTAAGCATATCATTTTCCAGAATCACTGATGGTTAAAATTTTAGGAAGGCAGGTACAAACGGAAAGCATAAGAAAGAAATGGACTGGTTGCACAGCTCTGAGAAATTACTGTGCTTGTGGGCAGAACGGAAGAGGGAACCTGAGCAGAAATCATGGAAAGGGACCCTGCTTCTCAAAGTCTAAAAAGCAAAAGCCATCAGGAAAGAGGCACTACAGAACAAAGTGTCAGAGAAACTGAGTTTAACAATAAATGGACCACTAGGGTTTTGTCAAAGACAAGAAAGCAATTTATAAGAGGTAAAATAGACGATAGATGCATTAGAAGATAAGCTCTGCATTTAAAATGTTGAGCTGTGATGCAGGTCAGAAAAGACACGACAAAGACATGCTTATGGCCAGCATGCTAGGCACTTTCATGGGCTATTAATTATTTTAACCTTTAATTTTGTTTTTAAGGTTTTCATGCATCATTTTGGGGGGACAAGTTTTTTGAGGTATAATCACCCATTAGGTTACACTGATCTATGAATTGACAACTGTCTATATATGTGTAATCACAATAGCATTATTGACAAAGAACATTTACATCATCTCAAAATGTTCTCTCCTGTCTCTCTGCAGTAAGTCCTCATTCCTTCCCCAAGCTTTTGGAATCACTGAAGTCTATTTCATCCGTACAGCTCTGCTTTTTCCAGAATGTAACATAAATATAATTATATAGTCAAAATCCTTTTAAGTCCTACTTCTATCATTTAGCATAATATGAACTTTTTGAGATTTATCCATGCTTTGAAATGCCCTTTTTATTGTTGAATAGTATTTCATTTTATGAGTATGTCACAATTTCACCATCATCAAAATTAATCTTTACAACTGACTATTGAGGGAAATTTCTACTTTACTGAAAACAGAACTGAGGATCTATGAGATTACTTCCTGAACTCCATAACTAATCATAATTGGCACTGGGATTCATATCAGGCCTGTCTAATCCCAATGCCCAGTTATACAAATAGGAAGGAAGGGATGGAGGGAGGGAAGAAGGAAGGATAGAAGGAAGGAAGGAAGGAAGGAAGGAAGGAAGGAAGGAAGGAAGGAAGGAAGGAAGTTAGTTCAGGTTTAGGAGGTGAAGGAGATGATTTTTAAAACATTCGTTAACAGCCGGGTGTGGTGGCGCAAGCTTGCAATCCCAGTACTTGAGAGGCTGAAACAAGAGGATCACAGGTTGGTGGCCCGCCACAGCAACTTGTGAGGTCCTCTGCAACTTCGTCAGCCCCTGTTTCAAAATAAAGAATAAAAGAGGGCTGGGGATGTAGCTCGAAGGTAGAATGCCCCTAAGGTCAATCCCTAGTACAACACACACAAAAAAATATGAACAAGTTTTCTTTCATTGAAAATCAAGATAAAATGTTTGTTTTCAATAAAACCAACTGTGCTTTTTAATATCCCCCCCATTCCCTTTTGTGCATTTCAGTGCCTTAAAGATTAATGTAAGAATTTGGGGGAGCTCAATATACTTTGCACCCCTGGAACATTTTGAAGAGCTTCAAGCACATTGAACTTCTGATTTGGATCTGTTCCTGGGGGACATTTGCCACAGCCACATGCTTCCATCAAATGTACAGTACATGATCAGAAGGATTCATACTATAGATAGAAAAAGGACAAACTGCATTTGAATCTGTTCATTTCTAAATTTAACAGTTCATTTTTGTGTTTATGTAGAGCAGCATCAAAGCTCTGCTTTGCCAATACCGTATTTTATTTAATTCCTAGATTCAAACTAATTCATCCCTTGCCTGACTTTTGAATATCCCATCTCCTTGCAGGAATGATTTCGTGCATATTTAGAAAACAAGTTGATAAGAATCCCTGCTGCCTTTGATCCCCCAGCAAGTTCCCTCCTTTTTTGAGATAATAAAGGCACCCGCAAGGGCCACCACAGGGAATGTGCTCCACATCACAACACAGATGGCTTGTTTACACCATTTCCCCTTCTCCTAGAAATTTTTAGGGATGAATTCAAATTTGTCTCCTTGTTGCATTCTGTGAATTACCATTCCATTCTTGTCAAAACCTGGTATTGCCCTTGAAATACAGTCAGAACCTATATTGCCTTCCTTCTTTTGAATATATAAAAATGCACAGGAATTAGAGGAAACAATGGTTCCCTCCCAGCTGTTTGGCAACTCTTAAACAACTATTTACACAATCCATGGAATCTTAGTGCTCACCTTGAGACTAAAGGTCTATCCTACAGGGTCTTTCTCTTGAGCCTTGGACCATTTAGCTCATTAAGTGACTGTGCATATTTTCTTTGGCACTTTATGTAAAGATTTCAAGTCAGCCTGCCATTCTTTCTTTCTTTCCTTTCTTTCTATCTTTCTTTCTTTCTTTCTTTCTTTCTTTCCTTCCTTCCTTCCTTCCTTCCTTTCTTCCTTCCTTCACACAAATAGTCCTCAGCCCTATTGTACCTTAGAATTTCCTGGGATTTTTAAAAACATAATGCTACCTGGGCCCTATTACTACAATTCCTAAATGAATGATTTAAGGGTAGGAGAGACAGAGCATTCGAATTTTTAATTTTTACAAGTGATATTTATTTTTTCTAGTCAATATTTTATTGAAGTCTCTTTTGTACAGTTTTTAACTGATGCATCACAACTGTCTATGATAGTGAGATTTTTAGCAATACATTCATATATGTACATAGCATTATTTTGTTTGTTGTGCCTTAATGAAGAGCCTCCACTGAAAAACACTGGTCTAGAATCTATAATCAAACATTGAATAGGATGCCAGTAGAGGACTTTATTTGCTTTTTTTCTCACCATGCTTATAAAATATGTGCTTGCCATTTAAGGTTATAGGAGTGCACGGATGTGGGAAGGTTTCCATAGTGATGAATATTTATGGAGAGAGTGGCAGCTCTCCTATTGCGCATCCAACAGGTTGGTGAGAGTGTTTTGTAACCTTCTGGAGGCATAGAATATTTATCTTAATCCTAGAGTAGTTTTTATTCTAGTGTCTTACCCTGAAGGACATTCAGAGGGCTCTGTTCTCAAAATTAAAGAGTAGCCCATTCCCTGATGCTGAAGAGCCTACTGGGAAATTGCATTTCCATTAGAAACTAATCCAGGGTGTCTCAATTAGAATTCTTAGCACCTGGGGGAGATAATTCTCAGTAGAGACTGGGATGTGCACGTAGGGTGTTTAGCAATATCCTTGGCCACTGCTCACACTCCTCAGCTGTGACAACTAAAAATGTCTTTAATTAATTAATTTATTTATGGTACCAGGGATGGAACCCAGCGACATTCTACCTCTGAGCTACATGCACAGCCCTATTTCTATCCTTTATTTTGAAAAAAGGTGTCACTAAGTTGCAGAGGGTCTCACTTGGTAGCTGAGGCTGGCCGCAAACCTGCAATTCTCCTGTCTCAGCCTCCTAAGTACTGGGATTACAAGTGTGTGGCACCATGCCCACCTTAAAAATGTCTTTAGACATTGCTCAGTATCTTATTAGGGGCAAAACTTTCCCAGTTGAGAAGCCCCCAGGATTATTGTCATTTGAGCATTGTTTTCATAAGCATTTTTCCATTAAATACCTACAGTATTAAATATCTGTTCACAAAATTTTATAAGAATGTGAGGCCCAAATTTGTGTTCACACATTATGAGATGAGGATAGGGACTCTGTGTATGTGCGTGTTCATAAAAGACACCACCATTTTCATTTGAATTAAATAACTTCAGCATGTGTCCTTATCTTTTGTTAGTAGGAATGTTACTTGGGTTTCAGATCCCTTCTAATAGTGAGGACTACTAACACAAAGCAGGTTTAACCTGATTTTTTAAGTCTAAACTATAAAGTATCTTTGACTTCCTGGTAGCCTGAAGAATCTTCTTCAAATTCTATATTAAAAAAAGACAATATAACTAGGCATAGTGATACATGCCTGAGTCCAAGTACTTGGAAGGCTATAACAGGAGAATTGCAGGTTCAAGGCTAGTATTGACAACTTAGTAAGACCCTCAGCAACCTAGAGAGACCTTGTTTCAAAATGAAAAATTAAAAGGAAATGAGAGTGAAGCTCAGAAGTAGAATGACCCTAGGTTCAATCCCCAGTAACTAATACACACACATACACACACGGCAATACAATAAATCTACATTCGTTTATTTATTTATTTATTTTGGTGGTACTACATTTATTTATTTATGTTTATTTATTTATTTATTTATTTATTCATTTATTTATCTTGGTGGTACTGGGGTTCCTGGAAGCCCTTCTACCTCCAGGCTACACACCCAGACCTATTTTATATTTCTGAAACAGGGTCTCTTATGCCAGCGCGGCTGGCTTCAAATCTGCGTGATCCTCCTGTCTCTGCCTCCCAAGCATGGGGATTACAAGCGTGCGCCACCACGGCCGGCGCTAAATCTACATTTAAATTAAATGAATTATATTCCATTCATTTCCATAAATATATAGGGAAATAAATGTATAACTATACTTAAACACATACTTACACATACATACATAAAAATGATATTAGAAATGCAGGATTGTTATTTCACAATATCTGAAATATGAGCACTGGCAAAATTTTATTTTAATTTTGTATATGTCCTCATTTTCTACAGCTAACATACCATTATTTAATAAGCAAATTTATATTTCAATAAGAAAATGTATTCATATCAGTCTTAACTGAGTATCACTAATAAGCCAGGTACAAGGTACAAGTTTTATAATTTTGTGTTTGTGTATGTGTGTGTGGTATTGGGGATGAAACCCAGGAGCACTCTACCTCTGAGATATATCCCCAGCCCTATATTTTTATTCTTTATTTGGAAAGAGGGTCTCACTAAGTTTCTGAGATTCTCACTATGTAGCTGAGGCTGGCCGCAAACCTGTGATCCTCCTGTCTCAGCTTTCCAAGTACTGGGATTACTAGCCTGCAACACCACACCCAGACAAGTGTGCATGTATGCCTCTACCATCTTGTACTCTATTAAGATGTATGACTACAATGTACCAAAAAATTAAAATAATAATAATATTTTATAAAGCTTGTTCAGTTGAATTCTTAAAACATTCCTTTATGGAGATCTAATAATATCTTAGTAGTGAAGATGAATTAAATGAATATAAAAAGATCAATACATATTCCAGTTGACAGTTTATTAGTAGACAAGCTAAGGCTACACCCTAGTCACTATAACTCAGAGCCTGCACTTTGAACCATAAAATACACTACCTCTCTTAAAAGGATAGAAATTTGAAAACTTATGATTTATTGTCACAACAGCACATAAATTCCTCTAAGCATTCTAACATGCTCATTTTTATTTATGCCAAATTTTATTCTCATTAAATCCAAAGATAATTTCACCTAGCAGCAGGTATGTGTTTTCAACATTATTGTAACACTCCCATCATTTCTGTACAGGTAGACCTGATTCACAAGATGCTGAACCTTCCTAAAAGTCAAAACAATATATGCACACATATACATATGATATATACATACATATATATATATATATATACTGCATATATATACATACATATATGCATGCATACACATCTACACATATTTCTGTGTGTACTGTGGATTGAGCCCAGGGACATTCTACCTCCAAGCTATGCTCCTAGTACATTTTTATTTTCATTTTGAAAGAGTATCTCATTAAGTTACCATGTACTGGTCTGGAACCTGTAAACCTCCTTTTGTCTCAGCCTCCCAAGTATTAAGATGACAGACATTCCTCACCAAGCCCGGAAAAACAATATGTACTTCTAAAAGGTTTATGTTTGTTTTATTCAAAGGCTGCAAGGACAAAAGTTAAGAGTTCCTCTTATGTGCCGTGACTGCATCCTCTTGAAGAGCACCAGATAGTTCTCAACTTTTTCTATTGCACCAGTTATATATTAGTGTAAATATCACTGTGAATTTCAGAAGCAGAATCTAGCATGTAGCTCACTCAAAGCTAATAATAAAGCTAAAAGCTATATATTTTTTCAGACATCACATTTTAAGCAAAAGTACACTATTTTTTATTTTATAAAAATAACCTGAATGTTTTACATTTCACTTCCAGTGTTTTCCCCAAGTAAAATCTGACTCATATTTTACATGTAGTAAGATTTCTAGGACAATCTTTATTTAAACAATTAAAACAATATGTCACAAGAAAGACTATCCTCCATGTGGTAGATAACAGAAGGAACATGCATTCTAACTCCAATTCAAATCAGTCATTGTATATCACAGGAGTATAACAAAATTTTGAGGATCACATGCTGTCCACTAGACCATTTAATCAACCTAATAGAAGTTCAAAGTAAATGTAATATAAGTTGATAGGGAAGCCCTTTATATCTATGATCCTTAGTCAGTAAAAATTTTGTATTTTTTATGCATGTGATAACCAGTAAGCACACATGTACATATTGTATAGGTGGATGTAAATACATGCATGCAAAATAATTTTCAGGAAGAATTAACAAATTTAAATATGTTTACAATTTTGACATTTACATCTACTTCAAAACAAAACATCCAAGAGATATTTTTCTCATTCTTTTTTTCTGAAAACAAATATGAATCTTATTGATATCTTACAGAAAAAAAATGAGTTACAAAGGCAGCAAATGAAAAGTTATGTAGGTTTTTATATTATGTGTATAATGAAAAGTTAGCTCTGCTAATTATCAAATGTAGAATACATTATCTACTGTGTCTCTATTTTAGCTGAAAAGTAGAAAACAGACTCAACTTTCGCCTTAAAGTAGCTTATATTAATGACAAAAATATCTGTTCTATTTTTCATATTTACACAGTGGCAATCGCTGTAGCATTAAGGATATGGTTAAAGCATATGGTATTGGTTGCTACTTATTATAAACCTACTTGAAACAGTTTTGGTGATTCAATGAAAGTTTTTAGCCCACAGTCACTGTCTAAAGGCCTTCCCCACATTGAAAGCTTTTAACTTTGAGAGATGCGAACAAAGCTCATCAACTACTGTGGTATTTAAACATTTTTAATCCAGTGATATTTAAATGTTTTTATTATGAACTTACAATAAGATAGATATTTTGTGATTCAATAGAAGAATATGCTTGTATGTTTGTGAAGATAATATATATTCTGAAACTTACGTTTCAAAAAACACTACTTACCCTTCCTGACTATAATTCATTCTGATAACTTCAATTCCACTCTGTTCTATATTATTGTATTATGTTACATTCAAATTTTCAAAAAGTTGGTTATGACCAAAAAATTTGATTTTAATATCCATAATGGGCTGCCACAATGGTTTGGACCATTTTCAAAATACTGAATTTCTTTGTTTAACCAGTTGTTCTGGTAATCAAAGATGATTTCTAGTAGCCATAAAACTTCTTGGCAGATTTCTGTTCATATTAATCAAACACATGTGCGTGATGGGCTAAACTTAACTTTCATCTTTGGCCTATTACAATGACTGAGACAGCCACTTCATTTTTCTTTTTTGGATTATCTGATAAGTAAAATAATCTTATAAATTAAAATTTATATAGTTGTTTAGGTTTTAGATATATTTTACAAATTTGTATACTCAAGAAAATTGAAAAATATAAACTTTGAAAATTTAGTTTTCTAATCTTCAATGTCAAGAATATCTTAATCTATCTTTATCCAAATCAAACAAATATTAATATTTGATGGTTTTGTTTGTTTTGTTTTGTGTGTGTATATGGTACTAGGAATTGAAGCCAGGGGTGTTATAAGTTTATGCTACAACCCCAGCCCTATTTAATTTTTGGTTTTGTTTTTTATATATTTTTTGAAACAGTGTCTCAAAGTTGCCGAGAGACTCATTAAGTTGCTGAAGCTGACTTTGAACCTGCATCTTCCTGTATTTTAGTCTTCCAAGTACTAGAATTACATGTGTGACTCTGGCTTTAGATTTTTTTATATGCATGAAAAAACTGTTCTAGAAATCAGATCCTGATTGAAAGCCTAGGTCATCAGTAAACTTTCTCATTCTTCTGTCTCTGTATACTTATAAAAATATCACCTGATGTTTTGAGATAGATTTTGGTAGATAAATTCATCAAAATACTTCAATTTGAGATTTTTGTATTGATTAAGTGTACTTATTCTCTGTACTGAAAGTTGTTCATTTTTTATTTGTAAAAGAAACGCTGCTATCATTATGTCAAAGGAGTATATTAGCTGGGCATGGTGGCACAAGTTTGTAATCCCAGCGCTTGGGAGGCTGAGACAGGAGGATTGCAGAGGTTCAAAGCCAGCCTCAGCTACTTAATGGAGGCTCTCAGCAACTTAGTGAGACCCTGCTTCCAAATAAAGTATAAAATAGGTCTGAGGGAGTAGCCCGGAGGTAGAAAAGCCCCTGGGTTCCCACACACACACACAAAAAATGAATATCTTAGACATTAATTATAACAAATTATTAAATTTTATGTAGTACCCATCATTTTTATTTTTTAATTTATTTTATGGATGCATTGTATCATACATCTTAATTGGGTACCAGGTGATAGAGGCATACATGCACACATCATTAGCCCTTCCCCAATCCCACCCCATTCCCTTCCCCCTCCCATCACTCTCAGGTCACTTTATTTACTCATCTATGATTTCTCCTTCTTCATCTAGAGTTTCTCCTATGACCCATTTTCTCCCTAGCTTCCACATACAAAGAAGAGCATCCCATTTTTTCCTTTTTTGTGACTGACGAATGTCATTTAGTATAACATTCTTCAGTTCCATCTATTTTCCTGTAAATTATGTAATTTTGCTCTTCTTTATGTCTGAGTTTTTATCCCATATTTTTGTAATCCATTCATCTGTTGATGGGTATCTTGGCTGGTTCCATAATTTGGCAATTATAAATTGTTCAGCTATGAACATAAATACACATGCATTAGTTTGGTAGTTTTTGGTTTCCATTCTTTTGGGTAGATACCCAGAAGTGGTATTTCTGGACCATATGGTAGATTCATTAGCATTCTGATATCATAGTTGCTACTCCTGCTTGGCTTTGTGTTCCATTGGCATAGATTACCTTACTCTAGCCCTTTACCTTTAGTTTGTGAGTATCTTTACTTGTAAGGTGTGTTTCTTGCAGGCAACATATTGATTTTGGTTTTTAATCCATTTTTCCTCCTTATGCCTTTTTATTGAGTAGACCATCTATAATTAGCATGATTATTGACAGATGATTTTTAATTCCTAACATTTTGAATTTTATCTTCTGTTTGAGGTAGTGTTTGTTCTTCCTTGCTTGTTTGTTTGATGGAAATAGAATCTCATCTTAGAAAATGACCACTCCAAAAATGATGTATAGTACATAATTTAGAAAAAACAACTCAACAGCATGAATTAGACATTGAAGAGATATGGGCCAATTTTAAAAGAGGTAACCTAAGAATAACAGGCATAGAAGAGGGGATGGAGGTGAAAACCAAAGGGATCAGCAATCTTTAAAAAAGAATAATATCAGAAAATGTTTCAAACCTAGAAAAAGAGGTCAATACACATGTATAGGAAAAGTATATATTCCCCTTTAGACAATATCAGAGAAAAGGTTCCCCATGCCATATAATAGTCAAACTGTCTAATGTAAAGGCCAAAGAGATAATCTTAAAGGTGACAAAAACAAAAGGCCAAGTGGCATTCAGAGGCAAACCAATTAGAATCACTCCAGATGTCCCGAACCAAGTCATGAAAGAAAGGAGGACCTGGAATAGCATATTCCAAACTCTGAAAGAAAACAGCTTGCATCCAATAAGTTCCTACACAGCAAAAATATCTCTCAAATTCAATGGAGAAACAAAAATTTCCATGACAAACAGATGATCCATCATCATGACAATCAGATAGGATAATTGGAAAGCTGGATCTTGTTTGATACAGATAGCCCAGAATAGATTTGAAATAAAAGATTCTTCCACGTATCCCTGTGCTGATGTTTGCACTAGGTCAAAAGATTTTGTAGATGCATATAAAAATATAGAGAGACAAGGTCCTTACATAAAACTTAGAGTCTAGTTAGTCTTAATTTGTAATTATTTTAGTAAAGCATGCTTCTAATCCACTTTAAACTCAGCAATAAAATGCTTCAAATTATTAGGTAAGAATTCTGAGAATTAAGAATTAATTTCATGCTTCTAATTAACATCATAATACATGTTCACTGTCTTATCTATAAGTTCTGTGTGAATATAATTTCTTGAAAGAATAGAGATAAACAGTGTTAAAATCAGAGATAATGTCCATTCCATTGATAGAATTTTGATGTGAGACACATTCTCAAAGTCAGTTATTTCATGTTCTCATTGCAAAATCAATTCCAAACGAACTTTACTGAACTTTACTTCCCTAATATCTGATCCAGGAGCACATTTGTGCAATATCCTTTATGCACTCAAACATTAGTCCTTTGTCATTTGGCGCTGAAGCTCTCACAACCATAAATCCAGACATTTATAAAGGAGAGGAACAGGAACACAGCCAGTCCCTACAGTACTATGAATATTATCAACAAGGAGTTTTGGGGAAAAGCAGGGTTAGATCCCAAACTACTGGTTTTCATTTAGAAGACAAGGCTATTCTACAGAATAGCCTTTCACATTAAATCCTGAAAGGATATATCTACTTGTAACTGTGGCAATTAACAGTTTCTATTTCCCATTGGAAAATGGTGATGATTATGGTGGCTATTTATTCAGATTATTTCTACTGTGAGATGGTTCTTAGGTCTCTACAGTGTCCCTACAGTATACTGTGTTCCTTGTAAAGGGGAAACCAAAATTACTTTATTAAGTGACCCTTAACAATTCCCCCAAATCCCCATTTGGTTTGAATTTTCCTTAATCTATTCTCAGATGATAATACAGCAGAGCAAAGCATATGGTACTAAGAGATATTCAGAACAGATGTTAGTTGTCTAATACATATCCTACTCCTGAGTGGCTGAGCAGAAGTCTATAACAGAAGATGGAGAAGTCATTAGCTAGAGATCTTGCACATTCCACTCTTTTAACCAGTTTACAAAAGTTAAGAATTCCAGATTTCAGTACCTCTGGCTCTGTCACTGTGAATTTCTGGACAATGTTAACAGCACTGAGCTTGTTGCACGTCCACATGATAGAAAAAGAAGGGAAAAGATGCACCTGAGATCAGATCCCAGGCATGTGTTGGAAACATGAGGGCTGAGGACTACATCCAGTGTTTATCCACAACTCTCTTTTCTGCAGCAAGAAACACATATAGCCTCCTCTAGTGGTTAAGTTGTCCTTTCTTATCCTCATCTGAAGAACATTCCAGGGAGGACTATTTCAGTTCTTGTGATCTAACACAGAGTGTAGTCCACACTAGGAGTACATGTATCAGTTGAATAAATTAATAGAAGAAAATCCATGCAGCACTTTTGGAGACCAATGCTTGCAATAGAATCAGGCAGTTTGAGTTCGACAAAAGTAACATGGTCAGAATGTTGTGTTATATATGCTCATTTGAATTATTAAAATTATTTATACATTTTGTTACTAAAGTGATTATACCTTCTTTATTTGAATAGTAATGAATGTTCTTATTACATTATTTATTTGAGTAGTAACGAACATTATTTATTTGAGTAGTAATGGACATTCTTATTACAAAGAATACAGCATCATTTAACACAAAAAAAGAATTGTAAGAAATTTTTTTCAAAGTCCATAACACAGTACCTTTTAAAAGCTAAGTCACAGCCGGTGGTACATGCTTATAATCCCAGTATTTGGGAGGCTGAGACAGAAGGCTCGCAAGTTCATGGCCAGTCTCAGTTACTTAGTGAGGCCCTCCACAATTTAGTGAAACTCTGCTTCAAAACAAATAATTAAAAATAGGGCTGGAGATGTAACTCAGAGGTAAAATGCCCCTGGGTTGAGTTCCCAGTACAACAAAAATAAATAAATATGAGAAGGAGGGAGAAGGTGGAAATGGGTTGGGAATTGGATAAGGACTAGTTGGGTGATGTGTGCATGTATGCCTATATCATCTTGTACTCTATTAAGATGTATGACTATAATGCACCAATGAAAATTGTTTTAATAAATAAATTAATTAATTTTAAGAACTAAGTCACAAAAAGTGGTCTATATCAATAAACATCATGGGATAAAATAGCATTATTAACTGAGTATTATATCTATAGATGAGTGTAAATAACCTTTCTTTTCGGTTGTTAAATACTATAAAAATATGAACATGAAATGAAACTTTTTATACAGGGGTAATTATGAAGAGAGACACAAAGATGGTGTAAATCTGAAAATGTTCCCTTTCTACATAGAAGAAAGACAACATTGCCCTTAATAGGCCAATTGGAAAGATTTTTTAATAAAAAGTATGATTTAGAGGATAAATACTGTATGTTATTGTTTTAATTCTTAAGATCTGTTTTTTACTAATTGATAGTCATTGGCAAGTAAGGACTGTTAGTGATAAATATAGTTATGATGCTTCCATCTTCATTTGCAGTAAAAATCTGGTTCTTAATTTTTTTAATTAACACTAACTAGAAAGAAAGAATCAAGGTCATGCTCCACCTACTAATTATGTACACCATTATAAATGCTGAAAACACTGGCATTTTTTACAAGTGCTTTTCTTAAATGATAGCTTTTACTCTAATCCCAAAAGGGCACAGGGCCTTTAAGTTCAGTGAGATACAAGAATAAGTCAAAGAAAAGGATACCATACGGTCCTTCTGGACATAAACAGAAAAAAGAAATGAACTGTGGTTTTGTTAGAATACTGAGAGAGCATAACATTGACAAGGTCCTGCTTAGAAAACTTCCTAAGCAAGGGCCTTATACATGACTGAAAAGAAGAAAACATAGCAAATGCCCAGGAGATTAAAACATCCTACTCACATATATTTTCTGGGATGAAGGATAAGGCCCCCATTTCTTACACCTATCCAATAAGAATTAAAATGCAGCCAGCATGGTGGCACACACTTGTAATCCCAGCATTCGGGAGGATCGCAGTTAAAGGACTACCTCAGCTACTTAGTGAGGCCCTCTGTAACTTAGTGAGACCCTGTTTCAAAATAAAGAATAAAAAATAGGGCAGGGGGTGTAGCTCAGAGGTCAAATGCCCCTGGGTTCTATATCCAGACCTGAAAAAAGAAAAAAAGAATTAAAATGCCTAGAGAGACTTCAGAGTGGCTGAGTTTAGATCATCTCCCTGCCCTAAAAAGTAGGCCCTATCACAAGATAAGAACACAAACCTAGCTCCTTTGGCTTCCTTAGCAGGATGTCAGAATCTGAAGTTACCCTCTCACCCAAAGGACACTCAATGGGCAATAGACAACTGCTCTGAGCAGCTAACATGCATAAGGAAGGGGATAGGATATTCGTAACAAGTGTCTGATACCTAGTGTTTATAACCCAAGAGAGAACCTCAAGTATTAGAAAAAGAAACTGATAAAAATGGTAGTACTTAGCCTATGGAGGCCACAAGGCCCTAGAAAGATAAGGATGAGAGAGAAAAGGAGTACCATGCACCAATCAACTTGCTCTAGAGACGATATTACATGCATTCATTCACTCATTATTCATGACTACACAATTAAACGAGTTCTACTGATTTGCCCATTTTAGAGCTAAAGGGAATAGAAGCACAAGGTTAAATTTTTACAGATACTGAAAGAAAAATCTAAAAGAATGGACCTGGGTATCTTATTCTAAAGCGCACTCTTTCTAAGTTCAGTATGCCTACATTACAGATTCAGGGCTCTGCCCTGCCTGCAGGACTTGCTTCTTCATATCAAACCTCGGGGATATCATCTCTGCAAGGAAGGAAGTCAGGAGAAGAGAAAGAATAGCTCAGATGGCACTTGGCAGGAGTGGACGAAGGTCCTTACTGTATACTATGACGCCTGGGAGCTCTCTAGTAATAAATAGGGAGGCAATAAAAAATTGTGAAAGAGTGTAATAAAAACTAGACTTCTTTTTAAAATCTACTCACATGGCCTTGTAAAGAAGGGATTATAAGATGGCAAAACTAGGGGCAGTAGTTTCAGAAAGTTTTCCTAACTCTGCACTTACGGTAATGGTAGACATGAAAATAGAGAAGAAAGAACTGAGAAATTTAGATTAGATTTGGGAGACTTGGGGACCGATTCATTGTGACCAAATTCTTTTGGCTATATGTGAGAATAAAGCAAGAACATTTTTAGATTTCTGGCTTCAATGCCTGGATACATCATGTCCTTAGATGAATGGCTTTCATATTCTAGCCTGTCTCAAAATCAGCTGTGGGATTGTCAAAACACAGACTTCAAGACCCAATCCCAGAGCTTCTGATACTGTAGGTCTGGAATAGGCCCTAGGATTTGCCTTTCTTTGATGCCACTGATATATCATTAAAAATCTATGAAGCAGGATAAAAAAGAAAAATAAACTAATCAACATTTAACATTTACAGTACTTTGCCTAACACCAAGCAACAGATTCACTCCAGTATCTATGCATGCAAATTCCATGCGTACTATCTTCCAGTTTAAAGAAAATAAGAGCATGCAAAAAAATGAATTTGGTTTTCAGAGGGGGAAATAGGGGATATGCTAGAGTAGTAGAATGATTGGAGAAACCAATTTAATTTTAGTTATGTTTAGTTTGAGACATAAAGGTGTTTGGAAATTTGGCTGTATAGAGAGAGCTGGCTTGGAAAGACAGATTTAAAAGCTATTTCCACATACACGGTCAATGAGGACTTGATAGTAAAGAAGCCCATTTTGCAATGAAATTATGAGAAAGTCATCTAAAGATGAACATATAGGAGATATTATCTTTAAGGCACAAGTGCATAGAAGAAACAAATAAATGTAAAATTTAGAAAGTATGATATTCAGAAATATGAGTCTAAATAAGAAAAATTTTTTAAATAAAAACAATGCCAAATATTGAACAGAATATTTATGGATGGGTTCGCTCATCCTTCAGTCCTTCTAAGTCAAAGAGGTAAGAGTTTTCTCCTTTCTTCTGGACTAATTCTCTGGACTAATCATTTAATTTCTCTGATGTTCCTCTTTTCTGGTCTAAGAAAGACTCCTGAAAGTGTCCCCTTTGATATGAAAGGTCATGAGAATTATAGAATCAGAAAAAGGCAGAAGATTTAAAAAGTTGTCTGTGGTATTCATTATGAAAAGTTTGAGTTCTAGACTCTAAAATCTGTGGTTCTAGGACCAGCAGCAACATCTGCATCACACCTGGGAACTTAAAAATTTCTCACTCCCCACCCTAGACTTACCAAAGAAACTCAGCAATGTGTGGTCTCCTCATGCATTTTAACATGAATGGGCATGTGAGCATGACTGATTGGGAGATTTCTTATTGTGGGACTAATTATATTTCTTTGTTTTAATGAGAGCAAGAATATTTTCTTATTATTGATCATCATGGCAACTTTTGTACAAATTTATATCTTATGATCATTTTTATAGACTTGCCCTACTTTTCCTTTTTTCTCCTTTCTCCTCCTTATCCTTTTCATATCTTTTTGATGTGTGTGCATTATTTTCAAGTGTCTTTTACCTTTACTATAATATTAACTGATCAATAATGTTTCATATATGATCATGAAAATTTCTCCAGCTTTCAGCTCTTTTTAAATTTTTGGTGCAATTTTTGTGTACATAAGTTTTAAATTTTAATATGTTAAAGTCTCTCAATCTTCTTATTTATGGCTTGATTTTTTGTATGTTATGAAATAGTATCTGCGTGTGGTGGTACATGCTTGTAATCCCAGTACTTGGGAGGCTGAGAGAGGAAGATCCAGGTTTGCAGCCAGCCTGAGCTGGCTCTCAGCAATTTAGTGAGAACCTGTTTCAAAATAAAGAAAGAAAAATGGGATTAGGTTATAGCTCAAAGGTAGAATGCCTCTGGGTTCAATCCCCAATACCACAAAAAAGAAAGGAAGGAAGGAAGGAAGGAAGGAAGGAAGGAAGGAAGGAAGGAAGGGAGGAAGGAAAGAAGGAAGGGAGGGAGGAAGGAAGGAAGGAAGGAAGGAAGGAAGGAAGGAAGGAAGGAAGGAAGGAAGAAAGGAAGGAAAAGAAATAGTACCTTGTGAATACAGACATTTTGTTTTTACATTTTAGAGTTGATTTAGGTCTTTAATCTAGCTGGAGTTTATTCTTGCTATATGGTGTGACACAGAGATTCAATTACATTTTTTCCCACATGAATAACTAATTGTTTTAGAACCATTTAGCAGATAGTTCATGTTTTCCCACTGATTTACAAGGCCATCTTTGCCTTATAATGAGTTTCCATATGTGAGGGTATGTTTCTGGAATTCTGATTCTACTTGTTCATATCTGTGTAAATACCATATTGTCTGGGTTAAGATACTTAATAATAAGTCTTAATATCTAATGAGTTATTACCTTGCTTTTCTTTCCAATAATATTTTGGTATTTCTTATTTGTTTTTCCACATATAGTTTAAAATTAGAAACTAAGTTGCATAGTTTATTAATTAAATTCAAATAATTCTAGCTCTCAATTTTTGGCTTATTAAAGTTTTTTAAATAAAGTTAATATTATTTTCCTAAAAATGAGCACATATTTGTTAGATTTATTCTCAGAGCTTAAATGTTTGATTTTAATATTAACTGTATTTAAGATCACATTTGCCAATTTTACCTTTTGGGAAAGCTGTATACTATTAATTTTGTAAGGTAAGTATATTTATGACAATCCTTAATTATTTTGTTAATTCTATAATAATGTGTTGATAGTCTCTTAGATTTCCCTAGCAGCTTTAAGTTCTAAAAGCAAGACCAAACTAAAAGGAAATTAATGGCAAGTCCAGTGGAAATCTGTAAATTCCTTCATCTGCCATTGTCATGTTCTTATTTTATCATTATTATTTTTACCGGAAAATAGAGTTTCAAATTTATAAAGCTGACCAATCAACCAAAAATTCATGTTCATTCACTCCCGTTTTGATGAATGTTGTGTCAAATGCTTTGCTGGCACTGCCGCGCACGTCAAGTCTCTCTTCCTCTTTTATCTTCATCACACCAAGCAAACAAAGTTCTCAGGCGTTAGTGACACCGCTGTCTCTACAGAACTTTCTGCTTTGCAGACTATTAAAGCCTTTAATTATTTTTTTCAGTTTTTCAATTATTTGAATTTCCTATTGAGAAACAGAATCTCACTGAAGAGAAGGAAGTCTAAGAGACAAGGATTATGGCGAAGCCTTCAAAATGCTGTTTGTGTAGCATGGACACAGCTGACTCGATGCCTCGATACGAGCTCTGTAAAAGTTGACCTGGAGCTCCTTCCAACCTGGCATTTGTGTGTCCAGGCAAAATGTAAACACAGCTCCTATTGCGTTAACCCCACTATTTTATAGATAGTTGTATGTATTTATTGTTATCATTAGACTGGAGATCTTTGGAGCCAGGACCATGTTTCTTAAAGCATTGATTCCACAAATCTAATAAAACATCTCACATATACTCTGAGCTCAAGAAGTATTTGATGAATTCCCATTTTTTCCCACCACCTAGGAGTGGTGATCTCTGCCTCCAAGATAATCTAGTTGAGATTTTGGAAGATTTTGGAGTATTTATCTGTCCCTGCCATTAGTCACAGGTAGCCTGAGAGCAACTAGGCGTTGAATTCTAATTGCTCATGTATATTCAATTCAAGGTCTCTTCTCATAATAACTTTTAAATTAAAAAAATAAAAATAAAACCGCATTACTTAACTAGGTAGCCTCTTTAAGCACTCTTGGTGATAAAAGATTTTTCCTCATGAACTCCACATTCTTTTGTGTATGATTGTTTCAAATTTTCTTTTCTTTTTCTTTTTCTTTTTTTTTTTGTGGTACTGAGGATGGAATCCAGGGGCTATACTCCCAGACGTATTTTAAACTTTATTTGGAAAGAGGGTCTCATTATGTTGCTGAGAATGTCACTAAGTAGCTGAGGCTGGCTTTGAACCTGTGTGATCCTCCTGTCTCAGCCTCCCAAGCGCGGGGATTACAAGCGTGCGCCACCACACCCGACTCAAATCTTCTTAATCAGTACATACACACACACATGCACGCACATGCACACACACACACACACACACATATATTATATTATAATATATATGCTATTTATAAATTAAGAATAGGTCCATAAATGTCATTCAGCTATATGCTTTAAAATATAGTGGTTTAACCGGGCGTGATGGTGCAATAAAAAAAAATAAAATACAGTGGTTTAAGACTAAGATATAATCTTTAGAGTGTGCTCCTGGATATAAATAACTCTGATCATGTGAAAAATTCCAACTCGAGGTATCATTTAGCATCATTTACCATGAAAAGAAAATTTTTATTTTAAAATGTTTTTTTAAATATAATCCATATGCAAAATTGCACACACTCCCACAATCACTGTTCTGACCAATAAATGAAATATATCCGGGACCCAACCAGACTTGTATCACTTAAAAACTATTCTTTCCACTGCTCCCCAAAGGCAGCTATTCTCCTGACTTCTAATACCAGAAATCAATTTGTTGTTTGTCTGTTTATGTTGGTACTAAGAATGGAACCAGGGGCATTATACCTTCAAGCTGCACCCCCATCCCTTTTAATCTTTTATTTGGAAACAGGTACTGGGATGACAGGAATGCACCAACATATGGGGTTAATTTGGGCTCTTTCAATTTTTACATAAGTGGATTCAAGCAGTGTGCATTTTTGTGTCTGATTACTTTTGTTCAGTTTTCTTTGATATTAATAAGTCATAATTTATTTATATCATTATTAATCGATATTTAGTTTTTTCTAATTCTTGGCTCTGTGGATAGAGCTAATATAAAAGATTGTGCAGAAATGTACATTTCTGTGGATGTATTTAGGGATAGAATTGTTATATCAAAGGACCAGATTGGTAATTATTAAAGAGTTTTTCAGATTGGGTTACATTGTAATCAGTAGTATAGGAGATTTCTAGTTTACCTACATTCTTAACCACTGATCTGCTTCTCATCCATGTAGTCTTATTTTTTCTAGGATGTTATTTAAATGTAATTATACAACATATATCTTTTGTGTGTGTGTGTGTGTGGTACTGGGGATGAAACCCAGGGGCCTTCTACCTCTGGGCTACATTCCCAGGCTTATTTTATATTTTATTTAGAAACAGGATCTCACTAAGTTGCTGAGAGCCTCACTAAGTAGCTGAGACTGGCTTCAAACCTGTGTGATCCTCCCGTCTCAGCCTTTCAAGTACTGGGATTACAAATGTGTGCCACCACACTTGGCTTAGGATACATTGTTTTGAGTCTGGTTCTTTTTATTCAAGATAATGTCTTGAGTAAAAGACTTTTTATTCAAGATAATCCAAGTTGTGTGTATCAATAGTTCATTCCTTCTATTGCCAAATAATGTTATATTGTATGAAGTCATCACCCATTTAACTAAATTTGGATTATTTCTAGTTTTTAGAGAATATGCAGAGAGCAATATAACCATCTATGTACATACTTCTGTGTGGACACAAGTTAGGTAATTGCTAGGAGTATCACAGCTAGTTCATGTAGGTAAGAACATGTTTAACTTTAGAAGAAGCTGCAGAGTTTTCTTAGAGTGGCTGTACCCCTTAACATTCCTGCTAACAATGTAAGAAAACGTTACTTGTCTCACAATGTATGCCTTTGGTTTGGACACATTTTTTATTATAGCTATCTTAATAGGTGTAGAGTGGTGTCTTATATTTTTTATTTTAATATTCCTATTGCAAATGATGTTTTACAGTTTATTTATTTGTCTTATATATATTCTTTCTGATGAAGTGTCTATTCAAGCATTTTTTAGTTAGTTATTTGACTTTTTAATGTTGATTTTACTTAAGTTATTTCTTTCTAGCTATGAGCCGGGTGTGGTGGCACACGCTAGTAATCCCCGAGCTTGGGAAGCGGAGACAGGAGGATCTTGCAGGTTCGAAGCCAGCCGCATTGGCTTAAGAGACCCTGTTTCCAAATAAAAAGTATAAAATAGGTCTGGGAGCGTAGCCCTGAGGTAGAAGGGTTTCCAGGAACCCCAGTACCACCAAAAACAAAATCAAAAACAAAATTCTAGCTAGGAATGCCTCATTGGTTATGCACTTTTCAAATATTTTCTCCCAATTTTTAGCTTTACTTTTCATTCTCCTAACAATATATTTAGCAGAGCAATTTTTAACTTTCAATAAATTCCAATTTTCTATTTTTTATGTATCTGTGGTATCATATCTATAACCTTTTACTGATCCAATTTCATAAAAACTATGCAGTATATATAATACCATTTGTTGAAATGCTAACCATTCTTCATTAATTGCTCATGCATTTTTATTAAAACCAACTAAACTTATGAGTCTTTTTCTGGACTTTTTATTCCATTATACTGTTTTATTTATTTTCTATTTATTCCTTTATCAAATACCACAGTCTTAAATACTATAGCCTTATAATGTCTTAAAATTGAATAGTGATTCCTTCAACTTTATTCTGCATTTCTAATGGATACCCTAGTTCCTTTGATTTTCCATAAAAACCTATAAATGATCTTGCCTACATCTACAAAATACATTCTGTGGATTTTGAGTGAAAATGTAATAAGTCTATATGTCAACTTGGGAAAAATTGATATCTTTACTAATTTGTATCTTTCCAATCCATAAACAGTATTTCTCTCCATCTATTGAAGTCATCTTTGACTGCATTTATAAACTTTTCAAATTTTTCAGCATGTAAACATTGTTGATATTTTGACATATTTACATATAAATATTTATCTACTTTTGAGCTATTATAAATCGTATATTAATCCAGGCATGGTGGTGCATGCTTGTAATCCCCATGCTTGGGAGGTGAAGATAGGAGGATGGCACAAGTTTGAAGCCAGCCACACTGGTTTAAGAGACCCTGTTTCCAAATAAAAATTATAAAATAGGTCTGGGAGTGTAGCCTGGAAGTAGAAGGGTCTCCAGGAACCCCAGTACCACCAAAAAAATCATATATTAAAACATTTAATTTCCCAATTATTATTGATAGTGAAGCATCCACATAAATTATTGAATTTTTTATATGTTGACCTTGTTAAAAGCATGTTTTTGTGTTTTGTTTTGTTTTGTTGCAGTACTAGCGATTGAACCCAGGGTCATTCCACCTCTGAGCTATACCTCCAGACTTATTCTTATTTTTTTAATCTTTTTTTATTTCTTCTCAATTTGTATAATTGTGTTTCTTTTTCTTACTTTATTGTACTATGACTTCCTTTATGATGCTGACTGGGAGAGGCAAGAGTAGACATCATGGCTTTATCTTAACCTTGGGGGAAATTACTCAGTATTTCACCATTAAGTATGAGATTGTTTAAAGGCTTTTTATGGAGAACCAATACCTACATTCCCATTCTTCAATTTACTTCTTAATCATGCAATACTTGGTGTGTGTGTGTGTGTGTGTGTGTGTGTGTGTGTGTGTGTGTACATATACACTGTAGGTAGTCTATTCACTCTGTCAATTGTTTCCTTGGATTTGTGAAGATTTATAGTTTAATGTAATCAGGTTTGTCTATTTTTTTTCTTTTGCTTCCTGTGATTTGGGGACTTTCTTCAAAAAAGAAAAAAGAAAAAGAATGACCTAATTTAAGGTTCTGAAACATTGCAAGAGCATACCAGAACTTCTTCCTCCTCTCCATCTGTAACTCTGCTCATGTATCAATGCCCCTTTCTCTCCACTCCTGTCCCCAGCCTCTGGCATTCACCATTTTGCACTCAACATTTGTAGATTCCACATATATAAATAAGGTCAGGTGTTACTTGTTTTCTTTGCTTGGTTTATTTCACTTACCATAAGGATCTGAAATTCTACCCATGCAGTTGCAAATGTCAGAATTTCATTCTTTTTATGGCTGGATAACATTCCACTGTGAGAATATACAACATTTTCATCATTCATTCATCAGCTGATGGACACTTAGGTTACTTGGGATACAATAAACGTGGGACCACAGATGGCTCTTCGATGTATCAATTTCATATCCTTTGGTTTTAGACTAATGGTGAGATTGCTGGATCATATAGTAGTTCTATTTTTAATGATTTAAGGAATAATTTTATGTATTTATTTTTTATACTTTTATTGGTGCATTACAGTCTTAATCACAATGAAGTCACAGTGACGGTGACATTCATGCACACAGCATGTAGTGGGCTCTCCCTGGCTCCCTCCCCTCTCCCCTCTTCCCCATACCAGACATTGAGGCTGGCATTGGTATTCTCAGGTATGCACATGATGTCAGTGGAAGTGTTTCCTTTATTAATTCCCCCCAGTCCATCCTCCCCTAGACCTCCTCCCTGTTCTAATGGAGTTTCCCCTCTATTATCTGAAGCCCCTCTCGTGTTCTGATTACTCCCTAGCTTCTCCATCTGAGAGAAAACGTATGACCCTTTACTTTCTGTGACTGGCTGATCTCACTTTAACATGATGTTCTCCAAGTTCATCCATTTTCCTGCAAATGATATAATTATGTTCTTCTTTATTGCTGAGTAGAATTCCATTGTGTGTATGTTCCATAATTTGGCAATTATGAATTATACTGCTATAAACTAGACATTCATATATTACTATAATATTCTGATTTTAGTCTCTTTGTAAAGATACACAGGAGTGGCATAGCTGAATCATATAATAGGTCCATTCTCAACTTTGAGGAATCTACATGCTATTTCCCACAATAGCTTTACTAATTTATATCTCCACCAATATTGTGTAAGGGTTTTAGGCACATCTTTAAGAACACTTGTTGTCTTTGGTCTTTTGGCATGATAGCAATTCTTATTAGAGTGATGTGCTATTGCATAGTGTTTTTTATTTTGTTGAAGTTTTTTTATATACCTGTTTGACATATGTTTATCTCTTTTTTTTTTTTTTTTTTTTTTGCGGTACTGGGGATAGACCTAGGGGCATTCTACCTCTGAGCTATACTCTCAGCCCTATTTTTATTCTTTATTTTGAAACAGGGTCTCATTGAGTTGCAAAGGGGCTCACTAAAGTAGTGGAGGTTGGCCACGAACCTGGATCCTCCTGTCTTGCCCCCCCCACCAAATGCTGGAATTACAAGCATGCACCACCATGCCTAGATGTTTATCTTCTTTTGAGAAATATATATTAAATTCTATCATCCATTTTGTAATTTCTTTCTGCTATAAAACCTTTTTGAGTTCCTTGCATATTATATTCACCTCTCGTCAGATGTATGGTCTACAAATATTTTCTCCCAATCTGTAAGTAGTCTATTCACTCTGTTGATTGTTTCCTTTGGATGTGTGAAGATTTATAGTTTAATATAATCAAATCTGTCTATTTTTTCTTTTGCTTCCTGTGATTTGGGGAGCTTCTCCAAAAAAGAAAAAAAATTACCTATTTTAAGGTTCTGAAACATGTACCTTATATATATTTTTTAATTTGCATAGTTTCAAGTCTTAATCCATTTTGAGATAATCCATTTTGTTACTCATGAGCAATAGAGGACTAGTTTCCTTCTGCATGAGGATACCAAAATTTCTCAGTACTACTTATTGAAAGGACTGTTCTTTCTTCAATGTATGTTATTAGCATGCTATTAGAATCTTTGTCAAATGTATGTCAGTTGGCTATAGATGTATAGGTTTACTTTTAAGCTTCCTATTCCGTTCCATTAGTCAGTGTGTCTGTATGTCAATATCATACTCTTTTGATTACTATAGCGTTGTAATATATTTTGAAGTTATGTAGTATATCGTCTCCTGCTTTGTTCCTTTTGCTTAAGAAGGCCTCTAAGTTTTTGAAGAAAGCTATTGATATTTTGATAGAGATTGTATATTAACAATATTGATTCTCCCAATCTATGAACACAAATGCCCTTTTACTTCTTTGAGTTCTCTTTGATTTCTTCCATCAAGTTTTATAATTTTTATTAGTGATATTTCACCTCTTTGCTTAAATTTATTCTTAGATATTTATGGTTATTATAAATGAATTGCTTTATTAATTTTTAGTTCCATATATGTACTATTGGCATATATAAACATTACTAATTTTGCATAATGATTTGGACCCTACAACTTTGTATAATTCTTTTACTAGTTCTAATAGTCTTTTGATGGAGTCTTTGAGGTTTCTATATATAAGATCATGTCATCTGCAAACAGTGATAATTTAACTTCTTTTCAAATTTGAAAGTCCTGTACTTTTTCTTGCTGGATTTCTCTGGCTGGGACTTCCAACTTTGTGCTGAATAAAAGTGGTGAAATTGGGCATATATTTTGTTTGTTTCAGATTTTAAGAAAGCCTTTAGCTTTTCATCATGCAGAAAAATAGTAGCTGTTGATTCATTGTACATGCCCTATTCTGTCTTGAGTTTTTGTCTTTTTATACCTGACTTGTTCATCATCACGAAGGATGTTGTATTTGGTCAAATACCTTGTCTGCATTTGAGATATCATGGCTTCTCTGTGTTTCTTCTTCTTTTTAATGTGGCTTATCACATTTATTGATTTGAGTATGTGGAATATCCTTTCCTTCCTGGGAGAATCTCCCACTTGATAATGATAAGTCATCTTTTTAATTTGCTGTTGGATTGGTTTGCTAGTATTCCACAAATGACTCTACACCTATGTCATCGAGTTCATAGGCCTATAATTTTCATTCTTTCTTTTCTTTTTTTCTTTTCTTGTTGGTTTGCTGTGTCCTTCTCTGATTTTGGTGTCATATCTAATAATGCTGGTCTTGAAGAATGTATTTAGAAGAATTCTTTCCTATTTTTAAAATAGTAACTGTTTCCTGAGGGTTTGCTACATACCAGAAGCTATGTCAGCTGCATGATAAGTACTTATCATAGTAAAATCAACTAACATAAAAGAGGGTTTATTGAAATTTCAGAAAGATTTGTACTTCATGTTTTCCTTTGTTATTTCAGAAGTAAAATGGATTATAGAAAAAAAATTTCGATATTTCTTGATTGTGGCCTCACAGCTAGATATAACAAGTACATCTTCACCTGTACATTGGTACTTTCCACAGCCTAACAGCATCTCCTTTACACATGCTGAAACCTATTTGCCCTGTCCATTTACTTCCTTACATGCTCTAAAAATTCTGGGTTAGAAGTCCAAAGATCATTTGTGTTTGATTCAGCTATGCACAACTTGATATAGTCCTCTAGCATCCTGGGACAAAGTTTCTAACAAAAAGATAACAGCATGAAACTAGTTCACTCCCTGCTCAGCTACTCCACTTTGTCTGGGAAAATCTGCGTTGCTGCCAATGCATGAGAAAGGAGAGATAGAGGTATTAATCAGATTCTGATTCAGAGACTAAGGACTCCCAGACATCACCTCACTGAGAAGTGTTGCATAAATGACAGTCTCTATGTTGAATGGGGGCGGGGGGCACCTACCACTCACCTACCAGTGCCATTGCTGCACTGCTCTTCCTTTCTGCTTGGTCTTTTTCTACACACACACACACACACACACACACACACACACACACAGGGTCAATCCTTGGACCAATGATAAAAGAAGGAAGACTTACTTTTTTATATGTACTAGTTTCTATCCCTTTCCTTAGGACAGGAAGCCATAAAACAAATCTCTCCCTGTCTTTAGTTCTTAAATAAATACAATGAAAATAAAATTATCTGCAACTAAAATCGTGCTCTTTGGTTTCAGATAAGATCAAGGTATTTATAGCTGCCACTCAAAGAAAGAAAAAAAAAAAGACTTGCCTCAGCCCATATTTTCTATCAGTAAGAGGTAACTCTAGGAAGCATTTAAATGGCTAATCTAATCTTTTTTATTTTCGTTTTTTATTCTATTTTTCTGAACTCTTTGGTGGATTTTTTTCAATTATATAAAGCAATTAAAGTTTAGTGGATTTTAATAATCACTGGAGCTATCTTAAATATCTCCCAATATTTTATAGAGAAACTTTATAAAAGTTCTTTTAAATGGTGAATAAATAAAACATGCTGGATGTCAGCAAGACTAAAATTATTCTGGGCCAGAACTATTAGTATATTAAAAATAAGCATTAGAGTTTGGGGAGAAAAATGCACAGGGTCTAACATTTTTCATGTGGCTACAATGAAGTAAGGGATTTGAAGGCAAAAACAAATCTGGCAAATTATAAGTTAGGGTAGTAATTCAAGGAAGTCATAAAATAGAAGACTTTTATTGCCCCATGGAGACACTTTGGTGCTATTAGTGGATTAAAAAGCATGTGGGACTGTGAGGCTGGAAAAGATGGAAGCTTGAAAGACGTGGTGGGTTAAATATTAACAAAGAAAAGATGTTTACTGACAGTTTCTGCAAACACACTCTAATAAATAAGATCCTCCAAACACTCAAAAATAGAACTTCACAAAGCCACAAGAATCCACGCTATTGATCTTCCCACCAAATTTGGTCTCCTTTAGCAAGGCATGACTTCACTGTCACCAGAATTTGTGTTAGTACTTTTGGAGAATATTGTCAGAATAGTCAAAAGCTAGTTAAAAAAAAAAAAAAAAACAGAGGGAGACATTGGTGACAATTTTTCACTTGTCTTTAAAAGCTGGCTGCATGCACCGACAGCAGTGATGTGTGGTAGGAATGTGTGAATGGGAACTTTAAACAGACCTGAGCTTCCAGTCTCAAGTCACACCCTTCAGGCTCTCTGATCCTCCGATGCCTTATCTCTAGAACTGAGATCACCAGGCATGGTCCTCAGGGTTGATTTTCAGTGTTTCTGAAAATGTAATGTGCATATTAAACACCTAGAAATACAAACCCAATTCTGTAATTCTGGAGCAGGTTCCCAAATGAGTTTGTAACAAGCTCTGAAATGATGCCCACACCGCTGGTCATAGGAACACACTTTTGAGAACAAAACTTCAGTTTTTTCAAGTGTGTAGTGTACACTTAACTATTTTGAAAACATTTTGATTTTTTTCTACAGTGTAAGCTCTTTCTGAACTTTACAAAATAAGTCTTCTGGAAGGGCTCTTTCTTTTGAAAGAAAAGGAAGTAAGATCCCAAGAGAAAGTACAGACACATTCCCATGAGCAGACATGTCCATGGTTCTAAGAGAAGGGGGAGCTGGCCTTTGATAGTCCCTCAATGGGTCTTTAACACATCTGACTGAAATTTCTTGATTTATTCAACTGCTCACTTGATAATGCAGCCTTCAATTAGATTAAAGGAAGGGAACCAAAAGCCTTGACCATCAATATATTCTATAAAAGAAAAAATTGAAGCCTGTTTAAAATAAAAGTCTGATTTTGAAATAAACACATTTCTAAGTATAAAAACACCCTATAAGTCCTGACTTTGCTCAAGAGCCTAACAAAGCTTAAAGTAAATATATATGATGCTAAGTAATAGCAAGAAAACAATCACCTGAAATCATCTTTGTAGAAAAGACAAGCTGACCTAAAAACATCTGGAACATTGAAACAACTACAGCAAGCTTCAGATGGTTGTGTCTCCTACTGCCATGGTTATGCCAAGTGAGGACTATTCGGCATGACACTTATTTTATAACCATGGTCCATTATTCTTTCATGAATAATTTTATTAGATTCATTAGCACATTTTCATTCTAAAATTAAGAAAATGCTACATAAGATGAGCTTTATAATTTTACTACATTTCTTCTAGTGCATATTTTTACAATTAGTTAAGGAAAAGAGGTAAAGCAAAAAATTAACTCTATTTGAATTTTGTACAGTTATTCAAAGAAAATAAAC
This sequence comes from Muscardinus avellanarius, assembly GCF_963383645.1. Taxonomy (NCBI): domain Eukaryota; kingdom Metazoa; phylum Chordata; class Mammalia; order Rodentia; family Gliridae; genus Muscardinus; species Muscardinus avellanarius. The sequence goes on from NC_137787.1 coordinate 39,756,222, forward strand.
ATAAAACATCTAGTTTTAAGTGCTAATAAGGTTATAAAGGTTTAAAAGTTTGCTGTAAAAAAGCCAAGAGCTCAAGATGTAGGCATACAACAGAGGTTAGGGATGGGTGATAATGACTATGGTTTGACAGATTGTGAACTGTACTGTATTTTGTTTTGTTTTCTAATATCAAGCAAAATGTAAACTTCAAAGGGTTTCCTCACATTGTAAGTTTGAAAATAATAGCATTCTTTTTATCAAAAATCATAACTGTTCTTGTGAGAAAAAATAGGCCTCTAAAATCATCTTTAATTTCTTTTTTTAATGTGACAAAACCCATACCCTCTCTGGGTGTATTTTTTCCCAAAAGGTTGATGAGACAAAGAAGAAAACTATTTATATACACCAGAATGGTTACATACCTGGGAAAGAAACAATGATATTACCATAGTCATACTATTGTGGTAAACCTGAAGAATCTGTAGGTCACATGGGCAGAAATAAACTACCATCTGCTTCTACCAGCAGGTGGATGAGAAAACATACAGCCTTTCTCACTAATTACCTACAACAGCATCTAACTCTAAATATTTTGCATGTAGAGATTTCCTTTCTATGTTTATAAATACACATATATGACAAAGAAACACTTATTTTAAAGATCTTAATATCGTGTTTGTTAAGCAATTAGTATTTAGGAGAGGGGCTATGTTGACAGCTCTGCAAACAGAAGTTTCCAATTCATCTGCTGAAGAGGTACTTACATACCTTGGCAGACTTCCTCCCTCTGCTTTGTTGAATGGTTTGCCCATATTCCACATAAAACTGCCTTGTCTTTCCCAAGCCACCTTGGATATCTCTCCCAATAATTAATCTGTTAGGTAGTAGAGTAGCGCACAGTATCTGTTCATTCCTTCAATCTTGGAAAATGTCAATTTAATGTCAAAATATTTTATTTTATTTTTTCCCTGGAGGCACCTGTACTCTTTAATCACATCAACAAATAAGTATAAATGAAGCATATAACTCAATGGTGAATCCAGAAAAAGAAAATATCCGTCAACCATTAGCCATGAAGTAAATTTCATACTTCTTTAGCATAACTATGCCTCATTATAAGCCATGACTATTTGACAGCAAATTCTAACTGCTCACTAAAGTCTTCTTTTCCACAGAAGAGCTGGATTATAATTTGCAGACTGCCTTTAAATTAAGCATGGCTGTGTGACTAAATCCCAAACAAAGGATCGGGAAGAGACTAATGTATATCACTTTCAGATTACATCTCCTGGAAACTTTTATGCATGGTCATCCATGCTTTGCTCTTTTTCTGGCTGGCCAGGATTGTGGGTGACCAGTAGGCCATACCATATAGGTGTGGAGAAAACCAACAGCCTGGCTTCTTAAAGTACTAAACTTCTGACTCACTCAGGGTTTTCATGTTAATAAGAAAAAAAGTCTATCCTTTTGAAATTAGAAATTTGGGCACATTATTATGGTAGTTAATGTGACCCTTTATAATAAACACAAACATGGCAGTATCCTGAAAGACCTGAAAATCAATTTTCAGTATATTTGAAGAGCAAGATACTTAATCCAAGATATTATCCAATCTACTTTCAATATCTCAGGTGTTTTTATTAAAATTTTCTTTTAAAAGTTCATATTAATAATTTAAATTTGTTTATTCCTTTAAGAGATGAATATTATAACAACTAAGAAATGAGATTTCTAAAGGTAAGTTTCCTAATTATGGAAGCAAAAAATAAAGTAGCAGGTGATTTTATTTTAGAAACATGAAAAAGACTTAGCAAATAAAAAATAAAAAAAAATCCCAGTTAAATTTTGAATTTTAAATAAATAACTATTCCTTTTTCTTTCCTTTTTTCTTTTTATTGCAAGTATGACCAGAATGGATTGGGTGATATAGACAAACTTCTATTAAATTTTGATCATTGTTTATCTGAAGTTTAAATTTTATGAAGTATGCTTATTTTTATTTAGAAACTCTACCCAGAATAGTCAGAGTCAACACACTAATTATTTTACCAAAAAAGGTTGAATAGCAAGGCACTAGAAAGGAATAAAAATGACATAAATTTTAAAATCAATTAAATGGTATGAAGGATAGAAGTAATATTTTCAACAAGTAGATAATAGAGAACTCAAAAGAAAACAATATTAAAGAGAAAAACTATTTAAATAAATAGTTTTAAAAATCATGTAATAAAATCAAGACTGCAGGTGATGAGAGATGATAGCTTGGTAAAGATACATGACAGTAACAAACTAGAATGGCTTAGCAAGGCCCTTCACAACTCAGTGAGACTCTGTTTCAAAAATAAAAAGACTAAAACAAATAGAGGTGGGAGTTAACTCAGAGGTACAATGTTCCTGGGTTCCATCCCCAGTACAGCAAAATAATAATAATAATAATAATAATAATAATAATAATAATAATAATGTAAACAACAACAGATGCCGGCGAGGATGTGGAGAAGTGGGAACTCTAACACATTGTTGGTGGGATTGCAAATTAGTTCAACCACTTTGGAAAACAGTAAGGAGGATCCTCAGAAGATTGGGAACGAACCTACCATATGACCCAGCAATACCACTTCTGGGTATCTGCCCAAAAGAATGGAAACCAAACTACCAAACTAATGCATGTGTATCTATGTTCATAGCTGTACAATTCACCATTGCCAAACTATGGAACAAGCAAAGATGTACATCAACAGATGACTGGATTACAAAACTATGGGATATGTACACAATGGAATTTTACTCAGCCATAAAGAAGAAGAAAATGATGACATTTACTTAGAAATGCATGGAACTGGAGAACATTATGCTAAGTAAGATTAGTCAGTCACAAAAAGTAAGAAATTGGATCTTCTCCCTAGTATGTGGAAACTAGGGAGAAAATGGGTCATAGGAGGAACTCTAGATGAAGGAGAAATCATAGATGAGCAAATAAGGCGACTTACCGAAGGGGAATAGGAGAGAGGAAGACAGGAATTCCCTAATGTACATGATGTACATTTACAAACAGATCAAAGTCAATCAGTAAGCCAAACATGAGAAGGAGAGAGGGGGTAAGGAATGGGATGGGAATTGGGTAAGGGCTAATTGAGTGATGTGTGCATGTATGCCTCTACCATCTTGTACTCCATTAAGATGTATGACTACAATGCGCCAATAAAAAAAAAAAGAAAAAAATTAAAAAATCAAAAATCAAAGAGAAATATGTCCTAGGAGCAAAGAAATAACTCTAAGATCAAATTCTAAGAAAAATCCTAAAAGAAATTCTGAGAAGTCTTAGCATGGAGAAGGAAAGAGTACATCATACATAAATGCAGAAGAACCACTTTCTAATAGACAAGTGGGGCAAGAAGATACTTTAATGTAATCTTTAAGATATATACAAATCCACTGGATTTAGCAAGGTAGCCTTTATTCAAGAATTCATTAATTTATTTATTTAACAATTGTTTTGTAAGGTTATACAAAATTTTTTTATGCTAGAAATTGATCTTCTTTTTCTTTTCTTTTTTTCCTTTGTGGTACTGGGGATGGAACCCAGGGGCATTCTGCCTCTGAGCTACATCCCCAGCCCTATTTTGTTTTTTACTCTTACTTTGAAACAGGGTCTCACTAAATTGCAAACAACCTCACTAAGTAGCTGAGGCTATCCACAAATCGTGATCCTCCTATGTCAGCCTCCCAAACACTGGGATTACAAGCATGCACCACCATGCCTGGCTTGGAATTGATCTTCTTAAATACAGCATTTATATGCAAATCCAGTATATTAAATGCACTGAATCCATATAAACCAATATTTCCTGCACTGCATTACATAAAACATTGGTATTTCCACAAGCACTGAATAGGTTTATTATAGGGGAAAATGGCTATTTAAGTTGGGAAATGATATATCCTTGAGATTAACATTGCATGTTATATATAAAAGACAAAAAAAAATTTCCAAAGAGAAATTTAAATGTTTCATTCAGCATTTCTTTTTAAACATACTTGACCACAGAATGTCTTTTTTATTTTTCCTTTCTTTCAAAAATACCAAGTAACATCTGGTGACTCCCTCAGTGGTCTGTGAACTACAGGTTAGGAAAATTAGTATTTTCATTAAATATTTAAATGATCTATAATAGCTGCTTATTGAATGAAATATATATTTTATAAATTATAATATTTAACCATATCAATAAAGGAAATTCCCCAATTTTCTTCTTTGCTCTATTTGAGCATTTTTCTAATTCCATAGTTCTTGGCTGTGCTTTTGCTAAAACAGCCACAAGAAAAAAAAAAAATACAAGGAAGCAACTAAAGTTAGTGCTGAAATTTATACCCGACAGTACTTAACTGCAGAAGTATTAAAATTACTATGGTACACAGGGGGACTCATAGGCCCAGGATTTACTATCACTGAAATCACCCCTGAGTAGCTGAGTACGTCACAAAGCACAACACTATAAAGGAGACTGCAATATGGGAGCAATGTGCTGGGAAAGCGTTTCAGTAAATAAAGACTCTGTAGACTTTATGGCTTTTGGTAATACTTGTCACTTAATCCAGTTTATAAAAATTTGCTTATTAAATTTTGCAGGGCAAAATAACACATCTTCCCATTTCTTACAGCGACGTTGACACGAGTTTCACAAAGCCACAGCTGCACTCTTCCTGGGCCTCCTTCCCCCACTTTATTACAATACATGTTGTTCTGAAATTTTCAATTCAGCTATAAACAATCTACTTTATCAACAACATGCTTTTGCACTTTTTGAAATGGTGCTTTGAGGCAGATAAATGAAAATAAGTATGGCAGAGTGCCAATAAAAATTCTGCAAACTGTATCTTCAGTGGAGTACAGACTAAGGCAGCACAACATCTTATTTATTTATTTACTGTTGATTCTGAAATCTATTTCTATACTTACAATAGCTGTTTTATCTGTGTTGGCTGTTTGTTCTAATTTCAACTGACACATTTAGATAGTAATGGCTCACACACTTTTTAAAAGGAATTTTTTGGGGGAAATCTGGCTTCTTTTCAATTGTTATATGTATCTGCAGGGTAAATGGAGGTTAGATGCTGAAGTCTAGGACATATTAAAAGTGTCATTTATTACTTAAAATTCAGTCACTTGAATATATAAAACCCAGATTTTAAATTGAGCTCTGAAAGATGTTAATGTAAATATATATGTGTATGTGTGTACATATGTACATAATATATTTATACACACACATACATACACATACACATATTCTTTTAAAATTATACAAACTTAGCTTTAAAAAGTATGCTAACTGGAGTAAGAGTAAAACATGAAAGTCATTATATGTTATGAAAGAAGAGACTGAAATTGAATTTCTCAGCTTCATATTGGTTTGGATTATGAGAACTTCAAATTCTAGTTTAATTTTCTGTAAGTAAATTTTAATTTTATGCACACTAATTAAAGACTTGCTATTTGATATTAGTTTTGAAATACCCAATTACAAAGTACATTTTAACATCATGGGCCTTCAATTCTTAAAGGAAGCCCTTGGGGATCCCTTCTTAGTAATTAATAATTTTATTGAGTTTGTGGTCAAATCACATATGTCTACGATTCAAAGTCCTCTACAAACTTAGCAAATTTTATTCATTTTTTAATTATAATTAAAAGGATTTGTTTAATAAGCTAAGAAAAGGGGGTCATAAATGTCCAACACTGAAAAACAGATTTTAAATGGGCTAAATAAAAATGTTTATAGAAGATAAATATTATTAATAATGTTGAATTTTATTTTATCTGACTTTGTGTTTAGTTTATATAAGCTGAAATATAAGAATGTTCATGCCAAAATATCTCATAAAATTAGCAATCTAAGATTTACTGGTCATTTATTTCTGGTTACAAATCCAACCCCAAAATTATTTGATATTTTATGGCACAGCTACATTCATTTGAAATTAAATATTGTGAAAAGTAAACTTCTAACATATTTTCTCTGTCTCTATCAGCAAGAGATAAATGTTCTTCTCACCATGGGGAATTTCTGTAAATTCAAACATATCTTGAGTACTGATATAATGGCTTTGATCGTTTTAAGATTTTATGTCATCTCTTTTAATATCTATTTTAAAATTACAAGTTTAGAGATTATTATAAAGTATATAGATCCAAGGAATTACATATTAATAAAGTTGATATATCAGCACATTTTACATTAGGGCTCACAAATTAGGGAAGTGGAATCATAAAATACTCCTGCGTAGGGAAACGAATACCACTGATGAATAATTCTGAACAGCATATTCACGACATTTCAAAAATAACGTAAATTTGGACACATTGCTGTGACATCTATGCTCCCATCACGCTTGCTTCCAAATCTGAATTGGACTGCAGCCACTCCACTTTGTACTTGAATACAAAGAGCAAATAAGAGAATTCTGGGGAAGCACAAACAGGAAGCTGAGTTTCTCAGCATACTGGGAGCAGGATTCAGGTTAATTTCCACACTCAAACACACAACAAAAGGATGAACAAAGGGAAGGATAGCTGTTTTTCAAATGCAAAAAAAATGACAAAGTTCTCTCTAGGTTGTTCCACAGCCTGTAGCAGTGACCCCTAACTCTTTAAATTCACCCTATTTTCCTTCTTGCTACATCCTACTGTACTCATGAGACATTCACCGAGAATTCTTGCATCTAGTTTGCAATGTCCCCCCCTTATCCTGAGCGACTATTACAGTTGAAGAGATAAGATAGTAGCTGTGGTTCAATAGAAGGAGAATGGACAAACCTCTTGGAACTAGAATCCAACCACACAGCACTTGTGCTGTTTCCTGAACGGCAATGCTGGGTTTCTGCCTCTTCGCCGACATCTACATACTCTGCTTTGGTTGTCTGAAAGGGCCTTCACTCAATCTGAGTCAAACTCCTTATTCAAGGCCCAGTTCCACATTACCTTCTCAGGAAATCTTTTTACAGTTCCAGGAAGCAAAGCTATATTTCATGAGGTTTTATAATTATCCATCTCTAAATTCCCACACTTAAGTGTTTACTACCACCTTTTCAGGGGGGAAAAAATATTCAGTAACCCCTGAGGGCTTCCACTGCCCCCTTATTTTTATTCAGTACTCCTTTGGATGATTCCAGCAGCTCACCCATAGGGGGTGGTATCGCTGATTTTAGTAATCTACGAAAACATTCCTTACTCAATTTTAAATGTTCTGAGAACAGAGTTATGCTTTATTTATTTTTCAGCAGCATGGTAAGGTTAACTATTGTTGAGTGAAAGAACAAAAGGAGGATTTAATTTAGCAATGACCTTTTAAATGCCCATATGACATAGATATTGACATAGATATTGTCATATTGTGTCAAAGGAGACACAAGCTAACAAGACGTGAAACTAACCCTCTAAGAGTTCCTAGGAAGGTGCTTCCTTCCAGGAGATAAATGTCATGGCAAGTTCATGGGCCCACTGTGCTCTCTGTGCAGTTATGCAAATGCTTTTCCGTCAGATATAGAGAGAAGCCAGGACTCGCCATCATTTTATTGATAACTTACTCTGATGGGGTGTGTCCATACAGCGCCTAAGGAGATACAGCCTCACTCGGCCTGAGCGGCCTACAGCCTAAGGCAAAACTTTAAGTAAAGTGATTCAGCAGAAAAGGGGCAAAGATGGCGCCTGGGGGAAGCTATGAAGGCGTGGTTTCCCCATTCATTATGGGTGGGGAAACTGAGCAGTTTTCCCTTTAAAGGAACTTTCTGCACACATGAATGGCTCATGTACTGGCCTGGGATTGGCTGTAAACTACGTGCTAGTGATCTTTATCCCGGATAGGCTAGGCTATTTCCCATGGTAATTCCCCTCGTGGCTTGGTGCTATATATAGGACTGCTTGGAGAGAGCTAAATGAGATCTTGCTTGACTTGACTCCCGGCTTGTGGGTTTGTGTTCGAGTCGTCGGTACTCATCATCTCGCCAAGCCCCGCCAGCTGTCGGGCTGGATTCCTGACATTACTCTGTCCTAAGCATATAGAAATCATTTCTTTTGATCACTGGAAAAGCTGTATGCTATAGAACATAATAGTCCCCATTTTACAGGTATAAAAAGGGGGCTGAGATGACTTAAGCTGCGTGTCTGTCCACTCATCTTGTAAATATAACAAACTTAAAACACAGGTTCTGAGTCCCACTCACTTTTTAATTTTTGGGAAAAAACAAGTATTTTAATAAATTTAGGTGGGTTTTAGAAATACTTTCTAATGCACTTCTTTTATGGGAACCTGTTTGGCACAAGTTTCGCCTGAATACAATTCAATCCACAAAGAGAAACATTAGACACAACAGGTAAATTAATAAATTCAGTATGGCCACGCCTCAGCAGAAGTGTTCATAAACTGAGTTATTCCCTCTCCAAGGGTTCAGTTGCACTCTTTAAATAACTAACAATTTGAATATCTGGTGTGTTTGTATAATCCCTCAGCATTTTAGCATCATGTTCTACAGTAGGAAGTTAGAAGTTATCAGTTCCTACATCCTCAGTGTTGTGCTTTTTAACAGAAAACCGATGTGATATCCTGAAAAATATATAAAACATATATATAATATATTCTATAAATACCCCCAACGTGGCTGATTTTGCTAGAAGCAGCAAGAATAGTGACACTATTAGAAGGTGATCCTTCTGAAATTTTGATAAAGCCATACACAATTGTTTTTAAACATAGTCACTTTTTGAAAAAGAAAAGTATGGATATGCATACTGTGATGTGAAGTTGGATTTTCCGTGTTGTGCCCACATGAGAAATATTTGAGGAGGAAAAGACACTGGTGGATAGTGCTATACATTGATCAGAGTACTTGGAGCTGATGGATAAACTATGTAGAATAAAGTCTGAATGTGTGAAAAGGTGACTTCATTGGTATTATTGCCACAATCTGCTGAAGAAACAAGGTTAAGAGCCAGCTCTGCAGACAACTGTCGCTTAGGGACACCCTTAGCTTGTATTTGTGCCTGCTCTCATTGGGTTTTGTCCCGTGCTATAGTTAGATATAGAATGTTGTCTAAAGAGCTCATCTATTGCTGTGCAGAGCTGATATTATTAAGTCATGTAACCTCATCAGTGACTATAATGGATTTTCTGGGTGGTAACCTAGGCCAGTGTGGTGCAGCTAGAAGAGGTGTGTCTTGATGTGCAGCCTTAAGAATGACTTTTGATTTTGAATCCCCTTGCTTGCTTGCTTGCTTGCTCTTTGGCTTCCAGCCCTCCTAATGTGAGAGCAGAAGCCTTGTCTGTCCCATACCCTGAGCTCCACAGATCAGGCCTAATATTGACTCTGAAATCTCCAAAAACTGTGAACAAATAAATCTTCCTTCCTCTAAGTTCTGTGGTTTGTTGTTTGAGGTTACAACAGTGAGAATGCTGACCAAGATGTCCCTTTTCTCTATCTGTCCACCATTTTCCATTTCTAGTATGTGCCTCTCTATCCTAGACACTTAAATTAAAAAAATAAATACAAGATCTAGAAGAAAGAGAAAAAAGCCTGAACTGTGCAGCTTATAACAGAGCTCACAGTGGAGGAGCTGGTTTATGCAAATGCCATAACCTGCAAAGCCTGGGAAAGCTGAGCAGAGTTGTGCCTGGGAGGCCCCTCTCTGCTCCAGCACTCGGCACACCCATTGACAAGAGCAGCTTAAGCATTCATACCAGGGGACTGCAAACCCCTGGGCAGAGACTCACCATCCACACACTAGCTATGGAAAATGTATGAGGAAAAAAAGATTAACTGACAAAAAGTTAATTAAAACCGCTCTGATTATGAGGTAGAATTTAACAATTACTTTAAAAAAATGCAGCGTGACACAGTGCAGCGCTGCAACTGAATTAATCATGAATGAGGGGAGCAATGTTTAATTTTTGTGTGCATGAGAAAAACACTCGGCAGATTTGACAATTAGAGCAGGGTAACAGCATCCACTGGCACAGGGCGAGGCAGGCGCTCCCAGCGGTTTTTGGGGAGGGAGCTAAGCAGATGTGCTCAAATATTTACAAATGCACAATATTCACACGCTTTTGCGCTGCCCACCCTGCTGATTCCGCAAGAAGTCATCTCCAGTCTGGAGACCAGGGTGAGAGCGACGCACACTGTCTCACACAGGAGCAGCTCCACCATGGCCACTGTCCTAGACACAGAGAGGGTCAGCGCTGGACCAATGGACAGAGCTCTTTCTAACACTCAGCTTTCAGGATCCACTGTCTCAGGCTAGGCAGGGCCCCCTGAAGTTTCTGCTGTTCCCTTTATGGTCTCCCTGAGCATCTCCAACTAACAACAGCTCTGGTTAGAAAGCTTACACCTGAAGCTGGGAGGCAGCCCCCAAGGACCACAGAGCTCTTAGCAGCTACCTTCTACTTAAAGGCTTTGCTTTGCAAATTCCAGATCGATCACTGGCCTAGATAATTATGTATGAGAAGAATTTCAGTTAATAGGAGAGCATGGGCTTTTCCATTTTGTAGTTTTTAGATATAATTCTTATACCATACAGTTCACATATTTAAAGTATGTAATTTAAGGACTCTTTGTTCTTGGGACTATCACCACAATCCACTTTAGAACTTTTTCTTCACGCCAAAGAGAAAGCTAATATCATTTAGGCTAATTTTGACCAACCTTCTCTTTCCACAGTCCAAGGCAAGCGTTGATTGGCTTTGTGTATAGATTTAACTATTTCATATAAATAGGATCATACAATATGTGTTTCTTTATCAGTGGATTTTTGTTCACTTAGAATAATGTTTTCTTTTTCTTTTATTGGTGCATTGTAGTCATGCATCTTAATGGGGTACAAAATGGTAGAGGTGTACGTGTACACATCACTCATTTAGCCCTTCCCCAGTTTTTACTCCATTCCCTCCCCACTCCCTCCTTCTCATGTTTGGCTTAGTGATTGACTTTGATATGTTTGTGAACGTACCTCATGTCTTTCTCCCTCCCATGCTCCTCAGTTAGGTTATCATACTTGCTCATCTATGGTTTCTCCTTTCTTGTCTAGAGTTCCTCCTATGACCCTTTTTCTCCCTAGCTTCTGTATATTAGGGAGAGCATCTGATTTTTTCTTTTAGTGACTGACTAATCTCACTTAGCATGATGTTCTCCAGTTCCATCCATTTCCCCACAAATGACATAATTTTGTTCTTTATGCCCGAGTAAAATTCCATTGTGTACATGTCCCGTAGTTTTGTAATCCATTCATCTGCTGACAGACATCTTGGCTGGTTTCATAGTTTGGCAATTGTGAATTGTGTGGCTATGAACATAGATACCCATGAATTAGTTTGGTATTTTGGGTTCCATTCTTTTTGGTAGATACTCAGAAGTGGTATTGCTGCATCCGATGGCAAGTTCAGTTCGTTCCCTTTCTTTTGACAATCCTCCATACTGTTTTCCAAACCAGTTGCACTAATTTGCAATCCCACCAATAATGTATTAGAGTTCCTACTTCTCCACATCCTTGCCATCCTTGTTGTTTGTGTTTTTAATGATTGCCATCCTAGTTCAAGTTAGGTGAAATCTCAAGGTAGTTTTGATTTGCATCTCTCTGATTGCTAATGGTATTGAGCATTATTTTTTCATTTTATTTATTTATTTATTATTTATTTGCCATTTGAATTTTTTCTCTTGTTAAGTGTCTATTTAGATCCTTTGCCCATTTTATGATTGGGTTATTTGTTTTCCTAGCTGTGAGTTTCTCAAGTTCTCTATATATTTTGGATATTAGTCCTCTATCTCAGATGAATAGTTGGCAAAAATTTTCTCCTCTTCTGTCTGCTCTCTGTTGAGGTTCTTGACAGTTTCCTGTGCTGTAGAGAAGCTCTTTAGTTTCATGCAATCATAATGTTTTCAAGGTTTGTTTATGGTGTAGTATGTGTCAGTGCTTCATTGCTTTTTATGGCTGAATAATATTCCATTTGTGCATATACCAAATAGTACTCATTCATCCATTAATAATATATTTGGCTAGTTTCCACATTTTTTGCAGCACTGGGAATCAAACCCAAGGGCATCCTACCTCTGAGCTGTACCTCTAGCTCTATTCTATTTTTTAGTTTGAAATAAGTTCTCACTAAATTGCTGTGGCTAGCCTCAAATCTTGGATCCTCCTGTTTTATACTTTCAAATACTGGGATTATAGGCCTGAACCACCATGCCTGGCTAATTTCTAACTTTTGAATATGAATATTCTGTTGCAGACATTCATAGACAAGTTCTTGTGCTGGACATACATTTTAATTTCTCATGACAGTATGAGTAGAATTGTTGGGTCAAGAAATGACTGTTTTGCATCTGAGAGTGCTTTCAAGCCACAAAATGTTTTTTCATATTCTTCTAAACATTCTTTTCTATTTAAGCCATCTAATGAATGTCAAGTGTCATCTCACGGTTTTAATTTGCATTTCCCTGATAACTCGAGATGTCGAGCATCTTTTCATATATGTATTGGTTAATTTTGAATCTTTGGAGAAATATCCATTCAAATTATTTTCTATTTTTTATTATTTGTAATTTGTTATCTCTTCATTATTTAGTTGTAAGAGATTATATGTAATCATAGACTCCAGATACAAGTCCCTCCTTTATCAGATATATGTTTTATAACTATTCTCTTCCCCTTTTTAGGTTGTCTTTTTAATTCTTGATAGTACCCTTTGAAACATAAAAGTTTTTAATATTGATGAAATCCTACTCATCATTTTTTCCTTTGTTTGCTTATACTTTTAATGTCCTATGTAGAAACTCCTTTTCAAATTCAAAGTCATGAATATTTACTCGTATGTTTTCTTCTAAGAAGCTCATAGTTATAGTAATTCCATTGAAGTCTTGAACCATTTGGAGTTAATTTTTATATGTAGCCTGAGGTCATGAGTCTAACTTCACTATTTTTGGTCTGTGGATATTTAGTTGTCACAGCACCATTTTGGAAGACCATGGACATAAAAGAAATCAGCACTCCATTCATTCTCATGCCTCCTCTTCAGAATCCTTATCATGTCATATCATTCCTTTGGGGTATGGGAGAAAGACCCCATGTAGTCACTAGTAGGTGCCCATCCTGCTCTAACCTGTTCCTCTCTGCTATATTGCCACACTCTTCTTATAAATGTCCAATGACTCTCCAAAGTACAAGCTTGAGAATCATAGACCTAGGTTCACCTAGGCTTATTAATTACTTATTAATCATATCAACTTGGGGAAGTTAGTCCTCTTTTCTAACTTTTGTTTCCATCTGTTAAGTGAACAGGATGTGAATGTCATTGGTGCACTGCTTGCATTCCCTCAGATTGTTTCATGGGCTCCCCTCCCTTTAGCTCCCATAACTTTAGCTTTAAATGGCTTGTATCTACTCCATTTCCTGTCTATCTATCATCTGAAAGCAGAGAGTTCTGGGACCCTGGCAATACAGCGAGCACAAGATGAGAGGCACCTGGATCCTAGTATCTCTGCTGAATATCCTAACTGGACAAGTAGGACCATCTACACTACACAGACCTCGAAACTCATGCCCCAAGATATAAACTAGATATGCAGAGGTTCTCAATGTCACAGTGTAGATGAGCATCAGGGGAGAAATTTTCAAATGTAGATTCTTTAACTTTAACCCAGAGAGCACATTTCCGTGGGCCAGTTTGAATTAGCACTTGAGTAATTCAGTATGGCTGTCACAATAAAGGACATAACTGAGGCAGACACAGTCTCCCTTCCGCCTGCCCACTGTGCTTTCATAGACTGTAGAAATCACTCTCTTCTTTCACAAAGTCTAAACACAGAGTAGGTTTTCAATATTTTAAAACTTCCTTTCTTTAGGAATATACTTACTTATTTCTATCAGGAGTCGAGCCCAGTGATATTCTACCTCTGAGCTACACGTCTAGCCCTACTATTTATTTATTCATTTTTTATTCATACATTCATTCGTTCATTTACTTATTTTGTTTGGAAACGGGGTCTCAATAGGTTGCTGAAAGTCTTGCTATGCTGCTGAGTTTGTCATAGAACTTGTGTTCCTCCTGTCTCAGCCTCCCAAGTACAGAGATGATGAGCATGGGCCACTGTGCCCAGCTATACTCATATATTAACTAAGTGGGAAACAGAAACTAAGAGAAGCATCCTCTAGTATGGCTTACCTCCGAGCCATACCCCCAGCCCTATTTTTTATTCTTTTTCAGGGTCTCACTGAGTTGCAAAGGACCTCACTAAATAGCTGAGGCTGGCTGCAAACCAGGATCTTATGATTCTCCTGTCTCAGCCTCCCAAGTGCTGGGATTACAAGCATGCACCACCATACCAAACTAGCATGCATGTTCTTAAACAAAATCACAGAAACTGTTTAAGAGTGTAAAAGCAGCCAGGTGCATGCTTGTAATCCCAGCATCTGGGAGGCTGAGACAGGAGGTTGGTGGTTCACAGACAACCTTAGCTACTTAGTAAGGCCCTTTACAACCCAGTAAGACCCTATTTCAAAATAAAGAATAAAAAAAAAAAAAAGGGCTGAGGGTGTGGCTTGGAGGTAGAATGCCCCTGGGTTTCATCCCCAGTACTGCAAAAAAAGAAAAGCAAATAGATATCATAAGAAATATTTTAATATGGATGTAATTTTATGTAAACCATAAAGGGTCTACTACATTTATGTTTAGAGCTTAATTGTTTAAAAATACTTTACAGTAAGTTTTTTATTTGGGCTTGATTATATATTAACAGAGGATTTATATTAGTAAAACATTATGCTTTTTTTTATTATTACCACAGCAAATATGCTTTTATGTCTCAAAATTATGTTTTAAAGTTGAAAAGTGGAGCCAAAGAATACATCTATTGCTTATATCAAAATTTATAAACCTTTTTTATATTTTCCTGCTCATTATTTTGCAATAAATGTTATGTTGCAGCAAGAGACTGACACGTTCTAGAGAACTTAGCTATCTTCACATCTGATTTGTTCCTTTTTGTTATAATATTGAATTTTTTAAAAATTCAACAGGTTGTTTCATAGTGTTGGAAAACAAAATTCTTAAAGATTTCCAGAAAACAAAAGTCCTATCAAAATGAGAAAAAACAACTAAGCAAAACTCCAAAACACTTTACTTCAAGCACTCCCATGAGCTGGCTTAGCAGAGTCTACAAAGTGCCAAACCAACCTGGTAGAGAGAAAAAAATCATTAGCTTCCCTAGTTGCTTTGGCTACTGGTTGCTAGTTTTACTTTTCCACTGAAATGTTTTGGCATTAGGGAGAATGTGTGTGTGTGTGTGTGTGTGTGTGTGTGTGTGTGTGTACATATATATGTATGTGTGTGTGTGTGTATATATACATATATATATATGCATTGTAAATTGAAGAGATTAAGAGCTTGCTTTACTTAATTGTGTGGATTTCTTTTTAATTTGAAGCATTACCCTTTTCAAAAATTTTGGTTTAACATTAAGTTCAAAGAAGAATATAAAGACATTTCTTTCTAAATCAGATACTTCCCTGACATATTGAGACATCACATTTCTCTTTGAAACATGCTTATTTAATAGTAAGATTTTGTCCTTTTTCTTAAGCATATGTTCTCTTTTCAAAATTAAATGTCTTATGTACATCAAAAGAAGAGCAGAAAATAAAACAAAATTTAAGCAATTTTTGAGGAAAGTAATAATTTTTTAAAGACTAGTAGATTTTTTTTAAAAAATAACTTTAGGATGTCGAAAGGGCCAAAGAAATCGATGGTTTAAATGACACTTGGTACTGTGTCATAGTCTTATTGTATTCAATATGCAAATAATAGCCTAAATTGGCAATTACATTTCAATAAGAAAAATATAGTTATAATAGACACTTAAATTGAATAATTTTAAAACAATATAAATAAAACATTCATATTGATAATTTACATATACTATTATATGCAATTATTTTCATTGAACTTTTTATACAGATACAATAAGAAATGTCTGTATAGGTGGCAATACGTAAATGGGCAATAGTTTTACCCACTTTGTAAAACAATTGTTTTAAATTAAGGTGAGAGAATAGGGCTAATTCTTTTGTTTTATGTAATAGAATGAATGCATTTTTTCTTGTTATTCTTAATGCACACTAATCATTAATAAGTAAATATCTCTCAACATTACAATTCAACATTCCATCTTGAAGCCATCTTGAATTCTTCTAAAGATTCACGAATCAAACAACATAATGTGATTATTTGCCACTTTTAGAATTTTAGTTCAACCCCTGGACAGATCATTTTCAATTCACCATCTTTTGTTTGTGTTGCAACATTCCGCATCTCTTGACACTTCTGCAGAATACCTGTTACCATGTTTGTCTCTTCACCTCTTCCATACCCCAGTGTTCACACCTCGAGGAATTATCATGTTACAAGTAAACAAATATGTTCTATCTACCAGTTTGCAAAAGTGGGCAAAACAAGTTTTTTTTACCACTACTCAACATACACTGTAAATACATCTCATGCATGCTTATTAAGTTTTAATTGAAACATTAAATCTGAGGCTAAGTTACTATTGAATGATATGGACACTGTTAGCTCTTTTATATTTTGTTTGGCAAGCAGATCTACAATTACTTTTTGTATGTGAGACATTGACGTCTCAAAACAATGATCTAGAGATTTTACCTGCCTAGAAAAAAAAAAAGATAAAAGAAAAAAAGAAAGTGAAATGGTTTTATCTGATTTTAAAGTGTTAAGACACACTATAGTAAAACTATAAATTTCATCATTTGAAGCATTTTTGGAGAAAAGCTAAGGAATCTGTCCTGAAATCAGATTCTAGGTGTGGAATGGGATTTCTTTATCCAACCTGGAATTGTATTCATGGGAGCTGATGAGAAACTCTTCACAGAAACTGTTCATTAGTAACTTCCAATTTCATTTATAAATCTACATTTTCAGGAGAGGTGGAACAACCCATGAGAAGCTGATTCAGGCAATGCATGCGGTCAGATGAGTCATGGGCAAAAACCTACTGCGTGAAGTGAAACAATGAGACACCTAGAGCATTTGCCTGTCTGGAAAAAAATATATGCTTCTAAAATAGGGTTCCTGGTTTATTTAGAGGGAATTAGTTCCATAGAGCTCTCATCATGAGAGGTTGTGGTACCTGCAGCAAGCAATTAAATATTATATTTCAATACCTAAGGGCAGTGAGGAGGTGGAAGAAAGTCATGGGCATGGAAAACCTTACGTATGATGTGAGTGTGTTTCATAAGCTACAGTCCTGCCTCCCAGCCAGTTGAAATATCTTAATCATATTTTGATTAAAGAACTGTATGCACCAACACTTTTTTACTAATCTATATAAATAATCACTGTTTTTATTCAATATCTAATATGTGGCTAGAATTTTGCTAGGTTCTAATTTATTTAAAACATCCTACATAACTAGATTCCAAAAAATAAATGGAGTGCACTTGGCAAAGTTATCTTCATTTTTCTCTCAAGGACAGAAAAGTGAATAAACCAACAAATCATTAATTTAAAAATAATGGTGGCATTCTTTTTTCTGATTGTCGTGCATAAATATTCCTATAAATTAACAGAAAATTGTGACTGTATATAAACTCTTAAAACTTGGGAGAATTTGAAATATATTAGGAGCATTTATCATATTGGATGAGATCTGCTTTAAGATCTTAGTGCCAGTCCTTCAAGCATTTGCTTTCAAGAAGTGTTAAGTGGCTGTGTGAACTTCCTCTTGTTTTCCTGCACACCACATTTAGAAAGACTGCAGGTTCTGCCCAGGGACTGTTCTCTTAGAATAACTGCTAAGAAGCTGTTGGTGTGAAGGTCTTCTTAGACAGCTAACATCTCAGTCTGTGAGCCAAAGAAAGAATTAACAGAGGATAGGGTTTCCGTGTCCGCTGGTGTTCTGCTAACTTAAAATTATAATATGTATCTAGAAAAAAAACTGTCATAAAAATGAATAACTTCCCATAGGTAGTTATATGGCCTTAAAAATAATCTTCATATGACTGAGCACATTTTGCGTTATTTTAAATATGGCAATCACTACTAAGTCCTTGTGAGAATAAATTTCCCGTAAGTACTAGCAAAGAGCAGCATACATCCTACCCAGCAAAGAAAACACCAGTTCCCCTTAACTCTCCCTTCCTGAAAGCCACAGTAGATTTCCAGCCAATCAAAACATTTTTCAGGTGTGTGGTTGAGCATGACCAGACCCTCCCAACCACGGCAGAGCGGTCTATGAAGCTAACTGAAGTGGGAGGAAAGATAATTACCATCAGTACACCTCCCACGTGGGAAACTGTTAAACTTATCACTCCTCTCAGTGGTATATTTGATGTAATATGCTCATTTTTGTGCTTATTCTTATGTTTCAGGATGTTGTCTAGGAAAAGGTGTCTAGACAGAATGGAAGAAAGCCTTTTCAGTGCACCTTGTAATAGCTATAAAATGAGCATAAAAAAAAAAACAGATCTGTTTATTGTATGGCAGAAACATCTAGAAGGACTGTTATCTGTAGTAGAGTAATTTAAATTTTTCTAAAACAATTTTTGATCCATGGAACATTCCTGTGAAATCTAGGTCTCCTGACATTATTCAGCAATCCATCTTTGCTATGCATGATACTCAAACTATATTTTACACACACACACACACACACACAAAACTAAGAGCAACCAATCAAATCAGCCATGATTTTTTAAAAAAATTGATCACTATTAGTGAACAAACTAGGAATATGACCCCTGAGCACTGTGAGGTTAAATCAGAGCAGTAAACTAGAGGATTAATATTGTGCTTTGTATTCACTACATATGAAAAAAGAAGTATGCAGCTAGTTATATTTAATAATTGTGATAATCAACAATTAAACATGCAGTGGGTATTCTTTTTAACATGTAATGAATCATGTAAGAATAGATTATGTAACTTAACCACCCTTACAAAATGTGGTGAACACGTTAGATTGTGAGAAAGACATGTATATAAAGATATAATCTGTGTTAATTATATGTCTGCCATTTATGGTCATCTACTAAATGGTAAGCATTTACCTTTAGCACATATTTTAACTTTTGTATACTCATTACACAGGTGTCATTATCATCAGCTGGA
Organism: Muscardinus avellanarius; assembly: GCF_963383645.1. Taxonomy (NCBI): domain Eukaryota; kingdom Metazoa; phylum Chordata; class Mammalia; order Rodentia; family Gliridae; genus Muscardinus; species Muscardinus avellanarius. The sequence continues at coordinate 39,775,367 of NC_137787.1, forward strand.
AAGAATAAGGCCAAGACTAGAGTCATACCAATGATCTAGGATTCAAACTCATAATACCAAACTCATGCTCTTTCTTAAATATGAAAGACATTAAATTTCCTGTTTTCACAGGGAACCTCTGGTAGGGGCTTAGTTTTTCTGAAGGGCTTCATTAGACCTAGGTATTAGGCTCAAACATTGAATTTATCTTTGTGAGTTTGCCAACATTTTATTTTGTTAAGTTGGGTTTATAGTTCAAAACTATGACCTCAAATTTTCTAGAACTTGTCTCAAACAAGCTAAGCACTAGGTGTTCTAGGCTTTCTTAGGTTCTATTGGCAAATATAGATTTTTCCAAAGCAGCTTCACAAACTAGTAGCCCACAGATAGGGCTAAAATTGACCTATAGATATAATTAATTCAGCTAGCAAAATATTGAGCCAATACTTAAATCTTAAGAGATTTCATGGAAAAACTTTGATTTCAAATTCCTTTTAAACCCTCAAAAGGTAGAGATTAACACCTGGCTGGAACTGAGGAGGGGCTGCCCCATCAGGCAGGGCCTCCGAATTTTCCATAACTCCCAGCCTTTCTTCCCTCATCCTGAGGTTGTAGAGTTTCTTACACACACACACACACACACACACACACACACACACACACACACTTACACTATTGTCCCTGGGAACTATGGTTGGAGGGTTTTATTTTCTGTGAGCCTGGCTATTCTATGTATACTTTATATAAATGTCTTAGATATATATTCTGCATATTTCTATGAGCTTAGATATTCCTTTATACTAATTAAAAATGTGTCCATATACTTAATATAAAATACCTAGTCCTCTTCCCTAACTTATCTACGCAGGCATTCTCATGGAGTATTTTAGCTGGTAACCCTTTTCTATCCATACTTCCTAGAATCTTGAGTAGAGTTTCAGTAGCTGGGAATTAAGCGACAGAAAGATAACAGTAGCAAGGATTTCGTCACCTCTTCTGTGGTGCCTTTCCTCCTCCTCCCCTACAATCTGTTTTATTTATATAGTTACATAGGGCTCCTGATTCAATACATGATGGAAGCTGAGTACAGTGGAGCACATCTGTAATCCCTGTGCTTGGGAGGCTTGAGACAGGAGGGTCACAGGTTTGAGGTCAGCCTCAGCAACTTAGCAAGACTCTGTTTCAAACTAAAGGAGACAAAATAGGTCTGGCTTGGGCATGGTGGCACATGCCTATAATGCCAATCTCTACAAACTGAGACAGTATTACCGGTTTGAGACCAGCCTCAGTGACTTAATAAGACTCTTAGCAACCTAGGGAGACTCTGTTTCAAAACAAAGAAATTAAAAGGGCTTGGGCTTTAGATTGGAAGTAGAATGTCAATGGGTTCAATCCCCAGTAACACACACACACACACACACACACACACACACACACACACTGGAAATTACCCTTAGCCTTATGATGATGAGTATTATAACACCTGTATACACATTTACTCCCTTATAAAAACTCTGATGAGAGTGAACCTCGGATGCCATCTAGCACCAAGCTGCCCTCTCCTAAAGAAAATTACCAAAGGTACAAGAAAGGAGAAATGGTCCTGACCATCCAATGAAGTGCCATAATCTGGTAGCAAACCATTATCTGAAAGGTAGCTATAAATATTACCTTTCTAGAGACATTGTACTCCCCTGAAGTACGAATTTTCATTGTCTAGAGGAACTGACCTTTACCATAACAAACCAAAAGGCTTTATTAGTAGATCATTAACTCCCACCACTGTGAAATGTCACACTGCCTATCAAAGTCCACACTTTGGATCAGGGCATGAGAGAGATTTTACTTGAGAGCCGCCCTGCATAAAAACAGAGCGTTCCGCCCACGAGTCCATTTTCACTCTCATGCAAATGGAAGAGTGCTCTCTTGAGGAGAGCTGTCACATGCTTCTTGCTCTGGACTCCCAGGACCACTCACTCTGCCTGCAGGGTTGTTTGTGTGGCTTACAGGGATCCCCTGGACACCAAAGAATGGCTTAGAAGCAGATTTTGCTGAGAACACAGAATCCAAGGCTTCTCCAACTCATACTTTCTAAAAAGATGTGATTTGATGTCAGTGTTTCAGGGCAGAAATAGGAAGCAGGTTTTCTCCGGAATGATTAAGGCCTGACAAGTGCCTCCTCTGAGCCCTGGCACCTTGCTCCTATATATGTTTGCTAGTTTAGCTGCACAAAGAAACACATTTGGGGGAGAAAAAAATGATAAATAGATTTTGCCAGGTTGGCTTTGAACCTATCTTTCACACCACTGTGAAGCACACTGCCAGGATGTGCGCTATGTAGTTAGAAGCAGCAGATGGAAAAGCATTTTTGAGGGGCTTTTTGATGGTTCTGAATCTCTGCAGCATTTACACACCAAAGCATGCGTGTTCATCTGTTATATATTTAGGGATATTTAAACTGTGAACATTTGTCTTCTTTAAAGACTACAAAAGTATCTGGAGACTGACTGACTTACTAAATAGACATGGTAAATTGATCAATAATTAGTTTGACATCCCTTTACCCCTGGCCGCTCACTTCCAACCAACTCCTGGCCCCCATTCCACATTGCCTGGCAGAGCCTGATATGGGGCCGTGAGCATCCCACGTAGCGGGGAAAAATGTCACAGCACCCAAAGAAAAATACCCTCCCCGTGCATGTGTTTGTTTGTGTGTGTGCAGACAGAGAAGAAAAGAGTGAGCGCTTTCAAAAATCCCCATTAAAAACGTGGAGCAATGAGATGCATTTAATGTTCTTCCATAATTCAGCATAAAGGTAGAAGTCTTCCTAGTTAGAGACTATCTTCTTAGAATTCCTCCTAAGACCTCTAAATATGTTGGTGGAGGAAAGTGTCACCAGACAGAAAAACATTTGAAATCACGGGGTATTAATTTCTTTCCTAATTGCATGTGCCTTACCCAATGGAGACCAGTGAGGAAAAAATGCTTGAAATGTAATCCTGGAATGAACAGATAGTCGTGTTCCAGAGTAAACACCGGGATGGGTTCTAGATCCATTGCATTTAAATAAATGGCCAGCTTCTCTGAAACACCTATGCTCCCTGCGTCAGCCATCTGTGCTTACTATATATATATATATATATATATATATATATATAGTGTGTGTGTGTGTGTGTGTGTGTGTGTGTGTACCCTTCACCTGCCCTTAATATTTGTTGCCCACACTGTCAATTTCAGAGGAAGAGGCCACAGCAAGAACAGATAAGCAACTGTTTATGACCAAAAAATTCACCGTTGTAACAGGAGAGCTGGTTGGAAGATGGGATTATTAATTCTGAATAGTTTTATGAATTCTGAAACCCACAATTACTTAGGAACTTCTCAAAGCAAACCTCAGGTCCTCGTCATGATCACCCTGTGCTCATGACATGTAATGCTGCAGCGGGCATGAGGGGCCGGAGGAAAGATAGTAGAACTGGGAGACAAGCAAGCTCTACTTTGAGAATGTGGGCAGAGCCAACCACATGTGTTTCTAGGAAAATAAGGGGGAAAAAATTAGAAAATCTGACCTTCAAGGCAGATTACATTTTCTCATTCTTTCAATCATTGCCTAGGCGAACCATATATAATATTTAGAGGCAGAAAAATCAATAATGAATTGGAAAATCAATTTGTTAGAACCTGAAGGTCTCCAACATTTAACTTGCTCAGTCTTAAGAAAACCAGAGATAGTAATTTAGTACTTCAGCTTTCGTTGACCTTATAGCCTAAACTCCAGAGGGTTCTTAGTTAACATGCTATAGTATCTCCTTGAATTAATTAACATACAAAAAGTACCAGGCACAGTCTTAGTCCCAGAAGAGGTAATCAATAGGCATCGTCTCAATCCCCCTTCATGGGGATGTTTTGAGGAACCATCACCAATATAAGCAGAGCAGTATTGCCTGGCACATAGTAGGGGCTCAAAAGATGTTAATTTCCTTCTCTATGCCCTTTCCCTTTTACTTAAACAAAAACATAAAAAGCATGACATTTTTTTAAATGTGAAACTCTCATAAATTTGAAAGAACATTCTCTGGACCCGAAAATTTTAAAAAAAAAATGATATCTTCTAACTAAAAATAATGTTCGTGAAACTGATTTGCATTTCAAATTTTGGCAGTACACCTATGAAGGGTGTCTCTGGCTCAGAACTCTGGCAAGAGGTGATGAGAACTTGAACTAAGGTGGTGGCAGGAGATTGGAGACAAACGGTTGTAAGAGGCGGGATAGCAGAATCGTCAGGCCTGCAGTGCTGTCGACAGACAACCTGGGTCCCATCTCCGCGCCAGCCCTTGCTATGTGACTCAAGCACGTCGGCTTACTTTCCAATCTGTGAAATAAAGAGGAAAATATCCCAGCTTCTCAGAAGGATGTGAGGACTAAATGAGACAATACACGCAAAGCACTCAGCCTTGTTCCTGACAATGTTTAGGCAGTAACTGTTGGCCATTAGTAATAGATAATGCTTATTACTGTGCATTTATCCAATTGAAAATATGCATGTTTTATGATTTCATCCTCTTTGGGCCCCTGGTCACATTAAAAGCCTTCACTGAGAAAAATGGTTCCCACCATGTAGAGATGAGCCTGTTTTTCCTATGGGAAAAGAATGCTAGATATTAATCGTCACAACAAAATATCGACCTTGGGGACTGAATTTTTGCCATTTGGTTTTGAGTCATTAATAACTGATTTCATTACTAACATGGGATCCAGGTGGAATTGATGGAATTCTTTTCCATTATTTCCACCATGATTTTTTCATCAGTGTAGAGATAGAGCTGAAGGACGTCATGAAGGACTGATACGTAGCAGAGGGTCCAGAGATCACTTGAGTTCCTCACTGCCACCACCACGTACGTCAACCTACTAATAAACTGACATTCTCTCTCTCAGGTATTAACTATTACAAATGATAGTTTAGAAAATACATCAAATTGTTTTAAAAGAAGAATACATATGCCTTATCAATAAAACAATAGCACTTACTATATAGAGATCTCTTTGATGTAGTAATAAATAACTGCTCATTGGGTATCTCATATAATAAGACAAACATGATACTGGTGGTGATAAATATAGTTCAGTAAATAAAATCAAAAGATTGGAGTCAGATTACATACTCTTGATTTTTAAAAGAAAATTTTGCATCACACAAGTACTATGTCATTGTTTGAAGAAAAAAATTAAAAATAGAAATAACTGAAATAAATTAACATTAAAACCATTTGTAACTCTCTCAACCAAAGACAGCTTTTATTACTATTTTGCTGTATATCTGCTCATACCTTCAACATGTAGATGTATTCACAGTTATTTTCATTTTAATTGAGGATCAAATCAAATACTGAACAATGAGGGTTGTTCAGTATATTACAAATTATATTTCATATCATTAAATATAGAGGGACACTGATTTGATGATTGTATAATATTCCATTGTATAGATACACCTTTTCTCAATTAAATCAATTCTATATTGTTGGCAGTCATTTATCTGGCAGCCATTTGAAGAGAAAATAGTTTACCTCAATAAAAGTTTGTTTTAAAATATTAGATTTGAAGGACTACCAGATAGCACCCAGTATAAAGAGAGAGAAAACAACCTTAAGTGAAACCATGTAGAACCACTGACAGGAGAGTCGAGCTCCTAGAACAGGAGGGGAACCAGCACTCTCTCGTCAGCTGATGGCCTGTGAATTGTTATGGTCCTTTAGGAGGAAAATATGCAAAATTCCAACCATGTGCAGATCCTTTAAACTAGCATTTCCTTTTCCAGAAAGTTATCCTAAGGAAGTAATTGAATCAGTGGCATATGCATTTATACAAATTAGTGCAATGTTAGTATAGGGTAAAGCCAGATTTAGAGAGACCTTCTCTAGCCAGATTTAGACTGACAGTATTTAACTTTTAATTTAGTTTCACATTTGTAAATTTAAGTCCTCTGGGATTTATTTCGCAGTGAAGTGTGATGATCTAACTTTATTTTGTTTCCTGATTATTAGTCATGTTTCCTAACACCATTTTATGACTAATCCATTTTATATACAATGATGTCAATAAATTTCTTAAAGTGATTTTAAGAGCATGTATTTACCCAACTTTCTGTATTTTTCATTCTGACCCACAGGTTCGCCATCTACAGTGATGGCAACCTCAGACTGCTTTTATTATTATAATTTAATACATTTGAAAACATTTATCTGTCTGGTTCACAAATATTTATTGCAGATCTGTTATTTGTTAGACATTAGAGTAGACACAGTAGCAAACCAGACAGGGCTACTGCTGTTCTGAGGCTTTCAGCTTAATGGGGAAGGCGGAAAATACTAATCTCACAAGAGATCTACACCACTGAACACGGCAGGTACTACAGAGGGAGGGAGAGGATCACCAGTTGTACATTCTGGGCAACAGAAAAGATTTTCTCCTTTTTTTTTTTTTTTGTTTGTTTGGTGGTACTGGGGTTCCTGGAAACCCTTCTACCTCTGGGCTACACTCCCAAACCTATTTTATATTTTTATTTGGAAACAGGGTCTCTTAAGCCAGAGGGGCTGGCTTTGAACCAGTGCAATCCTCCTGTCTCTGCCTCCCAAGCGCGGGGATTACAAGAGTGCGCCACCACACCTGGTAGTTTTGTTCCTTTCAATTGATGTTCTCCTACAGACTTTTCTTCACTAGATATATCCCACAAATAGATATGTTTTCATGATTTTAAATAATTTCTGAGTTTTGATCATGATTGAATTAGATTTGTGGTTAAGTCCTCCCAAATTTAGATATTTATAAAATTAAAATTTTAAAGTTAATTATACTAACAATCTCACTCTTATGTATGGGGAGAGATGAGTGACAGGGTGGGACCTGAAAGAAAACACACCAAGACTTGTGTGCATGTTTGTTCATATACTTAGAAACTCACTGTGATGTGTAATTATAATGCACTAAAGTATTTTTAATTAATTAGTTATATTATTTATAATTTATTTATTTATTTATTCTGCGGTACTGGGGATGGAACCCAGGGGCATTCTACCTCCAAGCTACACACCCAGTCCTATTTTTTACTCTTTATTTTGAAACAGGGTCTCACTGAATTACAAAGGGCCTCATTAAGCAGCTGAGGCTGTCCGCAAAATATGATCCTCCTATCTCAGCCTCCAAAATGCTGGGATTACAAGCCATGTGCCACTATGCCTGGTTTTAAAAGTATTTTCTTTTAAAGCCAAGTATATGGTATGTGTTGATTGAACTGTATCTTTTTTTGAAAATTGCTTTAGGAAATCTAATTATTTTCCTTGGATAGAACTTGGACACTTCTTAATCACCAGACATTTAATTGTTTCCTGTAATCATTAATGATGTCTCTTTCCATATCATTTTCTAAAGGCAATTATTAACATAGAGACTAGCTTTTGAATTTTGCATTTATTTGATGATCTCCATTTCTGTAATACTGTGCACTATTAAAAGCTGTCCAATAAAACTGCTCTATGGTGACCCTTTTAGTAATCCTAGTGGCTCATCAAATAATTTTTCAATTCCAATATTCATAGTGATTGTTAAATTTTTAAATTGATTTTACTATTTCTTTCTTAGCATTGTAATATATAGGTATCACATCATATATTTGTATATATGATCTTAACAAATATGCTTGTTTTTTCCTGACTTTAAATTCACTTTGAAGCCAGGTGTGGTGGCGCACGCTTGTAATTCCAGCACTTGGGAGGCTGAGACAGGAGGATCGCACAGGTTCAAAGCTGGTCTCAGCTACTTAGTGAAGCTCTTAGCAACTTAGTGAGACCCTGTTTCCAAATAAAGTATAAAAAATAGATCTGGGAGGATAGCCCGGAGGTAGAAAGCCCCTGGGTTCCATCCCCACTGCCACCAAAAAAAAAAAAAAAAATTATTTTGAAAGCAATTCTTCTAATGTTATGCCAACATACATGATGCTGATTGCCAGCTTGTTACAAGGTTTACCTTGTTTGAAAATATATTCGTATTTTCAGTATGATAAAAGTATCTTAATTAAATGCATGTGTTTATAATTATTAAATATACTGATAGCAACTGAGATGATCGTTTTTGTCTTAAATTACCTATAAAATAGGTAATTCATAGTCTTCTCTGAATGGCTGAATTCTATCTCTGATCATTTATTAAATATCTTACTACTATATTTATGAGTTTGATGTGTAACTTTCTTATTTTTCTTTTTTCTTAAAAGCTTTATTAATTTTTTTCTGAAAATAGCATTTTTATATCAAGATTTCTAAACCTATAATTTGGCAAATATCCTTTTTTTCTTCTGTTCTATAAAAGCTATTAAATTTTAAGAATTTCTTGTTTCTTAAGTTTATTTGGAAAAAATAAATTCAAGAAACTCAAATCTAGTGGCTTATTTATTTATTTATTTATTTTTGGTACTAGTGATTGAACCCATGGGCATTTAAATTCTGAGCGACATTCTCAGAACTTTTATTTTGGTTTTGAAAAAGGTTCAAAGGTTCTCACTAGATTACTATATTGCTGAGGTTGGCCTGGCACCTGTGATCCTGACCCTCCTATCTCAGCCTCCCAAGTAGGGATTGTAGGAATGCACCAGCACAGCCCGCAAGCCTAACAAATCTTACCAAAGGTGATTTCTTTATAATCGTCTTAGCATTTTTTTGTGGCTACTGATGTGTTCAGGTTTCAGTGTAATTTTAAAAAGAGTTTCTCATCTATGTATTTATGCAGCTTAAATGTATTAATAGCAGGTTAACTTCTTTGTTAATTTTAATTATATTGCCTTTTCAAGTTGAACTTGGAATATTTTGCTTTTCCTTCTCCAGGTTTTTTCTTTTGCTGTTTATTTTCCAGCTGCTTCAGGAAGACCCACTTTATTTCTTTTCTTTTCCTCTGGTTTACTGCTTCATGAAACCCCTTAAAGTACAGATCTTGCTCAAAGAATAGTTTGGTCCACTTCTCATATAATTTGTACACAGTTTTTAATATAATTTATTTTAAAATAATCTATAATTGTAGATCTGACTTAACTTTTTTCAAGAATAATCAAATGCATTTATATTTATATGGATATATATGTATATACACTTATATTTAACATATAAATATATGTATGTACTTATGTATTTAATATTTGAGTCAAAATACATTTTATAATATATTTTATAATTTTTAAATATTTTTGTCCATTACTAATGTTTTATTTTATTGTGACTTAGAAAATGTGACCCGGCTGGGTGTGATGGTGCACGCTTGTAATCCCCGCGCTTGGGAGGCAGAGACAGGAGGATGGCACAGGTTCAAAGCCAGCTGCGCTGGCTTTAGAGACCCTGTTTCCAAAGAAAAGTATATATATATAAAAAAAAATAGGTCTGGGAGTGTAGCTCGGAGGTAGAAGGGCTTCCCGGAGCCCCAGTACCACAAATAAATAAATAAATAAATAAATAAATAAATAAATAAATAAGAAAAAGAAAAAAAAGAAAATGTGACCCAATGTTGCAATTTATTGAGGTGTTCCATTTTACAAATATTTTCTGCATTCTTGAATAGATAATACATTTCCAATTTGTTGGGAATGCCATAGTCTTATCGTTTTATCAACTAGTCAATTTAATAGGGCAAAACAAGAACTTACTAAGTTGTTCTATCTACTACCTCCTCCATGTCTCTCTACATTTATCCATTCTCATTTCCACTTACAGCTTCTTTTCTTTAGACAGACCTGTTCTAGCCTGACTTTCTTCACACACCTCAGTTTTTCCTGCCTGGCTTTGCAGATGCTCTTCTGGCCTAGTCTTGTCCCTAGTCAACACATGGTTTAAAATATTCTTTCCAAGAGGCAAACTCTTGGAACCTCATCTAACTAACCTGTATTTTCCTCTAGTCTGCTCCCTGAGGTCAAGGATGGCTAACTCCATTGGCTGACCATTCAATCCACTCAATGGTGATTTCCCAGGTGGGCATAGTTCCACATCCCTGTAATCGCAGTACTTGGGAGACCGAGACAGGAGGATCACAGGTTGCAGGCCAGTCTCGGCAATTTAGCAAGACTCTCAGCAAATTAGTGAGACAGACACTGGTTAAACAAATATGTATTTAAATGGGACTAGGGGATTCAGCTACAAAGTAGAATGCCTCATAACTGCTAGCAGTACCCTGATTTTGCTTATTATTAATATATGCTGGACCCCAAAGCAATGGATTATGAATTGATTAGGCTAATCCTAACAATCCTGAGACCTAGTATTTCAGCTTATCTTTAAGTGTGGCCATGTGACTCAAATAAATATAAATATTATTTGGACTTTTAAAAATTATTTGGTTTTCCAGAGGGTATGGCTTGTAGGGAAACTTTAATTTTCCCAAAGAGATAGATGTATTGCTTTTCCTAATTTCTTTCTGACTTGAAGGAGGATGTGATGGTTTGCATCTGTTAGAAAAATGTCAAGAAAGCCTTAAGCATTAGCACTAGGCAATATTTTAACACCATCAACATTCTAGCCCCAAACTCCCTATATGAGGAATGTATATCCATTTTTTTTAAAAAAAAACTGTAGTTGTTTTGTTTTTCTTATTTGCAGCCAAATGCTTTCCTAATGGATTTACTATTCATATATCCTCTGTTGCTTTTTGATTACTCTTGAATTTCTTTTCATATATTTTATTGCATTCACTAGCTTGAAGTGACTAATATTCAGGAATTTTTCTTACCTTCATTTTGCACCTGATAAATAGCTAAGGCCAGAACTCATCAAACAGCTGGCATTTAATTACGCAGTTGATTAGCACAGCAAAAATTTATAAAGAACTTTCTACAGACCATACAGTCTTCTTGGTGCTTTGCGTATATTTATTATTTGCTCTCCAAAGACCACTTCGTAAACCAGATACTATTGTTATATTCTCATTCTCCCAAATGAGGAAATGAAGGTTTAAAGTCACACATCCGTTCATGTCTGATGAATGATTTATCACACTTGCATATGCTTGACAAATATGCACACAAATGCACATCCCTTTTCCATGTAGACAACAGAGCCAAAAATATCTCCTTAAGTTAATAAACAATCAGTTTAACAAATGATCATTCCTTTCCATGATGCTTCTATTTTGGTTGCTGTGGTAAAGCTACCAAAAGATTAATTTTATTCACAGATGAATTTCAGCATCCCCTGCAAAGACTAGCTAAAACCAGCACCTGCCATAATTCTAACTACTAGATTGTTTCTAAGGAAGGCAGTCATTTTATATAAAATAAGATTTGACCCAAACACTCACCCTTTATTGGGCCAAAACCAAAACCTCAACTTCTCTGAAGTTTTGAGAATGAACTTTGGGTAGACTTCCTCTCTTTTGTTTTTATACACCTCTTCATTCTTTGGGTTTGTCCAGGAAGGAAAAAAAAAAACTGGATTACCAAAATACCAAAGGGAAGGAGCCCTTCCAAGACTAGTATGACGATATAGTGAAAAACTAAAAAGTAAACCTGCTATTATTTTACTGTTAAAATTCCTGATGTAATTTCTAAATTCCTATTTTTGATTATAAAAATCAGATGTGTATGTGCTTAATAGAAAATAACAAAATGAAATACTGAACTGTCTCATTAACAAAGTAATAGTAAAAAGATTAAGGTAGGATCCTTCCAAATATTACAAACTTTCTAACCTTAGGTAATTAACCTTCTTATCTATTTATTTATTTATTTATTTATTTGTTTATTTTGCGGGTCTGGGGATGGAACCCAGGGGCATTTGACCTCTGAGCTACACCTCCTGCCCTATTTTTTTATTTTTTATTTTGAAACCGGGTCTCACTGAGTTGCAGAGGGCCTCACTAAGTTGCTGAGGCTGTCCGCAAACCATGATCCTCCAGTCTCGGTCTCCAAAATGCTAGGATTATAAGCGTGTGCCACCACGCCTGGCTATCTAGTGTAAGATTAACAATTGTTGCTATGAGGCTGACCCAAGTTTTATATGAATGGATGCATATAAGACATCATCATCATCGTCGTCATCACCATCATCATCATCATCATTGAGCAGCCAATGGTTACATAGCTCTTGCAATATGTTAGGCTGGGTGCTAAGAGTTTTATATGTTTTAGTTTGTCAATTCTTACAACAATACTATGAAACAACCATTATTACCATTTTAAGAGATTATTATCTCTTTATTTTTTATTTATTTATCATCTCATTATTATCATTTTAAGAGATTAATAAATTGAGGTAGAGAATGATTAAACAATCTGACCAAAGTCATACTGGTTATAAGTGATAGAAGTGATTTAAGCAAAACTCCATGCCAGTGCTTTAACTATTATACTCCATCATGCTTTCAGAAACAACAGTTCTTATTACTATATTTTGGAAAACAATACAAAAGTAATGATTAAAATTAAGTGTAATACTGAATTAAAGACATTGAACATTAAAGAAAAATCTCTACATGAGCTGAAACCAAAATGTATAGTCCTAAAAGTATTTAGGTATGTCAATCTGTCTATCTGTTCATATTTCCAAATTTTTCTAAAAAATAAACTTTTAATTTTCATTAAATTTTTTTACTTTGGGGTCATTATAGATTTATATGTAGTTGTGAAAATAACACTGACAGCATAAACCCTTTACTCAATTATAAACAGATGTAACAACTTGCAAAATTATAGTACAATACTGTAGCCATCATACACATGCATGGACATGTATGTACGTAAACATATAATGAATATATAGAACATTCTACGTACAGACACATTTTACAGCATTATGCACTCTATGCCCACTCCTTTCTCCTGCCATCTCCTTAACCCTAGTCCACTAATCTGTTCTCTACTTCTAAATATTTATATGTAAATATTCCTATGCCTGTAAGTTTTCACAAACACAAGGTGGCTAATTGATTTTACAAAATTCTGAACTTTGTGTTTGTTGGCTCATAAGAGTGGCCTACTGAATTTCTCAAGTTGAGAGGTGAAGTGGGTGCTATGGGAACATTAAAGGGTCAGCCCCATAATGAAGACATGAATAGGAGGGCTTCTTTCTCTTATGGAGATTCCCAACTTGTTGGGATTGCTACCCTCTTTGCAGGAAAAAAAATATTACTCGGCACCCCTTCCCCCAGATATCTACCTTTTTAAGTGAAAATATAGAAAGATGCAGCGACAAATCCACATAATTTTATGTACCTTTAGTTCATCTGGGCACCCCCACAGAGAGACAGTGTCCCTATTTCAGGAACCCATGCATCTGCTTTCTACACTTCTGATTTAAACAACCATTTTGTCATTTATAAGTGTGAAATGCTTTATTAAATTTCACATTCCAAGATCAGATATTAATAAATTTTCATTGTAATAACACCATATTTCTGCCTGCTTACACTATGTTTCGGGAAACAAGGCAGCATAAGGGATTGTATGAAAATGTCAAAAAGAAGACCATCTAGTTATAATGAAAAGTATTAAATAGTTCTGCACAAAACTCTCAAAATTTCATATAGACTGTGACTAACCCATGGGAAGAATACATAAGAATTCAAGTTAATAGTGTTTATTTGTTGAAGTTCGGTGCCTGAGTGATTAGCATCTTACTTTTGATTGCCTTTTCTAAACCTTATATAATAAGCATGAATTGCCTTTTAATAAAAAAATTGTAATTACACTGGAACATGATTAACTACTTTTCCTTATTACAGACCAAAAGGCTGCTTTTATGGAGAAGAAAATATGCAAATATGTAGTGACTCTGTATTTAGCTTCCTGTGTGTACGTGAGCTTGTGTGTGTATGTCTTGATCTCTCTGCATATTGTATTCTAAAATCTACTTTGAAAATATTTACTAGGAAAGAGCAGCAGTTTTATGTATTTTTCAAAAGAAAGATTACTTCTGATTTTATTAATAGGCCAGTAAAATTTATCCCATTTCTGAAAAGTTATGTTTCACACTATGTAAAATACTCCCTACAAAAGACTTTAATGAGTTAAGTTTCATTGACATTGCTTAAGTTATATTGTCTAGAAAGCAGAATGTTAAACCATGCAAAAAAATTTTTTGACAAGAAAATGTAATCACTCTGCATTTGTTTATATTCAGGAATAAACTATCCATACATTTTCTTTGTCTTCATTCCTGTTTTGACAACTAGATTTTACACTTTGTTTTTCCTGAGTTTCTTCTTTCTAACTTTTGCCTTTAGGCTTTATATCAGGTTGGTGAATAACTTTTCAAAACTATAACTATTCAAAAAAAGTAAATAATATTATAACAATAATTTTCTTTCATCTTTTCCCCCTATATTGGTCCTTTGGTGTTTAGAAAGATAGCTAATATACAAAAGTATTCTAAAACTGATTCTTAGAGTTCCCAGTTAGGGACAAATGTCATTGACAAACAGGATATAATCATAATAATGGAGAGTGATTAACAACTATTAGATTTCTCTAGACTGGCCTATGCCCTCAAATCTTTGGGAATGCTAAGCAAGCTTACTTAGTCAAGGCGAATGCCAGAGTAAGAACATGCAGTCCCACCATGCTGAATGTTCTACTGATGGCCGCAGCCTGCAGCCACTGCTTCAGTGCAACACTCCTCCCACCATGGCAACAGCCTTTGGAACATCTGCACAGCATTACAGGGTGTAGTGAACGCTTCCTCTTCTCTTCAAAGGCAGTTCTGTGTTTTTGTTTGCTTCGGCCTATATAATGCAAAGGCAGTCATCTGAAATGTATACAGCCAATTCTTTGTTTAAATCTGGAACCTGGCACATAGCAAACTTGCTGATTTGTTAGCTCTCTCTTTTTCGCCTTGATATTTTGATAATGGTTTTTGTGGGTCACAGAAAGAAGACTCCCTTTTTAATTTTTATCTAAGCTTTAGTGGCTAGCATGTAGATAATCGGTAACTCAAGTCTCAGTAATTTAATAGGCACATTTTATTAAAGTTCATTTAGGCCTTTCCCAATAAGTGCTCTGTGAAATGAAGCCCATAGAAGAGCATCCATTTGATCGGGTTGACTTACCAGCCTCAGCAAACAGAGGTGAAACTGGGCCTCATTAGAGTTTATCAAATACAATTTTAATGCACACTTAGAATCAGGTAGTAGTGATATGGAAAAAAATAGAAACGTAATGATTTATGTAGTTTACAATCCTGGCAACTAGCACATTTAGTTAACCTTACTATACTTCCAAAGGAAGTTTTTTTCAGAAGTACCAATAGTCAGAAAGCCCAGTGAGTATTTACAGTGTAAGAATCAAACTCATTAGCTTCAAAATCAAGAGTAAACAATGCGACACAAACTGCTCAAGGTGATCTAATGGCCCACCGTTATCCCTGCACTGTCACCCCGGCCTCGTCCCTGGGACCCCTGAACCACAGTCCTGTGTCGGTGCATCCTGTAGCCACACATCAGCACCTGTGCTTTTGTCTCGAGGCAATAACTCATTGAAAGTTAACTTAGGAAGCTTGTGGAATATAAAAAGGGGAAGCATTTGAGACAGAGAGTATATGTGTAGGCATCTATTAAAACATGCCTCCTCATTCAAATGTGCCCCCTAGGAATATATAGGCTAATTCCCATATTTCTGTTTACTTGTTTAACTAACTATTAAGTGACATAATACTTGCCTGTAATGTAGCTCTCTGTATTATGAATGACATAATTATCATAATTCTCGGTTTTAAAAGCCCTCCGTCTGAGAGCCTTTTTTTTCCCCCTTTGTGAAAATTAAAATAGTTACTTCGCTACATGCTCTATTGGGATGACTGACAATTGGTGAAAACATACCAGGCTCCCACAAATAATTTTAATTTCCATCCAAAATAAAAATGTGTTAATTCCTCATGCCTATAACAAAAATATTTTCATAATGATACTGTTTACACAGACTTAATCAGTTGTGTCACTGGGGTACAGCAAAAACAGCAATGTGACCTGCTGAGACCTAGCACCAGATTGCGATTTACAATCAAGGCAGCAAGAGTCACTGAAGTGCATAGCTCTCGCCCCAATTACTAATTAATCAGACCCAAAGAGGTCTCCATAAAAGGCACGGCATTCAGCTGTGCGTCCCATAAATTTAAAGGCCTCCTCTATTTTTTAAGGAGGAAAGGTGACCCAAGGAGTCAGATGCATCTGTGTGTACCTGTCTCGTACACAGGTTCGCTCATCAAGCACAACCCGCCGGGTGCTTGCCTCTTCCCCACTCCCTTTGGAAATGTTCTGAATACACAATTTCACACTATGGCAGTATCCCAGAATCATTAAAATGTCAGTATGCTGGTTTCTGTATAAAAACAAAGTGACTGGCTTGCTTTTTTGAGTTTCTGTATCTGTAGGAGTCTTTTTCTTCTGCAGTTAGCTAGCATCTACAGAAAACAAAGGGGTATAGTAGGTAAATGTATTTTGAGAGTTTGTTGGGAATGATGAGGCATAGCAATCAGCATAATTATGTTCAGTCCAACTTCTACCCAACTTCACACAATGGAAAATATATTTGATCCCTTTTGCATGGAGACCCGATAAGAGAAACCGTACAAACTGCCCTGCTTTTGGCTACAAGATTCCAACTGAGCAGCTTAAAAGAAAATACGCATAGCCAACTTGTTTATTTTAACCATCTTTAATGAGCTTGCTTCTCATGTTCCTTCTTTCCTGGATACCTCCTCTCTGCAGAGCACTCCCTTTGAAGTAAAAGGCAGCCCTGGACCTCAAGAACACCTGCCCGGGCAGGAGCACAGGGAGGGAGGCCCAGGCTGCTAATTTTACATTCTTGATGTCTGTGGCCTGGCCAAGTGAAAGCTCCGTGATTTAAATCATATTGTGTAATCACACAGCATTCTGTTTGGGCCACCTTAACTCAGCATGGGACCTAAGGGCAGGCATGTTAGTATCTCCCTATGTGTGCAACAGGAAGGACCAGGAATAGTAACTCTCTTATCAGAGAATCTGATGACACAAGCCCTCCCCACTTTTGCTTGTAAGGGACTTTGGGGAACTGTCCTGAAATAAAGTGTCAACAAGTAGATTGTCTTTACAGAGAAAAGATGCAAAGGTACAGTGACATAAGTTGTTTTATTTTTTTTTATGTTGTTGTTGTTTTTGTTGTTGTTGTTGTTGTTGTTGTTGTTGTTGTTGTTGTTTTTGTACTAGGGATTGAGCCCAGAGATTTTTCTACCTCTAAACTACACCCCCAGCCCTTTATATTCTTGGTATTTTTTTCTTTAATTTTGAAACAGGATCTCACTAAGTTGCTTAAGGCCTTGTTAAATTGCTGAGGCTGGCCTCAAATCTGTAATCCTCCTGTCTCAGTCTCCCAAGTACTGAATATAGGAGTGTGCCACAACACAAGGTGGAGTTTTACATTCTTAGCCTCGAAGTACATCATGTAAATCATGGTTATGGCAGAAACAGGCTATGAAGCAGAAATGCAATAACTTTTTGGATTTAAAATCATTTTCTTATGCGTCAGGCTTTAGGGTTTTTTGTTTTTGTTTTTGTTTTTGGTGGTACTGGGGTTCCTGGAAACCCTTCTACCTCCGGGCTACACTCCCAGACCTATTTTATATATTTTTTTTTTAATTTGGAAACAGGGTCTCTTAAGCCAGAGAAGCTGGCTTCGAACTGGCGTGATCCTCCTGTCTCCGCCTCCCAAGCCCGGGGATTACAAGTGTGTGGCACCACACCCGGCATGCGTCAGGTTTTAAATGCACAGTGCACACTGGCAGAACCATCACAGCACTCAGGATGGTGTTTTTAGTTCCTCTCTGCCCTTAGAGGGTTGTGTGACCAGGCGTAAGTGCTCCATCTCTCTCCTCTACCAACTGAAGAGACTCAACCAGAGTTGTTAAGGCGTGAGTATGGCACATCTACTGATTACATTTTCAAAGTCACTACAGTACGCCTGACTTTTCTACTGAATTGCTAGCTATTATTTTTTTCTTAGCATAGAAAGGTATAGTAGTTCAGATCAATTAAGCAGTCTCTGAAGTCTGAGTTGATGCTTTCCTCTTTCTCTTATTCACACTCATTAGTAAACACACGTGGGTGATAAGGATGGTGGTTAATATTTCAAAAATAATTACTTTGCATTCGGTATTTCATATGCTGCCCAGCAGAGGGATTACGCCTCACTACGCAGCCCTATTGTACACTCACAACTCCGTGAAGCTCCCATTGAAACAGGGGTTTCTTGAGAGAAAACCTGGCGAGTTCTTGTCTACGGTGAGAGAAGAATGACACCCGCAGACCTCAGGAAGGGGAGTAAAAGGTTTATTGGAAGCAGCAGGGAATGGGGCAAGAGTGGCTGAACACCCCCAAAGGGGCTGGAACTCTGGGTCCAGCAGCTGCCTTCAGGACAATACTTGAGAGTAGCCCAAGCCGAATTGCCTTCAGGTGCAGGCTGCTTTCTTCCGGAGTCCACGTGATCTGCCAGAAGGGAATACAGAAAAGTGGCCGAACACCCCATAGGGGCAGTCGGAACTCTGGGGTCCAGTAGCTGCCTTCAGGGTCACTACCCGAGTGTCGCCCGAGCCAAGTGCCCATCAAGTGCAAACTACTTTCTCCCAGAGTCCACGCGATCTGCCAGAAAAAAGGTACAGGTCACCCCTAGGGGCCTGGTCAGCCATGATGTCCAGCAGAGGCCTTCAGGTCACTACTCGAGAGTCGCCCGAGCCACGTGCCCTCAGATGCACTCTGCCTTCTCTCAGGGCCAACACGACCTGACCTGCGAGAGAGAAAATAGCTCCCCAAAAGGGGAGGGGGTCCTGAGCGGGGAAAGTCCCCCGTTTGCCATCTGACTGGCCGATGCCTGACCGCTTGCAAGTCTGTTTGTGGTTAGGGTGACTTTTGGGATTCCAAGGAGAATTTGCATAGGGCACTTGCAAGTCCTTGGAAGGGTCTCCTTTCAGGAATGCCAGACTTGCTGGGTGGGTTTGTTGATTAGGAAACTCAGGATGGCTTTGTGAAGCTCTGATCCTTCTTATCTCTGAGCCTTTGGAGTTTCAGGCATTTGTCGCCCCTCAGGAAACTCAGGAAATTAACTTTTTTTTCTACCAAGGCCTTTTCCCTATCTGCCTATTTCCTTTCTATCTCCTCACCATCACCCCCACCTTCAAGTGAGAGAACTGGAGTGTGGAAAGTAAAGGGCTCTCCCTCGCTCCTGCTCCTTGATCCCCTCCTGAGCCAGGGTAAGAAAGCTCACAGTTGCTTTGAACTACAGTGTGCTCCATAGCAGAAGAGACAGTGCTTGGAAAGAGTGGATGTTTTAAGGCACTTAACATATTTTCCTTATTATTATTGATGGTGATCTCCCCATAAGTAAACAAAGAACTCTACACTTTCCCACTATTAAGTGTTCTTAGTATATGCAAAGTTAGAACACTTCAATTCAGACCAAGCAGTATTTACCAGAAAATAGAAGGAGCAGACAAGTAATTCTTGTCTCAAGGTCTCTTAAATATATAAGAGCCCTTACACACTTAGAGTCATAATACACTTAGTCGGAAACTCATGTTCAATGTGATCATGCCATTATAACTATTTTTGAAAGTGTACCAGCACTGGGAATGGCCTAAGAAGATTTGAGAACGCTATGATTATTAATATATTTCAAAAATTGGTGAGGGGCAAATCTGTGCAAGGACTTAGTTTCTGCCTAAAAGCAGGCAACTATTCCAATGTAAATTAACCTAGCTAAAAGTAATTAACAAGTCAATAGGAGAGGAGAACTAGGCCTTTCTCTATCTAAAGACAGATCTACATGATAATCTAGGGAGGATGGAGCAGGGTTTGACCTTGCCCTTCATGAAAGGAGACACCTTGCCACACCTTGCTGGGGGAGGTACCTTACAGGGTAAGGGGAGGTAGCTTACAGGGACATTCACTACATCAGAATTACGCAAACAAGATGGAGGTCATGAGTATAAAAAAGGTCGAGCCCACGTGTGATCCCTTTGGTGTATTCATTCAAGTCACCCCTCCATGCCATTTTGGCATGGGGCTGTAACTATCTTCTGTATTTCTATCTTTTTAATAAACTTCTTTAAATCTTCAGCAACTGTCCAAGCTATGCATATTTATTCTTAGCTTAGTACAAGAACCCATGGTAATTTTCTGTTTTTGGTTGTTTGGGGTTTGTTGTGGTTTGAGGGAAATTGTGTCCGGGACCCTAACAGGGGTCCCCGGGAACAGTTTCCCCACAACCATATTCTCCGAATCCGTAACAGAAAGCTTCAGATCTTGTCTGGGAAATTGCCAAACAACTGACCAACTTCAAAAGGTACATGGATCCAAAGGAAAAGAAAAAAGCAGCCCAACCACGTGGAAGCCAGTCGTCCCTTTCCACCTGCCTCTACCTTCACATCTTCACCCATATGGGTGAGGGGCTCCCAAGAAACTGATGTCTTTTCACTGGAACACACTTGGCACCTAGATCTGAGTGGGCAAGAGACCCGCAAGGGTGTCCTGGGGAGGGCACTGTTAAGTTGGGTCCTGCACTCATGTGACTTTGTGTCACATGACCTCTGCAGGGCAAGGGAGGGGCTGAAACCCCCGCGAGAATTGGGCGTTCCCGCGAGTAAACCCTCATCTCGCGAGATGCATACCTTGAAAAGGAGAGCCCGTGTCCTCAAGCTTCGGACAGGCGCGCGGGCCCCACGGTGCCTCGCCCTGATCCCCGGGAGAGCCGTGCCATTAAAACTTTACATGCCACGTGTACCGGACCTCTCTCGTGTTTTTCACACTCCGCCGTATGCACATTATTTTTATTTTACTCGCATTTAATTTTTTATTTTACTTATCATTTGGTGCCGAACCGGGAGAACTCTTGGGTCCCTCCCCATTTTTTCTTTTTTTTTTCGTTTTTTTCCTTTTTTCTCTTTTTATTTTTACTCTCTTTTTGAGCCCCGGACTCTCCGACCCGCCAGCAGCTGACTGCGAGGTCCCACACCAGCGCTCCGCTTGCAGGCGTTGCTCCCACCACTGCCGCCGCTGCTGCCCCGTGCCTGCCCGGACCGTAAGCCTTCTTCCCCAGCCCCGCGCTCTCCGGGAGAGCCGGCGGCCTTCTTCCCGCCCCGGGCTCTGCTGAGAGTCCGCGGCCATCTTTCCAGCCACGAGCTCTGCTGAGAGCTCGCGGCCATCTTTTCGGCCCCGAGCTCTGCTGAGAGCCGGTGGCCATTTTTCCAGCCCCGAGCTCTGCTGAGAGCTCGCGGCCATCTTTTCGGCCCCGCACTCTGCTGAGAGTCTGCGGCCATCATTCCAGCCCTGCGCTCTGCTGAGAGCCAGTGGCCATCTTTTCCTGCCCACGTGCTCTCTTCTGGAGCGCCGATGGCAATCTTCCACTGCCACTGCGGCCACAGCCACCACTGCCGGGGCGTGCAGGCTCCGCCGGCCACCAGGCTGCCAGTTCCACCCGCCCGGAGCCAGGCTCCTTGGGTAATGCTGGCACCTGCTCTGCTCCTGCCTGCTGCTTGGACCTCCTAAAACCGCCGTTCCCGCCTGCCCACGCCGCCCACCGCTGGAATGGGACCATGCCGCCCGCGGACTGCGCCACACTGCGCGCCTATGTCTTCTCCGCGCCTGGCGTTGCTTAGACCCGCCTGCCGAGGCCGCCTGCCTCCTCCATCTAGGCGGCCGCCACTCTGCTAAACAGCCCCCAGCCTGCCAAGTCCAGCCCGCGCTCCAGCTGGTTCCTCCACTCGGACTCGCGCCCTGGCGCCCTTCACCCTGTGCCTGCCCACCCCTGCTGCCTGGGCCTGGCCATTCCGGTAAGCAGCCACATGGAATTACTGGGGGGAGGGTCGCCAGCTTTGGCCCGCCATCTTGGACACGTGGAATCACTGGGGGGCCGCCATCTTGGCCCCACCATCTTTAACCCCTCCCACCTCATGGCCTCACTGGAGGCCTCGCCATCCTTAACCCCTCCCACCTCATGGCCTCACTGGAGGCCTCGCCATCCTTAACCCCTCCCACCTCATGGCCTCACTGGAGGCCTCGCCATCCTTAACCCCTCCCACCTCATGGCCTCACTGGAGGCCTCGCCATCTTTAACCCCTCCCACCTCATGGCCTCACTGGAGGCCTCACAATCTTTAATCCCTCCCACTCCACCTCATGGCCTCACTGGAGGCCTCACAATCTTTAATCCCTCCCACTTTCCACTCCTAACCAATCCTAGGAGTCGGCAGCCATCTTTCCGGCCCGAGCCAGGCAGCTTGGTACTTGCTCTGCCTGCCAACTGCCTGCGCGGGCCAGGACCTCTGCCTGCCGCTTGGACCTCCTAAAGCACCGTTCCAGCTTGGTTCTCCGGTCACCACCGGGACCTCTGGCCGGTTTGCCCCACCCGCCCCGAGCCAGGCTCACTGGCGGTGCTCCTTGGGGCCCAGCCTCAGCGTCTGGCGCGTGCCTGGAAGCCATTTTGCCTCCACGCCGCGGGCCCGGCAAGCCATGCCGCCTGCGCACCCCCACTGATCCCACCTGCGCCAGCCGCCAGTGCCGTCCACACCAGCCACCGGCATCCACGCGCCCCAGCTCCACCACGCTCCCAGCAGCTTCTCAGCGCTTCTGTCGCAGCCAGCGCTGGCTGGCAACACTTCACTCCGGTAAACTGCCTCCTTCCCTTGGTTAGCGGGTTCCGGACTTGGGTCTTCCGGTCCACTGGGACCTAAAAATCCAAGCGCTTGGTGACCCATTGTCCCCCGGTCCACTGGGACCACGCTGCGGATGACCAGGTCATCCTCCGGTTTTGAGAAGGAATGAAGACGTTCTTCCCTATCTCTTAACCTCTGTTTCCGAACGATTGAGCAGGGAAACCGGGGACGCCCATTTCCTGTTCTTCGTTTCCGCCCGCGAACCAATTATGGGGAGTCGAACCTTTATACTAGCAGATGCCCTGAGAGCCTGTCTGCCTTGATACGAGTTGGGAAATAGGTTGCGGTGGCCCAGGAATAGTTAGGAACTTTTATAAGTGGTCTGGTATCCTTCCAAATGCTCTCCCCCATCAGCTTCCATTTATTTTCCCGCCAGCTGCCATTTTGTGATGGCGCGTAGTCACTGCCTGGTGATGTCACAGTCGCCATCTTGGCCCGTGCCAGACTGCAATTTTGCTGGGCGGCCCGCGTGGGCGCGCCCTAAGTGCTGTGGGAAACGCCGGGGCTGGGGCGACACCCTCTGCCCGTGGGGAGTCTGCATTGCCATTCTTGCCGGACACCAGCCCCGGGACACGCTCTTTGTAAATATAGGTCCGTCACAGCTGACAGAACCTTAACATAGCATCTAAGTTTTAATTCCAGAGAGAAACAGGCGGAGATGGAGCGTACACTCTTGACTTTGCCAAAAAGCAGATCCCTGGTAGCTGCCCTTTGGCTGGCGGTGGCGGCTCAGCCCCCTGGAGCGCCACCTAGGTGTGGAGGACTGCAACAACAACTACCTCCAGGAGCCTGCCTCAAGTGGGGCAAAGCCACGCCTACCAATCAGACTGCTCGGCGTGTGGCCAGGAGGGCCATTGGAACAGTGCCCTTGGAAAAGGGTGAGCCCCAGGTGCCTCAACACAGGGGGAGCACCTTTCCAGACCAGGCCCCGCCGCTGGCCCTACTCAGCCTGGCTGAAGACTGATGGCTCCTGGATCCCTCAACCTCCATCCTCTTTGCCAGCTCAGGGTAGCTCTCCAGGTACTGAGTAAGCCAGTCTCCTTTTTGGTCGCCTGCTCAATCTCATGATTTGTTTTTTTCTTTAATAGCCCTTGCCTGTTCAAGCCTCCTCAAGCGCACATCACTAAGCTGTCCAGGGTAACCTCCAATTCGCACTGCAGCTATGCACCCACCTGCACCCCCTTCTGGGGGACTGAACTCCCGACTCCTCCCGGCCTGGGGCCCCTGACGACGCCCCTTGACAGCAGGAAGAAGCTAGAGGGTCCAATCGTCATCCATTATCCCTACCATCAAAAGGCCGGAATGTTAAGTTGGGTCCTGCACTCATGTGACTTTGTGTCACATGACCTCTGCAGGGCAAGGGAGGGGCTGAAACCCCCGCGAGAATTGGGCGTTCCCGCGAGTAAACCCTCATCTCGCGAGATGCATACCTTGAAAAGGAGAGCCCGCGTCCTCAAGCTTCGGACAGGCGCGCGGGCCCCACAGTGCCTCGCCCTGATCCCCGGGAGAGCCGTGCCATTAAAACTTTACATGCCATGTGTACCGGACCTCTCTCGTGTTTTTCACACTCCGCCGTATGCACATTATTTTTATTTTACTCGCATTTAATTTTTTATTTTACTTATCATTTCGGCATCCACGCGCCCCTGGCTCCACCACGCCCCCAGCAGCTTCTCAGCGCTTCTGTCGCAGCCAGCGCTGGCTGGCAACACTTCACTCCGGTAAACTGCCTCCTTCCCTTGGTTAGCGGGTTCCGGACTTGGGTCTTCCGGTCCACTGGGACCTAAAAATCCAAGCGCTTGGTGACCCATTGTCCCCCGGTCCACTGGGACCACGCTGCGGATGACCAGGTCATCCTCCGGTTTTGAGAAGGAATGAAGACGTTCTTCCCTATCTCTTAACCTCTGTTTCCGAACGATTGAGCAGGGAAACCGGGGACGCCCATTTCTCGCGGGGGTTTCAGCCCCTCCCTTGCCCTGCAGAGGTCATGTGACACAAAGTCACATGAGTGCAGGACCCAACTTAACAGGCACATTGTGCCGCCAGCCAGCCAGGAGCCTAAAGACCAGCAGAGTGTGGGGACACTCCACCTTCTTTGGTGATCAGTGTTATGGTTTGGCAGAATATGGTTGTGGGGAAACTGTTCCCAGGGACCTCTTTTAGGGTCCCAGACACACTTTCCCTCAAACTACAACAAAACCCCAAACATCCAAAAACAGAAAATTACCGTGGGTTCTTGTCCTAATCTAAGAATAAATATGCATAGCTTGGACAGTTGCTGAAGATTTAAAGAAGCCTATTAGAAAGATAGAAATACAGAGGATAGGTACAGCTTCATACCAGACTGGCAAGGAGGTGTACCAGTATCAGGAATGGCCTAGGAAGATTTGAGAAAGCTATGATTATTAATATTTCAAAAATTGGGTGAGGGGCAAATCTGTGCAAGGACTTGGTTTCTGCCTAAAAGCAGGCAACTATTCCAATGTAAATTAACCTAGCTAAAAGTAATTAACAAGTCAATAGGAGAGGAGAACTAGGCCTTTCTCTATCTAAAGACAGATCTACCTGATAATCTAGGGAGGATGGAGCAGGGTTTGACTTTGCCCTTCATGAAAGGAGACACCTTTCCACACCTGGCTGGGGGAGGTACCTTACAGGGTAAGGGGAGGTAGCTTACAGGGACATTCACTACATCAGAATTACGCAAACAAGATGGAGGTCATGGGTATAAAAAGTCCGGTCCACGTGCTGTATCAGGGGAGTAGTGAGTTGGCCTGGGCCACCCTCCCCCCCTCATGCTATTTTAGCATAGGGCTGTAACTATTTTCTGTATTTCTATTTACTGTATTTCTATCTTTTTAATAAACTTCTTTAAATCTTCAGCAACTGTCCAAGCTATGCATATTTATTCTTAGCTTAGGACAAGAACCCGCGGTTTTTGTTTTTGGTTGTTTTGGGTTTTGGTATGGGTTGGGGGAAAGTGTGTCTGGCACCCTTGCAGAGGTTCCCTGGAAACAGTTTCCCCACGACCATATTCTCCCAAACCATAACAGAGGGGTGACTTGAATGAATACACCAAAGGGATCACACGTGGACTCGACCTTTTTTATACTCATGACCTCCATCTTGTTTGCGTAATTCTGATGTAGTGAATGTCCCTGTAAGCTACCTCCCCTTACCCCATAAGGTACCTTCCCCAGCAAGGTGTGGCAAGGTGTCTCCTTTCATGAAGGGCAAGGTCAAACCCTGCTCCATCCTCCCTAGATTATCATGTAGATCTGTCTTTAGATAGAGAAAGGCCTAGTTCTCCTCTCCTATTGACTTGTTAATTACTTTTACCTAGGTTAATTTACATTGGAATAGTTGCCTGCAGAAAGTAAATCCTTGCACAGATTTGCCCCTCACCCAATTTTTGAAATATATTAATAATCATAGCTTTCTCAAATCTTCCTAGGCCATTTCCAATACTGGTACAATCAGGACCCTTCAGGGCAGAGGCAGAACATATCTGACCCCCATACTCCACTCCATGGGATCTATTGCCATCCCTGGGTGGTAGTGGCAGGGAAGGAAACCTAAGTGGGCGCAGGAAGCATCCAAGAGCTTGTTGCAGATGGGGAGAGTAGGTTGAGGTGTGTAGGGACTAGGTCACACCTGAGTCCTGGGTTTAAACATTCAGCACAGAATGTTTTGTTTAATTGCCTTGTTTAATTTCAACTATAAAGCACAAATTCCAAAATAAAAATTATTATTAGTTTCAAGATGGCAACCACAGAGCAATAAATCCTGAGTGCTGGACACTTCTAAGCAAGGGCTGGGTGCTGAGGCTTTGGCCACAGTACTGTGAAGTCCCCCTGCTGAAGTGTAGCTCAAGACTGCATCAGGCCATTCAGAGAACCAGGAGATGAAGGCAGCAGAAGAGAGAATGGCTTCAGTTGCATTTAAAAGATATTCTCTAGAAGGACTTTTCTGGGGCCAAGGGACTCTTAATTGTGCTCTCCTGTCTATTTTATAAACCTTGCAGCTTCCCCTGAGACAAGGTCACAGGGAGGCCAGAAAAAAACCAGAAATGGGTGTTTCCTTTGTAAAAATTAAGGAACTTTTTCCCTAAGACATCCATATACACTATTAGAATGCTTTATGCAACAAACCTAAGTTTTTTTAGTAATTGACACTGAAGAATACCTTTAGCCAACAAATAAAAAATAATCATGTTTTCTTTTAATTTATGACATCAATTTCCCTCAATTACATACAAGTGTAAGAATCTATAATATAGAGATTATATTTTAATTATAGATTGCAAATATTCACCATCATATTTTATTTTACTTCTTAGAATTTTAAGTGGATACTTTGTTGTTTCTTACTATTCTTTCCAGTTGTAGAAAATTGCTATATGTATGTATGTGTGTATATATATATATTGTGTGTGTGTTACAAGGGCTTGAACCCAGGTGTGTTCTACCTTTGAGCCACACCGTCATCTCTTTTATTTTTATTTTGAAACTGGGTTTTGCTAAGTTACTCTGCGCTGGCCTGGATTTGCAATCCTTTTGCCTCAGCCTTTCAAGCAAAGGAATCATAGGTGTGCGCTAACACACCCTGTTCAGCCTAATATTTCTTTTCCCTCCTGTGATTTATTGTTACGGATTGGGAAAGTATGGTTGTGGGGAACTGTTCCCAGGGACCCCTGCTGGGGTCTTGGACACACTTTCCCCCCAACCCATAACAAAACCCAAAACAACCAAAAACAGAAAAAAAAAAACCACGGGTTCTTGTCCTAAGCTAAGAATAAATATGCATAGCTTGGACAGTTGCTGAAGATTTAAAGAAGTTTATTAGAAAGATAGAAATACAGAAAATAGAAATACAGCTCCATACCAGACTGGCATGGCAGGGTGACTCGAAATGATTACACCAAAGGGATCACACGTTGACTGAACTTTTTATACCCATGACCTCCATCTTGTTTGGTTACTTCTGATGTAGTGAATGTCCTGTAAGGTACCTCCCCTTACCCTGTAAGGTACCTCCCCCAATAAGGTGTGGCGAGGTATCTACTTTCATGAAGGTCAACCACTCCTACCATCTTAGCTGGCTTATCATGTAGATCTGTCTTTAGATAGAAAAAGGCCTAGTTCTCTCCTCAGATCTGTCTTTAGATAGATAAAGGCCTAGTTCTCCTCTCCTATTGACTTGCTAATTACATGTAGCTAAATCAATCTAAGTTTCAATAGCTATTTGTTTCCTGACCAAAGCCAAGCCTTTCTCTCTCCAGGTCTGCCACCATTTTCACTCAATTATTTTTGAAATATTAATAATCAGAGCTTTCTAAAATCTTCCTAGGCCATTCCCAATACTGGCACATTTATGATGATGATTCTTTATGTATAAAGTGTGATAAAGCATATTTACATATAATTCTACAATCTAGTTGGAATGTTATATTTTCTATCTTATAATAAGTGAGGATCTTTTCAAAGTTCAGCTAATATGCCCAACATTGGGGGAGACTGAAGGCCTGAGTCCCTTGTGAACCCCCAGCTACTGAAGGATAGGCTGTTGTTCCCCTCCACAGGGTGGGATCAGGGGAGAAGCAGCATGAGGAACCTGGGCAGATGCATGAAGTCCTTTGGTAGACACCTGCTTGGCACTTTTCTTGACATCATGTGGACTCCTTACAACTTCCAGCAGACACAGAATTGCCTACAACTTTAGAGGGGCTCTAGCTTCTGTTCTTTATATAATTCCCACATGCCACGAAAGGGGGAAGAATGAGAACTGTCTGAAAGAGGATGGAACATACACCAACCATGTAAGAGGAAGCTTAAGTCATGAACCTGTGAGAGTGCGCACATCACCTATGATTTAAAAGTCAGAAAATCATACTAACCCATCATTAAGTAAAGCATTAATGTGTGCAAATCTTTGCCAGAGCCAAATCAGACTATCTGCATGCACTCTATTATGCTCACACTATCAAGTACCATTAACATTTTAGTTTAAAAATAAAGAGAATGATGTTTGGAGAGATTACGTTAACTGGCAAGATTCCACAGTTAAAATATTTTTATATCTTTATTGGAGCATTATAGCCTCACATCATAATGTGGTTCACAGGGATGGTGACATCCATGCACACAGCACTTGCTGGGCTTCCCCCGGGCTCTCTCCCCAGTCCCTCCCTTCCCCATACAGAGTGTTGAGATTAGCGCTGGTATTCTCACATAAGTACTTAACATCAATGGAAGTGATTTCTTCATTAATTCTCCCTCTCCCCTCCTTCTGCCCACCCTCCCCTAGACCACCTCCCTCACTCCATGGAGTTTCTTTTTTTTTTTTTTTTTTTGGTGGTACTGGGGTTCCTGGAAGCCCTTCTACGTCCAGACTACACTCCCAGACCTATTTTTATATTTTTATTTGGAAACAGGGTCTCTTAAGCCAGCGAGGCTGGCTCCGAACCAGTGCAATCCTTCTGTCTCCACCTCCCAAAACGTGGGGATTACAAGAGTGTGCCACCACACCTGGCATGGAGATTCTCCTTTATTATCCGAAGTCCCTTTTATATCCCCAATAAATTCAAACTGGGTCTTTGTGAGGCCTCCTTTGCACTCTACTTCAGGTTAAAAAGAGTGCATTCCTCATGTTCTTCTTTCTGCACAGGAGAAAATCTGAGCAGAGCAAGAAACCTCCTCAGATCCTTTAGCCTGTCATAACTTAGCTAGTGAGTAAGCTGCTGCCTGTCCTGAGCTGTAGCTGCATTCTGCTGCTGAATTCCTGGGTGTGAGAGATGGTAGATGTGGGCGGACAAGGAATAAATTTTCAAAAAAAATAATGAGTTTGAATAATGAATTCAAGGACAAATACAGAAACTGACACTGGCTTCATTGTGAATGGATGAAAGAAGACTATGAGAAGGTTATCTTTTAGAGCACCTGAAGTAATGTTTTCACCCAACCAAAGACAAGGGTGCAGAAGTAATTGTGAAGGGCAAAGAATGACATCATTCTGTGCTCTGCTTCCTTTAAATTCCTAAGGCAATTTCTTTGTGTTTTTTTTTTCTCTGCATTCTTTGAGGCTCAGGAATTATTACCAATTCTTTAGCCATCTATGGATCTCTGATTATTTAGAAAATGATCTAAACACTATACATAGCACCTGCGTCTGTTAGAAAACTCTTAATAGGAAATAGTCAACAGTGGAGCTCCAGGGATGAAGGATGGAATCAGGGTATGTGAAGGCATCACGCTCCTCTTAGCAGGAGAAGACGTGATGGACTCTGTTCCTTGCTGTGTCCAGCTCCAGCAGTGCAGAGGCTACTGTTTCACACGAAGGGAACTCATTTTCTGTGAGGCCGCTCTAACAGGGAAACCTAGCACAGCTCTGAGATAGAGTGAAAGCCAAGACAGCAGCACTGCTTTCTCTACAGCGTCTACATTAACATGTTTTGGGCCATCCACCAGAATGTTTAAAGAGTAAAAGGCACCGCACATCATTCTAAGTGTGCAAATCATTCTGAAGCACATTTCATAAAACAGAGCACTGAGATGCTCCAGAGCCTGTGCCCTCCACAACACAGAGGGGAAACCTCACTGGAATAAAAATAATCAGATTTTATGTATTTTATCTAACCATTTCTCAGTACAGCCTTTTCCCTGTTGTGGAATATATAATTTTAAAATTAACTTCTATTAAATGATTGCAGTTGGATTCTGGAAGTAGGACTGACAGAGAAAAGAAAGCCCAAAGGTCCTATGATGTACTCTTTGAAGACCTGAATGGTTTTGAACCAGCTACAAAGGAATTGTCTTACAGACTTAGGGGATGCATGCAGCAGAGCAAGTAGAAAACATTGCCTTTCTCCTTTCCTTGCCTTTGATTTAACTAGCATTTTATTTAGCACATGCTTATAATCCCAGAATTTAGGAAGCTGAGACAGGAGGATTACAGGTTTGAAACCAGCCTTAGCAATTTAGTAAGACTAATAAAAATTTTTTAAAAATAAAAAATATAAATGCCCCTAGGTTCAATACCAGTATTACAAAATTATTAGATATTATATATAAAGTAATCTAAAACATACCCTCCTCATATATATATATATATATATATATATATATATATATATATATATTTTTTTTTTTTTTTTTTTTTTTTTTTTTTTTTTGGTGGTACTGGGGCTCCTGGGAACCCTTCTACTTCCAGGCTACACTCCCAGACCTATTTTATACTTTTTTTATTTGGAAACAGGGTCTCTTAAGCCAGCACAGCAGGCTTCAAACCTGCGCGATCCTCCCGTCTCCCCCTACCAAGCACGCGGATTACAAGCATGCGCCACCACGCCCGGCTCATATTAATTTTTAACTCAGTGAATTTCTCTAAAAAACATTGATGGTTTTCAAGATAAAGGTACCAGAGGATCACGGTTCGTGGACAGCCTCAGCTACTTAGTGAGGCCTTCTGCAACTCAGTGAGACCGGTTTCAAAATAAACAATAAAAAGTAGGACAGGGGGTGTAGCTCGGAGGTCGAGTGCCCCTGGGTTCCATCCCCAGACCCGAAAAAAAAAAAAAAAAAGATAAAGGTAGATATGCCGTGATTCTCACATGGGATCTAAATTGAATTCTGCATGGACTGTGCATCAGTTTGAAGACTGATGTTATTCCTCAGGTTGTTCTGTGCTGTGCCAAAACTGTAAACCTACAATTTAAAGATAAAAACAATGAATGCTATAGTATGACACTATAGCATAGTGTTACTGGATCATGACAGAGAAATACTATATTTTATTTTGAAAGACAAATCATACACTTGCAGAAAACATACCAATTCCTATTTGATGGGTATTCATAAAATCAAATATGAGGCCATTTTTACTTGATTTTGTCAAATGCTCAGCTATTCCCATAACACTGGTGGGCCAAAGTAGGGAGGGGGAGTCTTTAAACTCATCCTACCCCTCAACAACATAACAGGGAAATGAAATGCACATCTGTAAATAAATGCATCATTAGATTCTCATCAATTTGTAAGCTTCACTTGATGTATGGCTAAAATAATCCCACAAGGAAAACTAAAAAAGTGTTTGATTCCAAGCACATGCAAATAGATGGAGGAAGGAAGCTGGTGGGTGGGGACAGAATTATTTAAATGAAGAATTCTGCAGATGCTAGAAATCTCTTTTACGACAGTCCAGAACAAGAAACTATTTTAAGTACACAGCCACCCATGTATTCATTAACAGAGGAGAGCTCTGGACATATTAAAGGAACACAGTAAAACAACTAATGATGCACTTGAGCAGTAACAGGTTGTCATTAGACCAGCATCTGCTCTCATCAGAGTTAATTATTCAGTTGCTTTGTTTTCCAAGTAGGTGTCTGGTAAAATTTAGCAGAATCTTAATTAAAACACATTCCCAAACTCCTTGGATGCTCATCTCATCTACAGAAATCAAGACAATTTCCACCATAAACATCAAGCTTCAGTTGAGCTATCACATGGAAAAAGGAACCCAGCCAATATAACTTGTTAAGTGTTAACTATTGGGTTACCAGACAAGAAAAGCCTACCTGGAGAAGCAATCTACCTTTCCCAGACCCATTTGTCCTCCCCAGTCATAGCACACTGCCAAAAACTAGGATACTAATCCACGTAATATACTTTCACTGTGTCATATAGAGACTGGAATAGTATAATGTGCTTGGGAACTAAAAAGATAATGTGACTGTATTTACCTTTGAATTTATTAATCATTAAAATATCATATACAGAAACACACAGACACACACAGACACTTCAATATTTAGAGGTTTTGGGTTTTTTTGTTTTTGTTTGTTTGTTTGTTTGTTTGCGGTACTGGGAACGGAACCCAGGGGAATTCTACCGCCAAGTGACATCCCCAGCCCTATTTTTTATTTTTCATTTTGAAATAGGGTTTCACTAATTTGCAGAGGGCCTCACTAAGCAGCTGAGGCTGGCTGCAAACCGCGATCCTCCTGTCTCAGCATCCCAAAAGCTGGGATTACAAGTGTGCGCCACTGTGCCCGGCAAGTAAATTTTTTAAAACACAAAAACCCAAAATTTCTCAAAATGACCACTTTATAATCAGCTACTAACATACAGGAATGTCAATGAGGATCCTAATTAAATTTTTAATATCAGGATAAAAACAATAAATCTTTGTAATAGCAATACCATTTACACAAATTGTGATTTATATACTGATATATATCAATACAAAAGTGATATAGTTTTATAAATAAATATTTATATTATTATATATTTTTATTTTTCATGAATAATGAGTAAGAATAATTATCGTTTTTGACCTAGTACATAAACACTTAAAAAGCACAACTGAAATGAATGAAATAAAAGAAAAAAAGACAAAATACTAGGAGAAAAAAGTCCAGGTATAATATGGCAGTAATTAGTAAAATCAATGAATGCTAGTAGTTCCTGTCCCAAACTCTGAGGACCATAACTTAACTCTAAATCCCCAATACCCATAACATTTCTGGGAGATAAATGCCAGGTATTAGGTAAAATTATTTTTGTATAAAACATTAACATTGATTTTATTCTGCCATAAAAAGAAATATGGGGCTACGATAGCTCACAAAACTTGAAGCTAGCACTCCCAGAAAAAATATTAAGAACACATGCCGATTACTTAGTTTCAATTAATCTAGATGTTATGATATCAACTTCTTAAATCAGATGGGATCCACTTCAACAGATATCTAAATTTTGCATTTCCCATATGGCTTCTTTAGAAAACAGTCCTAGAGATAGCAAATAATTAGGAATTAATTGATTCTTTAAAAATTACATATAGGTGAGCCAGGTATGGCAGCGCAGGTTTGTAATCCCAGCATTCAGTAGGCTGAGACTGGAGGATTGTGGTTTGCGGACAGCATCAGCTACTTAGTGAGGCCCTCTGCAACTTAGTGAGATTGTGTTTCAAAATAAAGAATAAAAAATAGGGCAGGGGTTGTAGCTCGGAGGTTGAATGTCCCTGGGTTCCATCCCCAGACCCCCAAAAAATTACATATAGGGAATGTATTCAATGGACTATAAAAAATTTGCAGATTTCAGCTTCTGCGTCTCCTCCTTACCAAAGAACCTATGATAATCCTCAGCCAGTAAGACCAAAGTACATTTTACATTCCTTTTATATCTTTACATAATTTTTATTGCTTTTAATTCCATAGAGTCTGGCTTTCCTATCACATTTGTGTTTTTCAATTCAGGGCCCATCTTCTATTCTGGGTTGGCACTTGCTCAGTGCAGGGTCTTTAGGAACTGAGTTTTTCATGATAACCGCTGCTCAGGACGTGATGACTCCCTAGGGAAGGACAGTAGAGTCACTGCCCATCTCAGACATTAGTGTTCTGTGAGAGCTGTGGTGACTGTACTATTCCTACCAGGAAGCATACTCCGTTAGTCAGGTGACAGCCTCAGCCGCTGTAAAGAAGGATCCCAAATAGTGAACTAAAAAAACTGGAATGTCCTTTCTCTCAGCTACCAGTAAAGAAGGAGATAGGAAGTAATGGCTAATGGTGCAGCTCTGCTGCAGGAGGTTATTTAGGACTTGGTTTACGTTCATCTTTACTCACAAAGTTTCTATAGCACTATCATCTGCTGAAGCTAGATCATAGGCATATCTTTATCTTAACCCATGGGATGGAAGTTAAAAATGAAATAAGGTACAAGCAATATCCCTTTAAATAAATGACTACTTAATTGGTACATGATAAATCTGAGGATTAAACTGGCTCATTCTTGAGCTGCCCTGCACCATTGCACTGTGTTATAGGTACAAAGAATAGGGGCATTAACTATCCCTGTAGGCATCCTAAAGGATTCATATGTAAATATTCCTATAACATGTCATTATGAGCTCCCTGGCCTGGGTATAATGTTAGGTTTCTATAAAGTAAGATTATATATTTGTATAAAAACTAAAGATTGCTTTATATTAATACCATATTTGAAAAACATCATGTAATATTATTATTAAAGTTAAATGTACTCATGTCCATCATGTGTTTATAACTAAAATTAGTGGGCTATAAATTAAGAATAGAATTTACATGAACATGGATGGAACTGGGTAATATTATGCTATTAGTCACAAAAAGTAAAAAATCAGATGTTCTCCCTAATATGCAAAAGCTAGGGAGAAAATGGGTCATACGAGGGACTCTAGATGAAGGAGAAACCTCAGATGAGTAAGAAGTTGACCTAACTGAGGGAGATGGGAGGGAGAAGAGGGGAACGTCTTAATGTACATGATGTACATTCACAAACATATCAAAGCTAATCATTAAGCAGAACATGAGAAAGAGGGAGGGGGAGAGAATGAGGTAGGAAATGAGAAAGGATTAAATGAGTGATGTGTGCATTATGCCTCTAGCACCTTGTTCCCCATTAAGATGTATAATTACAATGTACCAATATAAAACACTTTAAAATAAACATGAATAAAAGCAAATAATATTTTCATCATCTAAATATTTTATAATATATTAATAACATGTTATACATATCCAAATATGGCTGTAATATTATTTAAAATTATATATATATATATATATATATATATATATAATGTTTGTTTTTTTGTTTTTTTGTTTTGTGGTACTGGGGATGGAACCCTTCTACCTCCGGGCTACACTCCCAGACCTATTTTATATTTTATTTGGAAACAGGGTCTCTTAAACCAGCAAGGCTGGCTTTGAACCTGTGAGATTCTCCTGTCTCCACCTCCCAAGCACAAGGATTACAAGCGTGCGCCACCACGCCCGACTAAAATAATACTTAAAGATCAAATTTTAATCAACATAGGTGATAAGAACTCATTCAAATAATTATTTGTATACCATACAAATGCCATTTTTATCTCAATTAAAATAATTTACAGTGTCTTTGTAAAAATAAAAATAAATTTAAAAAATGACCAGTAGACATTGAGTTTACATCCCACTGACGAAGTCTTATTAGTCCACCTAGCTACAAGAGAGGCCAGCAAGTGAAGTGCATGGTGGAGCAGTCACTGCTGTCAAACATGTTACAATAAGAAAATAAAAAACATTAAAAGAAGAGATTTGGGTAGATAAATAGCATATACAAAGGGAAATACAATGAAACAGAAAGTCACATAGGATTCACATTTAATTAAATAATCTTTTGTGTGTGTGTGTGTGTGTGTGTGGTACTGGGGTTCCTGGAAATCCTTCTAACTCCAGGCTAGACTCCCAGACCTATTTTATATTTTTATTTGGAAACAGGGTCTCTTAAGCCAGCAAGTCTGGCTTCGAACCTGCGCGATCCTCCTGTCTCTGCCTCCCAATTGCGGGGATTACAAGCGTGCGCCACCACGCCTGGCTAATTAAATTATCTTTAATTTAAACAATCTTTTTGTGAACGGAATTAAAATAATATGAGTCTTTCATTTCAGCAATGACTGTATATTTTCATTAAACAGCCCCTATATAACAGCATCTTCAGGGATTACTGTTTAACACATTTTGTTGGACACATTTTGCCCCATTGTCTCAGGTGTGAACATATATAAAAACTTAAATGTGGTATCTAATAACATATAGTTCTATTATACATTGGTATAATTATATATAAATAAGCTCTGGATTACTATTTATAACTAATTTTAATGCACCTATGTCAATTTCATTGAGATATTCACAGAATTGAAAATTTGAGAGTTAATGAGTTACTTCCCAATCAAGAAGAAAATCTTATCTTTCTATAGAATTTAACATACAGTTTAATCATTTATCCTTGCTCTTAGAAGCATAAAGTAACACTTGATGCAATTTGGTCTTAAATTTCCTTTCCACAGATGAAAAATTTAAAGTGAACAATGATATGGTGAAAAGAAGTGATATCTTTGTGTCCAAGACCCAGAGGTCAGAATTCTTGACTGTCCTACTTATTTTTATTTTTTTTTGAGTGAGTTATTAAGTCCTCATGAATTGAAAGGTTCATTGGACTTAAAATAAAAAATAAATTCAATGATTTGCTAAAACTCACACAGCTACAATATTCAGATTTCTGTTCCAGGCTTTTATTATATATTATAACACCCTGGAATTATGGTAACAACAATCATCCCTCAACAAATATTTCTTGAAAAATACATGAATCATGAGTGAACAGGGTGTTATAATCCTATATACCCGGTAACTGCTAATTACACACTTTTATTCTTAAAAGTATTCCAGTTTAGGCAATAAGTAATAGTTAAATATAATATAATGATAATAGTTGGCTCTTCACTGCATATAAAACAAGTGCTTA
This sequence comes from Muscardinus avellanarius, assembly GCF_963383645.1. NCBI lineage: Eukaryota > Metazoa > Chordata > Mammalia > Rodentia > Gliridae > Muscardinus > Muscardinus avellanarius. The sequence goes on from NC_137787.1 coordinate 39,812,376, forward strand.
CTACAACTAAACAACTCTGTTTGTTTTCATTTTGAGCTCATGGAGCCCCAAATAGAAAAATGATACAATTCAAGTTCAATATTATATTCAGCATAGTAAAAAAAAAATAAGCATTGAAGTTAGGTTATTATATCACTGATTACTCTAAAAAATTAAGTAGCTACCATTGTTTTAAAACAAAAATGGAAGCCTCCATATTCCTTAGTAGCTCATGGGGAAAACAAAGGAAAATATTACACACCAAGTCCAGGAAACATGGTTCTTATAAGCAAAAAAGGTTATAGCTTAGTGAACAATGTAACAAAATATATTTGGGTTAATGCAACAAGCAACTTCTAGTCAAAAAGTCAACAAAATTAGATATGCAAAAATCAAATCGAGAATAGTGTGTACTCTTGAGGAGAAGGCATTGAAGCCTCCCCTAGCAGGCTACCCTGAATAATGCTTCAATTTGGTCCGTGAAGGAGCACAGGCAAGCTGACCAGGCAGGGGAGGTAGCAGTGCTATCATTTAACTGAGCCTAGACTAGGGAACTAGCAAATCCATGTTCAGGATGGAGTGTGAGTATCCTGGAGAGCCCAGGTGGGCTCCTGCCAGAGCAACTGGGGACTCACCATTTTTTTATTCGGGGTTTCTAAGATAGATTTCATTTGAATGCTGAATTTGCTGACAAAAACACCCTGCCAGTCATTAGACTGGATGATTTCAGAAATCTCTTTCTTTCTCCCAAAATTGATATTCTATTATTTTAATCCAGGGATGTGGAACCACACCAGGTTGTGGCAAGGGTGGCTTGAAAGCTATTCTAGTTTAAACCAGATAAAAACAGAATAGAATGCACTTTTATTTAATTGAGAGGTCAGAAAACAAATATCAGCATATTGGCCTCTGTCTGCTATCCTCCCCCTTTATATATTCTATACTTTTTACAAAGTCAGTGATTTCAAATCTCACACTCAAGTAGTGAGACAAAACAGAAATCAAGGCATGTGTCACAGAGAAAATATTTCTCTTCTATACAAATATAAACTATTATCCATGTGCTCTGATTTAGTCATAATCCTGCAAATAATGTCACTATAAATTATTCTGAAAAAACTAAAACAGTCTAGAAAATTGAATTAGCCATAGTCCAGAATTTGTTTTTGAGTAAAGTTTGAAAATTACTGGTGCCTACTGTATCTCTCATTGTAGCAGGAAACTTCCTAAAGCAGGAGGAATCATACCTTTGCCTTAACTCTAACCCTAACTCCAGTCCTATTAAGCATCAGTCCTATTGTGTACATGATATTTTAGTTCTGAGTTCATAAGTTATATAAAAGTAAACTCAGTTCTAGGCTCCAAATAAGAATGCCAAATCTGGAGGCTAATTATGTATGGTAACTGAATAACTCATTTTGGGGTTGATAGTTTTTGAAATATATTCCATAATTTATAGATTTAATTTTGTACCATTCTTTAAGTGTTTTAACTTATAGTTTATAATCTGTAAGGTTAAGAACTTTGAACCTTTCATTGTAGTTTTCTTTTTCTCCTCCCTTCCTCCCTCTCTCCAATCTTATCTCTTTTCTGCCTTCCCTTTCTTTCCCTTCCCTTCTTCATTTTCTCTATCCTTGCCCATCTTCCCTTTCTTCCTTCTTTCCTTCCGTCCTTCCGTCCTTCTTCCCCTCCCTCTCTCCTTCCTTCCTTTCATCTTTGCTTCCTTCCTTCTTCCCCTTCCTACTTCCCTTTCCTCTCTCCCCTTTTTTCCTTTTTAATATTGATTGAACACTTAATATGTGTCAGATACTCTGCTAAAGAGCAGAGCTAGAATGTGAATGAAACAATGTTTGCTCCCCTTAAACTTACAATCCAGTGAAGTAGACACAAACTTACAAGCCTTCCTATTTTTATGAGATCATAGTGTATTTTCTGTATTTGAGTATTTTAAAATCTCCTTGTACTATATATGTTCTCTCTATTTCTGGCAAATATCAAACCCAAAGAAGATTCTTCTTTCAAAAAATATTTATTTTTTGCATAAACTTAAGCTAAGCCATAATCCTTCTGAAATCAGGATCTAGAACTGTGGACAGATAAGCAGTCGGTGGGACAGTCACCTCCCATCTCTATGTTCCCTAAGCTCTTGATGGCCAGAGCTCTTCTGTGGAATAGAAGAATTGACTGAGACAAAATTACAAAATTTAATCCTTTTCATTTTAATCATTTCCATCTAGTGTGTCTGTCAACAAAGGTGTGTTGTCTATCTTATTTTAAGGAGCTAATCAACTTGAAATATAAGGTATTATAAAGCTGTCACTTTATACAAGAGAGAGAGAGAGAGAGAGAGAGAGAGAGAGAGAGAGAGAGAGAGAGAGAGAACAACAGAACTGAAAAATCCCACCACGACAGATGGCTTATGCCATTTTGAATTTAGTCTCCCTAAGGAGCAAAACCTTGCAGAGGCTATTAAAGCTTCTGCTTGCATGAGGAAATGCTATTTCAATATTGATGGCTATATCTATGTGACCTCCACAGAAAACAAAAGTCACAGAGATTTACCCTTAATTCAGGAGGAGCTAAACAAGGAGATGGGAAGACTAAACCCACCTAGTATCACACGCATCTTTGGGAGCTGGATAAAATGATAGCGGGGGTAACAAAACTGAACCGCTCAATACAAGATCTGCCTCAAGGAATAAAAATAAAATAGGCACATTACTCCTCAAAGACACATATTTTATTTAGTTGTTAAGAGTAGAGTGTTGGAATTTTTGAAGAACTGTTGCTATTTAATAGAGGTGAAAGTTTTAATGTGAATACTGCCTGTGTGAGCGCGTGTGTGCAAAGTTGGCGTGACACATTCCGCTCAAATTAGACTTCTAAATAACTAGTAACAGCTGTGGTGCTTAGAAATCGGTTTGGTTTAAACGATGATGTCATGTGCTTATATAAGTAAACTAGGTGTACTTATTGGATGGGAAATTATATCACTCTTTAAAAGAGATGTTCTCAGGTATCTTCATTCAAAGGCTATAAATATGCCTCACCTAAAAATAAATTATATCTTTCAACACCTTTAAATTTTTATCCTCATATACCATTTAAATATATAGATATATCCATATAGATAGCAGAAATAGGAATAGACACATAAAGTTATTTCATAGCAACATGAAAAATTACCAAACACAAAATTATGAATCTACATCAACTTATATTTCTGTCTCTTCACTAACACTCCTGTAATATAGATGACTTGGACCTTTAGTTCATGACTAAAAACAAAGGTCCTTGGAGCACAGCCACACTTATAGAATTACTTTTTTTTTTTTTTACCTAAAGGCAAGTGGATAGCAGAAGTGAGTAAATAAAAATTGCTTTGAGGAGCAATTATAATTAATTGTCTTTTAAAAATCAGAAAACACTGACCAGAGGTCAATGCCAGGGAATAGTTTGTCTGACATTTAGGGGGGGAAAGTAATAGTACAAGAACAGTGAATTATTTTTCTAGCCAATCTGACTGTGATAATTTAAGAAAGCAATATTATTTGGGAAAAGGAAAGGAAACAAATTTTTAAATTAAGAATATGGTGCAGGGAGACTTCGCCCTATTACGAGAGACCCAAAATCACAGGAAAGTCAGGATCCCACACTTATCTTCACACTCAGGAAGGTGGCAAGACTGCAGTCGGCAGCATGATGTCCTTATGTTGATATTCTCTTGTAAAGACCAGGTTAATTAGAAAAGCATTCTTCATTTGTGTGAAGAGATTTCATGCATGTTCTTGATTAAAGAAAAGCTCAAAAGAAATGAATTATTTTTGTTTTGAAACTCGAAATATGGCTTTTTAAAATGTCTTCCTTTCCAGAGCCTTATAAAAAGAGAACAGCTTTTCATTCAGAAACATAGAAGACAAGTATTCTTCCAAGGAAGCCCATATTGTTCGCTCTTTGCACCCCTCGTCTCTGCAATGGGGGGAGTCTGGTGCTAACATACTTTCTTCACAAAACCACCAGCACCTCTCATTTCAGCTATTAAGTATTTAAAGGCAAGTAGTTTGAGCGTGAGTCTATGTCGTCTAATCCTGTGTAGGCTAAATGAAATCCAAGTTCTCAAAATGGCTTGTCATCTTAGAGGAAGAAGGAAGACGTGTTTAAGAGGACACTTGGAGGAAGAAGTGTTTCCAAAAGAAGTTATGGCGAGACAATATGGTAAGCAAAAAATGTTTGCTGTGTCCTACACTCAGCTGGAACATCTCCTGTTTGGAGATATTTCACAAAATGATTTCACAGGCAAATGGTTTAATGCATGGCCAGCCAATTTAGCCTTTATTTTAAATATATTCTTTATGCATATAGATATTTTGAGATTGTGCCTTCTGGAATGATTACTGAAACCACATTGAAAAGTCATTATGCAGAAACATGGGTGTACAAATAGTTCATAGCTTGGGGGAACTATAAATAGAACTGACTGAATCTTGTTAAAGGGTTCATGTCCTGGTTATTTAAAAGAACTATTTTGGTGGCATTGATTAGCTATAACACTTCTAATTTGCATTTCACTAAAATAAAGTACAGAAAACAATCACACTCAATTTTTGGAAAGGAATATTGATGAAAAATATACTAAATGAGAAAATGAAATATGGTCTAATTCCAACAAAAAGGCAAGTTTTCTTTTTCCATTATCTTTTAATGTTTCAATTCTGAGGAAATGTAAAGCAAGTAACTATAATTTTTAGGTTTACATATTCTGGGGATCAATGGGAATTGGGAAATGTAGAAATATCTCACTAGGTTACAAAAATTTTACTGATAATGATTTAGAACAAAGTAATCACTACCCCATGAGACATTCTAATTTTACGTGACAATGACAATTAAGTGTGGTTCTGGTATACCACTAGTCATTATCAGAGGGGTAACAGAAAATAGGACTTTAAAAGATTTTTAAGTATACTCACAAACTTGATGAATAAAGCAGCATGCTAGTTTTGATAGAATTCCAACATCACCATCTTAAGGAACAGTCTTTGAGTAGTGATATGCTCACTTTATTATCACTTCTTTCTGAGAATTCTTAAGTGACTAGCAAATTCTACATTTCAACATGTCCACTTGGTTTTACACATTTAATGGCTAGTAGCTAGTTGTGCTTTGATAAATATGGTGGACTCCAAAGTCATGTTGAGACATAGTTTACACTAAATATAGATCCCAGAATGAGGTTAAAAGTTCATAACCTCACAGATGTTTTTGCATAATTTTTATAACTCTAAGTTAAAAAGTTTGTCCTTTCAGTTATCTACTGCATGAAACTATTTGAAAGTGTGAAGGTTATTCACTGTTACTCAGTTTCATAATCTTTCTGTACATATTATAATTGTAAATAACTTCATAAGTTTCTACATTAAATAATAGTAACAATGAGAGATAAAATGAGAATGACAAATGCAAATCTCTCCATGAAAATATTTTTACTATATTATTTTTTCATAGGAAAACAGTTATAAATACTTTCATTCTAAACACATAAAGAAAGGCAGTTAAGACTCATTTAGTATATGCACATGGGAACTATTTTTACAATTTTCTCTATTCCTCTTCTCTTTTGCCACAAACAAGGACAATGTCAACTGAACATAAATCACTTAACCAACAACAATCTTATTTCAGATACTGTGAGTTTTCTGACCTCAAGGAAGGTGGTGTGATCCATGATGCTTTTATCCTGACTTAAATATTACACAATATTAATCTGTATTAAACATCATGTGGTACCCCATATATCTAATTTTATGTTTTTCTGTACCAATTAAAATAATTTTAATTTTAATTTAAAAGTAAACTGCTCAAAGGAGATTATACCCCAGTATTTAATAGGACTGGCTACTTAACTCTGGGTCCCATGAAGCAATATGTACATAAAATTCTGAGGTACATGGTAGAAAATTTAAACCCATGGGCAGTAGGAAAAATGTTTCTACAATATCTTCTAATGACATAGTAATTTTCAATCACTTTTAAAAATTAACCCAAAATAGTATTGGGGGATTTTACCCAAAAGAGGGGGCGGGGTCTGGTAGGGAATTTTAGTGGTTTTAAAACTAGAGGAAATCCCTCTGAATGTATTTCAAATTAAATGGTTATGGTTTAACTTAAAGTGGTCTTATTAATCATTATTAATGGAACTTAATTACTGCAGTCATTGTTTTTATGAATTAGGAGCATAATGGCTTTTCATAAAATGCACAATGGAGTTGCATGCATGTGAGGAAACAGAATGATGTGAAGAAAATACTGAGCTCAAGGATATATCATATCCTTGGATAAGACACTCACTTTTCCAATCAACAAATTCCATCTTATAATTGCAAGCACCTATTATGTGTTCATCACTCGCTAAAACACACAAGGGATACATGCAGGTATGATTTGTTTATTTTAGGACGCCATTTAAGAGAAATCCAGTAATATTTCTGGATCTTGTGGAGACAGTGATGATAACCCACTATCAGAATTTATTTGCCTTGAGGCAAGCAGCTGACCCGAGATAGGCCAACTAGAGTTTGAACCTAAGGGGTGGAGAGTTTGAGCTAAGGGGTGGAGAACAGCTGGTGGTTAACCTGTGATACTTGAGGCTGGAGAATTCAGTAGTTCCTTTTCCTGCCAAATGAGAGACTAAAGCCCGAGTCTAGAGCAGAGATGAGTATATCCCTAATGTCCTTCAAATAACTCTTGACAAATAGAGTTCAAGACACCTTCCTATTCTTTGTACCCCCCAAAACTATGACTAACATACCAAGGAATCAGTGAATACTGATAATAACATCTTATGTGAGGCTCACCACTTCTGCAAACATCTGGAAGAATCCTTAGGCTTAGACACAGCACACAAAGGGACTAAAGGAAACTCACCCACATGACTGCCAGCAGCACATACTTACTTAGTAGCCACTTTGTATTCTACTAGTATCTTAGGATAAAGAGACACCTAGGGTACATTAAAAGACAAAAATTGAAATCAATGGTCAACATTAAAACTCTGAAGACAAGTAAAATCTAGGTATGTTGAAAAATTATACACTGGTTATGAATTTATTTTTCATTCCTTTTAGTCTCAGCCTCCTTTTACCAGCAAGATAGTTTGTTGCATGTGTTACCCTCAGGGGGAAAGCGGTTAAAAGCATCCAATGAAGGGGACAGCTGAGATGGTGGGAATTTGCTTTTCTTTTTTGTTCCCCTCATAGCACAGTCAGTACTATAGATTAAGATCAAGATTCTTTAGAGCTTTTGATTTTTAAGATCCAAAAACCAGGAACTTATTAGAAATGAGACCCAGGTATAGTCTAGGAAAGTTTTAAAGTTGTTCAGAGAATATCCAACACATTGATTGGGCGTGGTATCCGCACATGAACTAAGAATAGCCTCATTGAGGTTAGTAAAGCAATAGAGACCTACAAACTTCTCCAAGTCCTGCTCCTCACCTCTATCCCCATGTTCAGCCAGACTATGGTTTTCTGGGGAGACCAGAAAACAACTAAGGTGGGAACACGGTAGCCAAAAGAAGTTTACCTTGACACCAGGATCATAGCCAGATCTAAGAATGTTAAATAATGTCAGCCTGGCATGCTAACGTATCAGACAGAAAAAGGCAGAGGTCAGCCAGTAACCACCCCAGTTCCCCACTCAGGATTGACTTCCTTTTACCCACTCCAAGTCCCTGATAAAGGATGATTTGTAAACTTGATCCCCACCCCCAAATGTAGATCACTCCAAGAGAAAAAGAAAGGCAATAGAAGTAAGGGTGTTCACTGGACTGAGTTTAAATGCTGAATTTATTACATTTAAAACAGACTATGACTGAGATATCTTGGGAAGGAAAGATTACTTTTTTTATCACAAGGAGCAAATATAGGTACTCATGAGCTAGTTAAGTTCAGTAGAAATATATAGAAGTATTTTAAATCTGTTACAACACATAGTCATGTGAAAAAAAATCTGGAAGAGGGGTAAGGTACTTATACATGTCAAATAGTAAAATGTACCATTTGTTAATTATATACTCCCCCAGAGACTTCATAGTTCCTGAATATGGATATTAGGTCCCAGAAGACAGGAAACATAATGGAAAACCAATTTTCTATTTATATAATATAAATTCTTATGACGAACCCTTACTTTTGATGGTGACACAGGAATGTTCATTGAAGAAAAATAATTTAGAACATCTGACTTGCTATAAATTTAGACTATGTGAGCTCATAACTTGAATTTAGACTGTCTAAGTTCTAGCTCTTCTCATATTAGCCTGCTCTTGAGTATATCACTTAACAGATCTGAGATTCATTTCCTTAATTTGTAAAACAGAAAATAAAGCCCTCCCAATCTACCTCATATGACTGTTCTGAAAGCCAAACAATAATGTACATAAAAGCATTTTAAAATCTGAAAGCTCTATTAAAGACATAAATTTAAAAGGATAACACTCAGATATAAAGTCTCACATAGAGTACTTAGTATGTGACCATGATTTCTAATAAATTACTTAAGAGTGACTATAAACATGATGTAGAAACAAACCAATCACAAATTGAGGGAGCAGGGCTCAATTTAAAAAAGCAAATTCTATTTCTTGGTCATGCTGCATGCCTACTGACAGTAGGCAGGAAACTGATCCAAGTAGTCACTTGGGGCTTTAGTAACAAAGTCAGTATCCATCTTGTGATTCTGCTGTTTCATAAGTTGTCATTAAAATTTGCTGCATAACTGGAACAGAAAGTACTTATGAAATGTGTTCCCAACCTTAATAAACTTTTGCCTGGGGTAAAAAGTGATACTATTTATTTCTCTTTGAAGCATCTTGGCCAAAATATAATATATAACCCTAACCTAAGTGCAATGAAGAAAGTCTTTGCATACATGTGTCCAAGAAGTAAAAAAGAAGTACATCACATATATATTTCATATATATATGTGTGTATGTATGTCAAGTTTATAATGTCTAATAAAAAAAAACTATAGCTGCTGGTGATAACTCAGTAATGTGCATCTTTAGCATGTTAACACGTGTAAGACACTATGCGAGATAGAGGAATGATATATTTTAGAAAGCTGTGTTGAAGTGTGAAGATAAAACAATGGTATATGAAATAATTAAACCACAAGTGCAATATTTCTTGACTATTGCTTCAAAATATTTAAAGAAAGAAGATGCAGCACAGCTCTTTTTTCCCTCTAAGGAACATACATTCCCCCTTTTTTCTAGTAAGAGTACCTTTATTTTTCTTTGCAGGACCATAGCTTGAATCATCTCACCCAATGCAGCAAAGGGCTACATGATACCAGACTGAACAACCATTGTCTTCCATCCTTCTGGCAACAGTGAATTAAATAGAACTCTAGTACAGGCAAGTATTACTCGATTCCAAAATTAGGTTTTGTATTAATGATGTAAAAAATTTCTTTTTGCAGTGAAAGTACAACTTATAAGGAAAATGTAAACAAAGAGTAGCCAGAGCACAAGGAAAGAGGAAAAGAGATTCTTAAAATTGGAAAAGAGTGAAGAAGAATGAGGACAATATTTAACCTATGGATCCAACAGAGCCTGAAGGATCCAGAAGAGCCAAACAACATTTCGAATTTGATGTCTGCATGTAGCCAGTTGTACAGTGGATTTCGGGAACAGAAAACAAAGCAGAGAGACTTTATAGACTTGCAGTTTGACCAGAAGGGATGTGGACAGCTGGGGCCCTGAGCAATGGCATCTTCAAAGAAGGTAAGATGGCTGAAGGGAGGGTGAATGTTTTGCATAGGAAGAGAAAAAAGGAATGTGGTCCAGGCAGTTCAAACCCAAGTGTAGAACCAAAGGAAAAGCTTCTGGTGGGCGTGGCGGGGACCAGGAGCTCAGTAGCAGTGATTGAGCAGGTGTGGTCGCTTTGGCTCCTCAAGTCATGCTGACTTTGCTAAACAACAGGAGTCATGGAGTCTTCCCCTCCCAGAATTGCATAAAGAAGGCCTACAAAGCTGGGCAACATATGGTAGGGTCAGCATCCCTGCAAAGAGGCCCAAGTGGGGCCATTTGTGAGGCTGTGAGGGTGAAGCCAAGGTTGCAAGAAACCCTCTGAGGTTTAGCCATACTAGAGAGGTGAAAAGCCAGTGAGGAAAGGCTGCAGGCTCGAGCCAGGGAGCCAGGCTTGGAGAACCATACGCTTCCCATTGTGCCCCACCAGGCCTCAGGGCCGGGCGCTGCCATGGTTGCTGGGAGATCAAATGGAAGGTCGCTGGGAGGTCGCATCTTGCTATCAGTGGAGGCACGGGACCAAATGCTCGCCCTGCTGGATTTTGATACTGCTTGGATTCCATTCTTTCTTCCCATAGTCCTATTCCTTCCTTTTAGAATGCAAATATTTACTGTGTGCCACTATACATTGAATGCATATGACTAGATTTTTATTATTTACTTTTTAACTTTATAGGGGCTCACTGCTAAGTGTCTACTTTAGATCTCAGAGGAGACTTTGGACTTAGGGAGTTTTGAACTATAATGGAACAGTTCAGACTTGGGAAAGAAATGGAGATGGACTAAATGCATTTTGGATTCTAAACAGGGCATGAGTTCTTCAGGGGGACCAGGGTTAGAATATTATGGACAGATATAGAATTGTCCCTGAAAATCTCAGGGTTAATATAATTAAGCCTTAAGGGTCTCATCAGTACATAAATCCACCCCCTGTGGGGGTGGCCGTGGTCACTAATTCCCTTACTTGCTCTCTTGCCTCCAGCCTCCAGGAGGTGAGAGCAGAGTCTTGCTCTCTCCTTTCTCTGCTTCCTACTACCATGCCCTGAGACCTAGGCCCTGGCCTCACATTGGCTAAACCTAGAATCTCCAAGAAACTATGAGCAACTAAACCTTCTTTCCTCTAAGTTTTATGATTAGTTATTTTAGATTATGTCAGTGGGAATGTTGACTAAGACACTCAGCAATCAGGAAAATGCAAATCAAAACTACACTAAGATTACATCAAACTTCAGTTAGAATGGCAATCATCAAGAACACAATAATAAATTCTGGTGAGGATGTGGGAAATAGGAATCCTTACACACTGTTGGTAGAATTACAAATGAGTACAACCACTATGGAAAGACTAGGAATGAAACCACCACATGACCCAGGTACACCACTTCTTGGTATATTGCCAAAGGAATCAAAGTCAGGATATTATAGTCATGCACACATATCATGTTTATAGTAGGACAATTGACAGTAGCCAAATTATGGGGCCAACCTAGGTGCCTGACAACAGAAGTATGGATAAAGAAGAGGGGAAATAACACATAAAAGAATTTTACTCAACCATAAAGTACAAAATATGTAATTTGCAGGAAAATGAATGCGACTAGAAAAATATTATGCCAAGTGAGATAAGATAGTCTTAGAAAGTCAAGGGTTGAATGCTTTCTTCCATAGACAGAAGCTAGAGCGAAAATAGGAAACAAGGGACTTTAGATACATGAGGACAGAGGCAAGAAAAATAGCGTGAGGGAATTGAGGGAGAGAAGGGGATGGAGAAAAGGAGAACCGGTGAAGGAAACAGTTCAGATAAAAAAGTTCAAATATTAGATAGCATTCCTTCTAACCTTGCTAATACATAGAGGTGGGGCGGACAGTGGGTGGCTCTGTAGGGAACATATCAAGTACTGTGAGCATGTATGGCTACATCACCTTGAACCTCACTATGCTATACAATTATGATGTACCAATAAAAAGTATTTTTTGAAAACAAAGGCACTTACCAGATCCAATATCTACTTTTCGACTTCTCAATCTCCAAAACTATAAGCCAATAGATCTCTGCTTGTTATACATTACTCAGTTTTGGATATTCTGTTATAGTTCCTGAAAATGGACTAAGATACAGTGTTCAATCTTTTTAACTTATTATTTTGTTACTACAGTAATTATGTAGGTTTTATTTTCAAAATAGGAAGTTATAGGATTCTTTTAATATAAATTTTGATTTTATGATCTGTTGATACTTCTATTATTGTTGAGATATTTTGGTGCCCTATATTGGTAGTTGAAATATTCTACATACGCTTCAAAATAATTATATTGTCTAATTGTTACTCTCTCTTCTCTCTCTCCCTCTCACTCCCCACATATCATCATCATCATCATCATCATCATCACTATCACTACCATCATCATCACCACCATTATCCTGCTGTTATTTTATTTTATTTATTTAGTTTTTGTGGTACTGGGGTAGAACCCAGGGGTTTTTCTACCTCCGGGCTATACTCCCAGACCTATTTTATACTTTATTTGGAAACAGGGTCTCACTAAGTTGCTAAGAGCCTCACTCAGTAGCTGAGGCTGGCTTTGAACCTGTGCAATCCTCCTGTTTCAGCCTCCCAAGCAGGGGGATTACAAGGGTGCGCCACCACGCCGGTTGATAAGTATTATTTTAATCTTCAATTTTTTCAGATTTTTGTGCATCACTTGCATCATGATATATCAAGAAAAGTTTGGTAATGAGAGAATGTCAAAATTTCTCATTATTGTGTGCATTAGTTGATTTTGTAAGCTAAAGTTACCAATTTTACTTTCTAAATTTTAACCTGTATTCACAGGATTCGGATATTAAATCATATGTATATTTCCTTAAAAAAAGAAAAGTAAGCTCTGAAATATGAGAAAAACTTAGTTCAAGAGAAGGTGCATAAATACCTTGGGTAATGTGAACAACTTAACACACACACACACACACACACACACACACACACACACACACACATGCGAGTGTGCTCGCACACACGAGGTAATGCCACACACAGAATTAAAGGGCCCAGAAAGTATGTGGTGGTCAAAAGTGACAAACAGAACTGAATGAGCAGAGCAGGAATAGACTATCAAGGATTGCAAAATTCAGGCAGAACTTTTTCACTTGTAAAATACACAGTGGGGGGGCTGCACAAGAACCCAATAAAACCCAAGTGAAAGCAACAGGAACAACAGCAACAGGAACAACAGACATACAAGGTCTTCAGCTACTAAAAATTACCAAACCCACACTGTAAAATAACTATGCTTTCTGTGTTCAAGTAGATAAAATGCAGCATTAAGATTTTGGCAGAAACTTGAAACTATAAAAATTGCCACCAGTTTGAAAAGAACAAACATGAAATTCCAGAATAGGAATGTGGAATTAAGAGCTCGTGGACAGTTTTAGCATGTGTATGTCTACGTGTATGTCGTGTGTGTGTGTGTGTGTGTGTGTGTGTGTGTGTGTGTGTGCATGTGGGGGGGTAAGAAAATTAGAAATCATAAAAGATAAATGCAGAAAGGATAGAAAATTAGAAAAGTCAGAAACATAAGAGACACTGAGTTTTATAGGATAGGTAAAACTACAGTCTCAGAGATGGAAGAAAGCATAAGACAGAAGCAATATTTGGAGAGAAATCTCCTAGAATTTTCCCCTAAAAAGGCCTGCTTAAATATATCAACCCAAGAATTATATCAATCCAAGAATTATATCAAACCAATATATATATATATATATATATATATATATGTATATGTATATATATATATATGTTTTTTTTTTTTTTTTGCAGTACCAGGGATGAACTCAGGGGCATTGTACCTCTGAGCTATACCCCCAGCCCTATTTTTCAGTCTTTTTATTTTTTTGAAACAGGGTCTCACTGAGTTGCGAAGTGCCTCCCTAAGAAGCTGAGTCTGTCTGCTATAAGAAATGTAGTGAATGGAATTGGTAGATCACAAAATAGTAGGCCACAAAATAAGTTACAGCAAATCTTTTAAAATTAAAATTATATCAAGTATCTTTTCCAACCGCAATGCAATAAAACTAGAAATGAATTACAAGGAAAATTTGGAAACTATACTAATACATGAATATTGAATAACATTTCTGAACAACTGATGGATCAAGAAAGAAGATAAACAGAAAATTTAGAAATTTCTTAAAAAAATTAAAATGGAAATACAACTTATAAAATCTGTGGTATAGAGCAAAAGAAGTACCAAGAAAGGTTTTTAGTAATCAACAACTACATCAAAAGGGCAGAAAAATCTTAAACAATCTATCACTGTACTTCTGGAAATTAGAAAACCAAGAATCAAATCCCAAATTAGTAGAAAAAATAATAAAGATCACAATGGAAATAAATTAAATAAACAATTTTTTAAAAAGCAGTGAAAGAGCTGGCTCCTCAAAAGATTAAAGTTGACACACCCTTAGCTAGACTAAGAGAAAAAGAAGACTCAAACTAATAAAAGATGAAAAGAGTAGGCCAAGGTGGGGCACACTTGCAATTCCACTACTTGAGAGGCTGAGACAGGAAGCTCCCAGTTGGTGGTAGACCTTAGCTACTTAGGCCCTCTGCAATTTAGTGAGACACTTTCAAAATAAATAATAAAAAATCAGGCTGGGGGTGTAGCTCAGAGGTAGAATGTCCCTGGGTTCAATCCCCAGCACCTTATACACAAAAAAGATGAAAAGATTATCACATTATCACTGACATCTACAGAAATATAATGCATCACTAGATTGGTATGAACAATTATATGGCAACAAATATGATAACTTAGAGGAAATGGACAAATTCCTAGTTATACAACTAGGAATTACCTTACCAGGATTGAATAATGAAGAAGTAGAACACCCAGACCAATAATGAAGAATGAGATGTAATTAGAAATAAAAAGTTTTCCATCATAGAAAAACCCAAGACCAGAAAGCTTCACTGCTGAATTTTACTAAACATAAAAAGAACTAATACTATCCTTAAATTCTTTCAAAAATTTGAAAGGGATGAAATTCTTTCAAACTGATGCTGTAGGCCAGCTTTATTCTGCTACCAAAGACACAACAAAATAATAAAGCTACAGGTCAAAATCTTAATGATAATAGAGGCAGAAAGCCTCAACAAAATACTAGAAACTCCAGTAGTATAGTTAAAAGATTATTTACCATGATTAATAAGATTCACCCCAGGGATGTAAGGATTGTTCAACATAGACCAGATAAATGTACTACATCAAATCCATACTATGAAGGACAAACATGATATGGTCATTTCCATAGGTACAGAAAATGTATTTAATAAAATTTAATATCCCTTCATCATAAAGATTTGGAATAAATTAGGTATAAAGGAAATGTATCTCAATAAAATAATGGCTATACATAACCTATCAGCTAACATTATACTAAGTGGGGGAAATCTGAAAGCTCTCGCTCTCAGACCTTGAACAAGACAAGGATATCCACATTTACCTCTTTTACTCAACATAATAATGGAAATCATAGGTGGAGAAATCAGGCAAAAAAAAAGTACATAAGTAAAGGGCATTTAAAATGGTTTTTATGTTCAAAAGGCAAATTGTCACAGTTTGTAGATTATAAATGAGTTTATACATAGAAAACCCCAGATACCTAACCAAAAAAACTATTGAGACTAATAAATTCAGCAAAGTTGCAGAATGCAAATTCAACATATCAAACTTGGTAGCATCACTATATATCTGTAGTAAATTATCTAAAAAAGAAATTAGGAAAGTAATCCTCTTTCTAATAGCTACAAAAAATAGGAATAAAGTTAACCAAAGCTTTGAAAGATATCTACAATTAAAACTATAAACACTGATTAAAAATTAAAGCAGATATAAAAACATTAAAAGACATCTCATGTTCATAGAAGACTCAATATTGTTGAAATAATTAAACATACAAAGTGATCTATAGATTTATAGATCTATAGATGCAATTTCTATCAAAAGAACAGTAGCTTCCTTCATAGTACTTGAAAACAAATCCCAAAATTTAAATGAAACCACACACACACACACACACACACACACACACACACACACACAAGGAAAAAACAAATCCCTGAATACTCATAATATTCTTGAGCAAAAATAAGACAGTAGGAGTTGTTATATTACCTGAAGTTAAAAATCCTACAAAGCTATGCTAATATAAACAGGGTATCCACATAAAACAGACATGTAGACCAACATACTAAAAAAATAGATTGTAGGGGTTAATCTTCACACCTATAACCATTTTACCTTCAACAAAGATTCTAAGAACACACATTGGGGAAAGGATGGTTTTATAATAAATAATGCTGGGAAAATTAGGTATCCACATACAGATGAGTGAAAAGACCTTTGGATCTGACCATATGAAAACACTAATTCAAGATTAACTGGGGATCCACAACTATAAAAGTAGTAAAAGAAAACAAAGGGAAAGCACTGGAATGGCCAGGGACTTTAAAAAAAATAAAATCCCCAAAGCACAGGAAACAAAAACAAAATATAGACAAATATGATTATATCAAACTAGAAGGCCTCTGTGTAGCAAACAATAGATTGAAGAGACAACCAACAGAAAGAAAAATATTTGCAAACTATACATTTAATTAAGGGTTGATATCCAGAATATATAAGGAACTCAGTAGTCCCCCCAAAAACCAAATTATTTCATTAAAAATTCAGTAATAGCCGAGCATGGTGGCACACACTTGTAATCCCAGCACTTGGGAGGCTGAGACAGGAGGATCTGGGTTCATGGACAGCCTCAGCTACTTAGGCCCTTTGCAACTCAGTGAGACCCTGTTTCAAAATTATAGAGTAAAAAAAAAAAAGGCTGGGGGTTAAGCTCAGGGGTAGAATACCCATGGATTCCATCCCCAGTACTGCAAAAAAAAAAAAAAATGTTTTTTCAGTAATAGATAAAAGCAGACATTTCTTAACAGAAGAAATACATATGACCAATGGGTATAAAAATGTTCAATGTCATTAATCATCAAGGAAAAGTTAATTAAAACCATAACAAGATAAGTACCTTACTCCAATAGAAATGGCTACTATCAAAAAGACCAAAGGTAACAAAATCTGTCAAGGGAACCCTTGCAGTGTGCTGGGGAGAATGTAAATTTGTACAGCCATCATACAAAACAGTATGGAGGTTCATCAAAAAACATTAACAACTGAACTACCCTTTCAGCAGCCTAGCAAGATACTGTCTCAAAACAAAAAAAATAAAAAGATCTGGGAATGTCATTTGGAGGTAGAATGTCCCTGGGTTTAATCCCCAGGACACACACACACACACACACACACACACACACACACACACACTAGAACTCCCATTTGATTCAGCATCCCCACTCCTGAGTATATATCCAAAAGGAAATGAAGAGACATCTATATGTCCACGTTTATTGCAGCCCTATGCACAATAGCCTAAGTGTCCATCAATTGACAAATAGATGAAGGTAATGTAGGATATACCCATAAAAGAATGATATTCAGTTATAAAAAGAATAAATCATGTCATTTGAAATAATATAGATGTAACTGGAGATCATTATGTTGAATGAAAAGACCTAGAAGTTCTGATGTGCCATTGCATACTACAGCAACTATAGGTAACATTAGCGTACTGTGAATGTGTTTAAAAACTAGAAGGACTTTGAATGTCTTCACCATAAATAAATTATCCATGTTTGGTGAGACAGATGTGTTAAATCTGAACATTATACAATGTATACATGTATTGAAATATCACATGGTCCTCCATGAGTACATATAATTTTCATGTATCAGTTTTAAAACTTCAAGTTGGAATAGCAGTTACTTTGAGAAAAAAGAAAAGGCTAACTGTTGAAAGAAGACATGAAGTGGGTCTCCTGGAGTCTTCTTTTTTTTTTTTTTTTTTTTTTTTTTTTTAATGAGGCCTGGAGTCTTCTTGATACTCTGATTTCACCTAGGTGGTGGTTACACCGATCCCTTTGCTTTTTGATAATTTATCCAATTGTACAACATAATTTCTGTGCTTTTTAAATTACTTTGAAATATAAAAATATCAAATATTGTAAAAACTTTAGGATATAGGAAGATTTCTTGAGTAAGTTACAGAATTCACAAAACCCAAAAGAAAATATTGACATATTAGAACTATTTTAGTGCACCCTAAAATTTTTGATATGTTGTATTTATCTTTTATTAGATGCAAAAAGTGCTCTAATTGCCCTTATAATTCTGTCTTTGGCCAATGGGCTATAGACTTATGTTATTTAGCTTTCAACTATCTGGGAAATTTTTTTTATTCCATATCTAATTTTTTAACTTAATTCCACCATTTTCAGAAAACAAACATTATAAGACTTGAATCACTGAATACTTAAGAAGATACTTAAATACTTGCTTTATAGCTGAAGACATGATCAATGAGCATTTTGTGTGTACTAGAAAATTGTGTATCTCTTGTTGATAGAATGTTGTATAGATGTCAAATAGACTAAATTTCTTGATGGTACAGATCAAATCTCCTTCCTCATTTTGTCTCATATTTTATCAATAGTTGAAAAATGGCTATGAAAATTTCAAGAAATATCTACTTATTTGACTATTTGACTTGAAATTCTACTTATATTACTTGAGACATTTTGAAACTCCATAAGTATACTAATTTAACTTTATGTTCATATGGTAAATCATGAAATCCTTAAAAAGTAATTTATTTATAGTAGTATTTTCTCTTAAATATTTTTTTCTGATATTAATTTGTCCTTTCCAGGTGACATTAAACTAGTCTTAGAATGACATATCTTTTTCCATCTTTTTATTTTAGTCTACTTGTTTCATATTTAAAGGTCATATTTTTATGTAAGATTTTTATGAGGTAATGATAAACTAGGAGGGGGGGGACTTAGCAAGATCTGATTCTTTAGCTTATCCTCTTCAAAGATAAGGATAGTTCTTTCCTCTAGGGCTAAGAAGACCATCTGTAGAAAAAAGGGTCAACTAGTGTTTAAGGCATGTTGAGGAAAGAGACAGGGGAAGGTAAGAATTACCTCCCTGCATTTGTTGTTTTGAAAAGTCAATGTGCCATATTTTAGAGTATCATGTTCTAAACTCAAGACATTCAAGCATGGTAAATAGCACCTTATATTTCCCTGATCATAGGGATTGGTTTCAGAATGATCATATATGACCCAGGAGGGCCAATGAAATACCAGGAAATTGCCAGAAAACCAGTTGTTTCTTCCCATTGGACTTGAGAGGACCTACACCTGGAGCCATATGACATTAACAGACAAGACAGTAAATATCTACAAATGGAATCTATGTTAGCTAGGAAACAAGAGTCTATACAGGAAAAGCAAAGCTGGGTCCTAAAAAGTGTTTGAATTATTGTCTCCAAAATATCTGAGCCATATTATCTCTAGACTGCTCAGTTGTTTCCCAAATTCATGATGCTTTATTTAAGAAGCTTCAATCTTCTCAAAACAAAATTATTCTGAATGAAAAAGAAAGGAAGTAAATATTAAAAAGTACTACCAAGACTACATAATGTTAGAAAGATAAAAGGTAATAGAAATTGGAAACCCAAGTCAGTGAGCATTGACAATGACCATTTAAATTTTCTTATAGGAAAATCTCCTGATCTGGCCAATAACTGCCCACATGAATAAGACAATAAGAAGAAATCATTTAACGACTAGCAGTAGTCTCAGAAACAGTGGTGCGCAATGCCAAACACTAAAACTAGAGAACAAACAAAATTCTGAGGTGAATAGCGTCCATGGACTTGACATAGATATGGACAAGATTTGAGGAAAATTATTAAAATATTATTTGTGAGATATTACAAAGGCAATTGGTAATTACCTGAAGTTAGAATAGCTTCAGGGAAAATATGTTAGGTCAGAATAACCTTAATTCTTTCAAATTATCCTTGTGGACAAGATAAAAATATGAGTACCAGAAAATAATAAAATTGTCTGGATGTTATATAATTGAATACCGTGAACCAAGGAGTACTGAGTAAAAAATATGAGAAAAATTTACCTCCTAAGTAGAAGTCATTATTATGGACATTGGGGTTGATACATTAATCCCCAGCCTCGTCCCCCTCCCTTATTTATGTATTTATGTATTTATGTATTTATTTATTTATGGTACTGGGGATCAAACCCAGAAGCATTCTACCTCTGAGATACAGCCCTATCTCTTTCTTTTTAATTTTTTAAAAACAGGTTTTCAATAGGTTGCTAAGCAATTGAAGCTGTCCTCAAACAATCCTCCTGTCTCAACCTTCCAAGAACTAGGATTACAGGTGTGTGCCCAGCTACTCCTCTTCAATTAAAAAAATTTGTCCTGGATGAGAAATGGAGGACTTCTTTTTAATCTCTTTGATGGGATAGCAAATATAATAAAAGATAAAGTTTGGGTAATAACAATAACTATTCACCAACCACTTACTATAGCTATGAAAAGGGCTGCAAATGCATCAGTTCTGTAAATACCTTCACAAAAATATTAGGTGGGTAGCATTATCCTTACTTTACAAATGAGAGAATCAAGGCTTTAAGAACCTATATTTGACTTTAAAATGTCCAAAAGATAGAAGTGTCAGAGTCAGGATTTAAACAAGGGTTAGGCAACCAAAATGTGCATTACTCATTAAATGGAGGTTAGCTTTGCAAATAAAGTAAAATTTCTGCACATATGCCCAAAAGGAAGAGTGATATAAATGTAAAAAGATGAAGTTAGGTGAGATGGCACTAAAGGGTAATATTATATTAAAATGACTTAGTGATCTGGGTTGAGTTCAAGCTCAACAGAAATCAGGACAATTATACAACTGCCAAAAAATCTATGCTGCTCTGAACTGACAAACCACATCTACAGCATTCTGAATCATTTTTGAAGCTATGATTTAAGATGTAATGTGATATTCTTGAGTATGTTCCGATTTACTTAGCTAAAACTGAGTCATATAAAGAAGAAAAAAGGATGAAAGGAGGAAGAATGTGATCTTAAAGGGGGAAATTCATACGCTGGCCGCAGGTGGGGAAGGTTATTAAGTCATTCTGCATTGATCCAACACTATGTTTACAATGTCAAGAGACCACAGTTAAATATCTGTTTTAACCTATTTCTCCCATTTTACAGATTACAAAATAGGGCTACAAGAAACAGTCTATTCATGGTCATAGAAACTAGTAAAGCCGAGACTAGAACTCACGTCTCAAAAGTTCAAATTGAGGAGGATGACTCCCACAATATTAGACTATTACAAGGGAAAAATAAACAATAGTATCCCTATCTAAAGCTACCATACTGGAAACTTCTAGTAAACAAGATCCAGAATAAAGAAAAAAGAGTAACATTGAAAAAGTTAATGAAAACTATATTTATCCCAATGTGGTATATGAGCAAAGTCTATACTTATTTCACTGTTTCACTCTGGAAGACTAGGATCCTTGCCTGTCTATCTTATGTATGGGTTCCTTTGCAGATGACAAAAACGCTTGGTCCTTTCTACTGCCCCTGGATTTCTACAAGACCATATGATTTGTTTCTGTCTTAGGACCTAAAGCTGTAGGAATGTCCTATATTTTAGGCCATTCTAGGAAACCAGCCTTCCAATCTCCCTTGATGTAGGAGCAGAAGCAGCCGAGGGGGGAGCAGCAATGGCACGGCTTAGAACACACCCATTCTACTGCCTCCTGCTCCTGAACATCAGCTGTTGAGCGGGGGAATGAAGCCAGAATTATCACCAGCTGTTTCCCAAGCTGTTTTGGCATCGATTCAGAGAAGAATAGACTCCCTAGGCATATTCTTGAGTAATGTTACTGGAACTAAAGATACAATACAGAGAAGAGAGAAATGGGCTTTGTCTTTTACCTTCCAGTTTCCATACCAGAAAGCCTTTGAAGTTTTCCCTTCCACACTTACAAGCTCTACTATTTGGAACAGTTGCCAACACTTTAATGATCTTATTCTGAGTTTCTCCATGAATTTTGGTACTTTTGTTCTATTTTTTTATTTTTTTATTAACTAAACTAAACTAGAATTAGTTTTGACATGAGAAACTGTAAGAGTAAGGAGTCAAATAATTAAAATCAGAGTAGCTGGAGGATTTTTTTAAATTGTAGCTCCAGTTTTATATACAAAGAATTACTTTCATTTTCACCAGGGAGAAGTTATGCCAAGCAGTAAGCTGTAGATCAGATTACAAAATCATTTCACAAAGTTTGTTCCATGCATATAGCTTAGAGAAAATAGGAGGGTGAGTTTGCAGTACAACTGATGGCCTAGGTGTCTAATAGTAGTCAACTAAAATGAGAAACTGTATCTATTACAGTATTCTAAGTAGGTGCACACAACATATGCAATGCTGTCCATGTAGAGAGAGGTAAACATCCTTGTCATCTCTCAGCTCATCATGGGCCTCATGTCCCTTAAACCATGACAGTCTATATACATGGGGTGATCATCGTTTAGTGTTCAGTGTATGAATTCATTTGAAAAGATAAGTCACCTGGTCTTCTACAACAAAGAACACTTGGAAATAAAAGTTCCTTCATTGAAAGTGCACGTAGGAAGGAAGTCAGTCGGGTAGAATGCAAATGTTGTACCGAAAGTTTATTGAGAAGTGGGAGCTAAGAGAAATGTTAGTAACTCTTAAATTATTTTCCTTTGAGGGTTTTTCCAAAAGTACTCAAGATATCTCACATGTTTTAGTGCATGACTATTTTCTTGCCAAATCTAAGTTGAAATATTATATTCTAAATATACATGTCACATAATCATGAATATCCTTTCCTTACTTGAATGAGGTCTGGCCAAACATTTTCCTGGCAGTTGTTATGTCTATAAGAATATACTAGGATACTACAGTGCTAGCCAAAAAAGAAAAAAAAAAATTAGTAGGCTAACTGCTATTCTTAATATTAAAATACTTATTTGATCAATATTAACAGGTTTTAAGAAATAGTTCATAATATAAGATAGATATTATTTGACATTAGCCTTTCAAAGTCACTTATTGGTAGAAGAAGAAGAAAAAATTGATTTGGCAAAGTACCACCATGAAGTTCATTTACCTCTTTATTTTATCTAATGAGGAAGAGGAAATTTAAACACTCAAAAAAGAAAAGGAAAACTACATTCATCTGCACTAGAAACAAATTAGGATTTCATTAAACAAAAGTACTTGCTACTCCTATGCTCATTTATTTAAGAATGCTGATTTTCTGCATCTAAACTCCTTTTAATTCTTATAATTGCCTTCTAGCACCAGCTAGCTCCTTCACTATAACACTGAAGAGAAGTGGCAGGGTACAAATTCTTGACTGGTGCCCAAAGGTGGCAGAAAAAATTTTAATCTAATTATGTATGCTGTTAGCTGTAGGTTTTTTGTAGTACTATTTATCAGATTGAAGACATTCTCTCCTATTCTTGGTTTACTGAGTTGTTGGTTTTTTTCTATCATGAATGGATACTGAATTATGTCAAACGATTTTTATGCATGAATTGAAATAATCATATGGTTTTCCTCTTTTAGTCTATCTATGTAGTGAATTGCCTTGACTGGTGTTTGTTTGTTGGTTTGTTTGCGATACTGGGGACAGAACCCTGGGACATTCTACCTCTGAGCTGCACTCCCAACCCTATTTTTTATTCTTTTTATGTTTGTAACAAGGTCTCACTGAGTTGCAAAGGGTCTCACTAAGTAGCTGAAACTGTCTGAGTTTTCAGAGACTGCTGGGGTGTTAGGGGCTTCCCTTGCTCCAGGGCAGCAGTACTCACCCAGGGAACTGGGGCCCTGGCAGCTAGAACAGCATCTCAGTGTCTCGCCTTCCAATATCTACAGACTTCTTTTTTTCATATATTTTACCTAGGTTTTTTCCAGTTTGTTAAGAGAGGAGACTAAATCCTACTCCTGTTATTCTGTTCCTCAAAGATTTTTAACAAATCAGGCATGATAGCTTATACTTGTCATCCCAGTACTTGGGAGCCTGAGACAAGAGGATTGCAGGTTCATGGCCATTTTCAGTGACAGCAAGACTTTGTGATAGCTCAGAAGTAGAATGCCCCTGGATTCAATCCCCAATACCCAAAATAAAAATAATAAAATAATTCTTATTAAGTTTTAAAAATACTCAGCAGAGTTCTAGTAAGCAAACCAAAGTGCATAGGGTCAAGAAGAAATAGAAAATCTCTCCTGGTAGCTTCTTCTACTTAAAATTATGTTTTAGAAAAACAGGTTTTTAAGAATTATTCTTTACAAATTTACAAAATAAACCTCATCTAGTTTTTCTCTTTCCATATTTTAAGTCATGCCTCAGAAACATTCATAAAAAATAATTGTCTCTTAAAGCACAATGTTTTTTGAAAATCCAGAATCCCAGAAGTATAGAAGTTAAAAAATAAATTATCTTTAAAATTCTAATAGTCCTTCAAAAAACTGCTCAAACACACAATGTATTCATTTTAAAGCAATATTATACTAGTGCACTCCAAACTTGATTTGAAGCTAATTGTGGTGTGCCAAGTAGTGTTATGAGAAATTGCACAGAAAGGACACACAATTGTGACTGTGAAGAAGCCAGCTACCAAATGGTAATAATAACTATACGCATTTTCCTAAGAAAAATATTAGTTTAATAATCATCTTTCCTCTAATTCAAATGAGAAGCAGACATTAACAAAGGTCTTTGAGCACATTAACATTTACAAGAAGCTTAGATGTCCAGCTTTTAATGCTGAACAAGTTTTACAAATAAGAAAATGCAAGGATATTTCAGTTACCAATTAAAAATTATTTACATTATACTAGATGATAGATTAAATAATTAAATAGTTGTTCTTGTTTTAATTCCATACTTTTACAAATATAAATCTTTACTTTGATAAGTGCTAGATGATCCTGATTTAAAATACTCCTTTTTATATAATTGATGGGTATTAACCTACAGCCCACCTTCAATGGGATAAGCGTTCAAAACGGTATTTCCAAGGGTGCTGGAAAAGTACAAAGATTCTTTTCAATCTTCTCTAAAACCTATTCTGGGGAGAATCTGGATGAATATATTTCAAGACTTCTGGTTAATGCTTAAGGGCATGAGAGTAGAAGGAAAAAAGTCCACAGAAACATTAAAAACTGATTTTCATTTGTTCTAATATGTTAACTAGCTTCAGAAAGATGACCTGTCCTTCCTGGTACTTAGGAGAAAGTCTCTGAAAGTGGGCTAATGTGTATCTTTGGAGAATGAAGTTGCAAAGAACTCAGTTATAAAGTAACTTCACAAGCCTGAAAGAGATGACGTTACATGGCATAGGAAATATCTCATATTATTCTAACCACAATTATTTCATAATAGGTATCAATACATCAATAATAACTGAAATTTCTTAGGTTCAGCTCAATAACACTTATTACAGTTCTGTCTTTCAGAAAAAAAAACAGTTTAGGCCTTATTCTCTAATAAAAAGTCCTTTATATCTTTCATCATAATTGGACATTTTAAAGAGCACTGTCACTGGGCTAATTCCCTGTCAATTGTTGAGTTTAAAGGTGTTTCTAAAAACATGGAACTAATTTAACCTAAAACTCATTTTGAACCTATAAATACCCCAGGCACAGTTCTCATTTGGTAATGTCAATCATATATTGGGGGTGGGGCTAGCACATGTTATAAAAGTATTTGGACTCACTCTTGAGTCTGTGGCTTCCATGGAAGGCAGGTTGAATTTTCCACAGAAACATATGCTCTAGCACCCCATTCACAGTGTGCACCCTGGGGCCTAAATATCTTTTCTGGTTGATTTTAAGCAAAAGAAACACTGAATATCATTGGCAGTAATGAAGTATTAGAAAATAACTTTTATTAAAATGCTTTGCATTTTCCTATATAATTTATGATCTAACACTTATTTCATTTTTTATTCACCTGGTATATTGGATACCTGTACATTACTTCAAATGCTCTTCCACGTTCTTACTCTAGCCACTTTCCTGATTAATTCTATGTATTCTTTGATTCTTTTTATTCAGATTCAGCCTGATAACAACTGGCCAGAGGACATGCACTAAAACATTCTAGTGCCTATTTGCATCTCAGAAGTCCAGGGGACACTCTGACCAATAAAGAGGAGAACTACTGTGTTAATACATTATCTTTTCTTCTCTGAGGTTGGTGACGTTGAAATGTCTTGCATGATGCTTCTGGTAAGTATTAGAAACTGATTCTGAGAGCACCCCACAGGTGTCATGAGCTCCATTATTATATGAACTCAAACATAAAAGTAGTTTTTATAATTATCTTCTCCCAAGCTCCCAAATAAATGCCTTTGATTCCTAAAGAAGCCAGTTGATTTTTCTTTCTTTCAGGATTGTCAAGATATATGTTTTTGTTAAAAAATAAAGTTATATGTTTTTGTTTTTGTGTGTGTGTTTATCTATTACTGGGGATTAAACCCAAGAGCATTCTACCTCTGAGCTACAACCCTATTCCTATTTTATTTTTTATTATGAAACAGGGTCTCACTTAGTTGCAGAGGGCCTCACTAGGTTGCTGAGGCTGGTCTTGAACCTGTGGTCCTCCTGTCTCAGCCTCCCAAGTGATGGGAATACACATGCACCAACACAACCAGCTAAAATATATTTTTTTATCCTCCCAAGCTTTAATGCCTACTTTAATAGAAAAGTTTGAGGCAAGGATGAGGATAAAGAAAATGATGAAAAAGGAAGAATAGGAGAAATGAAAGAGAAGAGGGAAGAGAAGGAAAGAGAAGACGATGGGGAAGAGGCAGTAGTTCCACCACCACTTAGGGAACATGTAAGAGAAATTTCCCTTGCTGGGAGCATCTTCAAACATCTTCATACTGACCAACTGAGTGGCATCCTTTCCCATTTACATAAAGGGACAATGCTACTCTTACTAGTAGTTATATTTTAGGGCTCTCAACTTCAAGTAGTCTAGCTTCGGCAAAGAGATAAGAGATGTTTACTCAAACAGCCCTTATTCCTACTAAGTGGTAAGAACTAAATATCAGAAGCTGTAATTGAAGGTTGGTGAGGCACAACTGAAAACTTTTTCAGTGGCTTAACTTAGAGCCTACAGACATAAATACATCACAGAAGCTGGTCAAAACTCACTTCTTATGAAACACCTCAATTGTTTTAAGCTAAAGAATAACTTTAGATATCTTCTGTATGCTTTCTCTCAGATTCTCCATTATGGACCTTCAAAGGATGATTCAGGCCGGGCGTGGTGGCATACGCTTGTAATCCCCACGCTTGGGAGGTGGAGACAGGATGATCACGCAGGTTCAAAGCCAGCCGCACTGGCTTAAGAGACCCTGTTTCCAAATAAAAATATAAAAAATAGGTCTGGGACAGTAGCCTGGAGGTAAAAGGGCTTTCAGGTACCCCAATACCCCCCCCACACACACACAGATGATTCAGTTAAAATAAGACCATCAGGGAGGGGCTAAAATAAAAAATGTCTAGTGTCCATTTAAGAAAAGACCTCGAGAGGGTGATCATGTGAGCACCCTGTAAGAAGTGAAGCCTACAAATCTTAAGAGGCCCCAGGAGAAACCAGACCCCCAGAGACCTTGACCATGAACTTCTAGCCTGCAGAACTATGAGAAAATAAGTTTCTATTGTACAAGCTATCTAGTTCATGGAATTTGTCAGGGCAGGCCAAAGTGACTAGGGTGCCACCTCCTCCATCCTCAGGGTGAAAGTACCTTGTGGGCCAGGTAGGACTTCTTGTCCCAGGACCAAGGAATATCCATTCCTGCTACTCTCTTTGTGTGTGATGTTCATACCAGTGGATAAACCCTCCCTTCATATCTTCACATTTCCAAATCCTACCCTCTTTTGATGAAATGGGCAAACTCCTGCACTGTTGGTAAGAATCTATCTACACTTTTATAACGTTCTTAAGGATGATATTTAATAATAACTACTGAGATCTATAAAATGTAACCTTTCATATGACTGCAACTCTATTTCCTGAAATTTACCTAAGGAAAGCATTGAAGACAGGTGAAAAGATTAAGCTATATGGGTACTTATCAAAATATTGGTTTTAGCACTGCAAAACTAGAAATAACTAAATTGGCCAACAGGGGATGTTGTGATAATTCTCAAACTACTACATGTATACTGCAGTGGTTAATGAATGGTAGAAACCAGGTTTCTCACTTTGTGAATAGAAAGTTGCAGACATGCAAGTGGTCATGGTGGGGATAGGTGTTAGAATAATCCCTATTGCAACAGATTATAGAGTTAGAGATACCAATATAAACTCACGTTTAGCTTACTACAGATGTAAATATACAGAAAAATATATTCCCGTACATTTGTGCACGCACATATATATTGCCTTGCTGCGTCAGCCAAGTTATAGAACTGATAGCACCACAAGAGCAATAAGTGCACCTCACACCCAGAGCTTGGTCTAGAATACCATTTCCAAGTAAAATGTACCAGGGTACTTGGACAAATGGCTGAGTCTAGGATTAGGGCAAGAAATATACAAGATGATCCTAGAGCATTTTATAGTCACAAAGTAAAATGTGCTCAAACACAGACTGGTAGGATTATCAAAGCCCACAAAACAATTGAGTGACTCCCAATGAGTCAAAGATAGAACAATTTAATTAACAAATTGATAACATAGCATTGGATTATAATCCAAAGTATAATGTTAGTAGCTCTGGGACTATAGTACATAAATTAATGATTGAATAGCCAAGAAATGAAGGAAAACAGACAAAACTCTCTTAAAAAATAATCCCAAAAGATCTGTGAAAATAGTTTGCCCTCAAGAAGGTAGAACATATCTCTTACTCCTTAAATGTTGGTTGGACATAGTGATTTTATTTTAAAGGGGACTATTTCAAAAGGAGGGAAGGAAAATTCACTTCATAGTAGAGAAACCTAACAAAAACTGCCTCAAAATTAACATCAAGAGTGATAAGTCACCTTGATGGCATGCATTCTAGATATGATATAATAAGAAGGGAACCTCAGTTAGCTTCCCAAAGCTGAGGAAATAAAACTGAGAATCAATGAGATGGCATCAGATTAAAAAGGATTTGGACAGCGAAGAAAACACACGTAAGAATGGAACACTTAAGAGAGAGAGCCTACAGAATGGGAGGAAATTTTTGCCCACCACACTTCACATAGAGAACTAACATCTAGAATGTATAAAGAACTTAAGAAATCAACACTAAGAAAACAAAAAACCCAAAATCAAAAATTAGGTAATTTAACTGAAGACATTTCTCAAATAAATGAACACAAATGGCCAATAAATACATGAGAAATGTTCAGCATCGTTAACAATCAGCAAAACACAAATCAGGTTCTTGATGGCATACATCAAGAATACAAATAATTACAAATGTTGGCAAGGATGGTGGGACATACGAACTTGTATACATTGTTGGTGGGACTACAAATTAGCACAATCACTCTAGAGATCAGTATGGAGGCTCCTCAAAAAAACTAGAAATGGAACCACCAGATGATCCAGCTATACCACTCCTTAGTATCTTTCTAGAAGAATTAAAGTCAGAATACTACAGTGATACATGCATACCCATATTTATAGTAGAACAATTCACAGGAGACGTATTATGGAACAAATCTAGGTGTCTGTCAACAGATGAACGGATAACAAAAATGGGGCATATACACAACATGGAGTTTTATTCAGCCATAAAGAAGAACAAAATTATATCATTTTCAGAAAAATGGGTAGAACTAGAGAATATTATGCCAAGTGAAATCAGCCAGTCTTAGAAATGCAAGAGTCACATGTTTTTGCTCATATGTGAAAGATAGAAAATAGGAAATAAAACAGACTTTAGATAAATGAAGAGACTGGTGGAATAGTGCGAGGACTGAGGGACATAGGTGAGAAGGGGAAAAAGGAAAACAGGTAAAGGAAATAGTTCAAACAATGCTACACCTGTATATGAAGATATCACTACTAATCTCACTAACGCTGATAAGGAGGTGAGGGAGGAGCCTGAGACCTAGAGGGAAATGCAAGCATGTGAGGCTGTATCACTTTGAGCCTCACTGTACTGTGTAACTACAATGCACCAATAAAAATATAGAAAGAGCTATGAGAACATAATGGTTTCTTGTATATTCCCAATGATTTCCTGTAACTTAGTTTTACTACTTTCTTAAGCCATTCTTATTCAAGTATTGTCACATAAAGTGACAGAATTTTGCTATCTACTCAAAAAGGTTGTCTGTTTACAAAATATAACCAAATGCTTATATTTAAAATAGGTCCTTTATCAATACCTATGAGAAACATAAGTATAACCACCAATGGAAAACAATATGGATTATTTGTGGAAAAACCATTCATGCTGCATGGATGTACACTTCTGCCCTGTTAATCAAGTAGATAAGTCAGCAAGGTTTCCTCTTCAAGAACTGATGGGTAAAAGAAAGCTTTAAGTGTGAATATGAAGTTTAAAAGTCTCCTATCACATCATAGATGCTCAATCTCTGCCTTAGTCTTTTGATGTCAACAAACATGTCATTTTAAAATGCCCCAGTTTTGCTGGCATGTCATCAATAGATGTCCAAGAAACAGATCCAATTATACTTTTTTCACTGTTTGTCATTTCTTCTCTTTTCTGCCCAATCATTAACAAAGGAGTGGTCCACACTGTTTAGTCTCTCGTTGTGACGGGATGCAAGATCTAAAGCCCCAGGGCAAGTTTCCTCCAGTGCACTCTGTTTAGCCCACTGGTGAAATTACAGTGTGTGGTTTGAAAAACATCTTTGACTGTTCATCTTTATTCAAATACATATTATCCTCAGCCAGAGAGAATTTGGGAAAGTACATTAAAGAGAAAGTTCTTAACAATCTCACCAGGAAAAAAATGTTTGCTACTCAATATTTTCTCAAATTTAGTTGCATTTGAGTGGTTGTCCAATATTGATAACCCTGTTTTCTGATCAAAAAAGGAACATTTTGATTTACAATAACTTTATATTGAAAAATGGACAGAACATTGATAATAGAAATAACTGTACCTCAAATGGAGATATAACAAGATTAGGACTTAAAATTACACTGTAGGTCAGAAAGCATTTCGATGTCACTTCCCATAATTTTGGTTACAAATAGTATATGGTTTGAAATTCTTCACCAAAACCTTTCTGCTTAGATTCAAAAGAATACCAACATTTTGTTCCCTTCCCAACTAGTCATTACAGATCTTTCTTTAGATCAAAAAACTTCAAGTACACTAGAATTGTCCTTTACTATAAAAATAAAATGTTCATCTTTATTTTTTACCTCCCAAAGATATGTAGAAAATATAAAACTATTAAAAACAGGAGAGTTAAAAGTTTCTTAGTTCTTAATTGAAGTATTAAGTAGCTAATACCAAGAGAATTTACTTCCCCCCAAAACATTTTAATTTTCTTTTGGTAGAAGTTGAATTTGTAGCTCATCATAAGCTCTTTCAGTTTTGGTATCATTTGGACCAAAGGTGTCTCGAATTAGTTTCTTCTACAGAGAAGAAAAGGAATATAGACATCTCCCTCCCACTGTGGATGGTCTTACTTTTATAAAGAGCTTTGTGCCTACAAGTCTAACCTGCACAGGACAGTCCCAGAACCTATATATATTTTTATAGAAGGACTACTCCTGTGGATTATGGCAGTGTTTTCCAAATATTTTTGTTTCTTTTTTGTTTTACTTTTTATTTTGTTTTATTTTTTTTTCCTCTGTGGAATAATCCTTTAATTTAAAAGACTGGGGGGGGGGGGAAGGTTCCAGGGTCAAATAAATTTGGGAAACACTACATCTGCCTTGTAATTCTTGGAGATTTGAAATGTAAACTAAGATATTACAAGCTTTAAGGAATATTTTAAATTAGAAATCTGTTTGATTTTCTTTATTTCAATGTTGCCCAAATTTAGAGGCCCATGGAATCTGTGTTAGTATATACATATGTGTAAGCTTATGTATGTGTATGTTTGTACATCTGTGTGAAACACTTATTAATGCTCCGTGGAAACCCATCCTGGGGAGAAATTCAGGGAATGAGCCATCGACTTGATGTTGGTCTGTTTCTAGGTGACAAATGTACCTCTGTGCCAGTTACGAGGACTTTAGCATTCTCTCCAGCTGCTATTCCAGTTTTCCACTCTGTCTTCCATAAAATCTCTCTTCTGCTCATATTTCTGTAACCACGGAATCCATAATTCACAAGACTTCTCCTGATACTCTATATCAAGCTACATAAATTAGTACTTTCTGTG
Source organism: Muscardinus avellanarius (assembly GCF_963383645.1). NCBI lineage: Eukaryota > Metazoa > Chordata > Mammalia > Rodentia > Gliridae > Muscardinus > Muscardinus avellanarius. The sequence goes on from NC_137787.1 coordinate 39,844,517, forward strand.
ATACTAATATTTTAGATATTAAAATTGCTTCTATTTAGTGATTAGTAAATATTCTTTGATGTTTACAGGGTGCTTTTTAAAGTAAAGTGCTTTGTATATTTATTGTAATAAATGTTTCTAGGCCCAGAGCTTGAGAAATACCAAAAGATCCTGTCTACCATTAGTTGTAATTTTCTTTAGTCATAATATAAAATGGGATGGTCTTAACTACTGTGACAAGTATCAAAACTTAGTTACTTAAGATCATAAGACTTTATGTCTGGCATAAAAGTAAAGTGCAAACATTGGGGTTGGCAGTCTCTCATCTGTTGATGCAGGGACTCAGTTACCTCCCATTTTTGCTATTCCTATTCTTAGAGTCTCATAGGCCCCTGCTAAATCCATCACCTCCAGTCAACAAATGGACAAAGAGCCCGTGTGGTCCTCTGAGAAATATTTTGGGATTAATCTTGCAGGCGGTGTCTCACTTCTACACGCATTCATGTGCTCAGAACTCGGGAATTAGTTTTTTCAAAGAATAAGTGTGACAGGTATGGATTGCTGTACCTGGGCAAGATGATGATTTTATTGATCATTCTGTTTGGCAGTTTACTCTCTGGCTTCTAAGATAGTCACAGTTTTCTAAAACTTCTCCCAAGACTAGACGACCAGTGACTTCGTGTTCCCCCCTGTGTATCTCAGGAACTTCACCTGGACTTCTATTCTGGCCCCACCAATTAATATTGACATTAATCAACTCATTCTTTTGTTGCTAAAGGGGACTTTCTGTAATCATAATGTCTTCAGGTATTTCTCCTAGCACATGATGTAGGAACTATTTGCTAGTAGTCTAAGCCACATGGTTTCTATACCTTGTTTCTTTGGATTTAGCCTGGTTAGAATCTAAAAAAGAAGAATTGGCTGGTGAAGGCAAACTGTGGCTAAAAACAGATTTCCTGCTTCTATAATAGTCCATAGCTTCATATAATCAGGCAAGAGACAATTATGTGAAGTTGGTTGGAATTAGTCTCTTTCTGCTCTATCCTCCAAAAGAGCTAAGTTAACACTTCTGTGCTAGCATTCACTGCTGCTTTGGATTTCTGCAGTTAGCCCCATGAATAGACTGAAAGTTCCTGGTGGTCAATTAATCCCCAAACTCTTAAATTAACATATCCCGACAGCTTTTGCATCTTCTTGCTTATAGAAAATTGCTTTCTGTGATTTCTGTAACATGCATGTCTCCTTTAAAGTTATGAATATATAACCCACCTTAAAATTTTTCTTGAAGGAAATCACATCTATTCAAACTTCACAGAAGGTGACCTTCCAAGCAAGATTATGGTGGTTGCAAAAAAACTAAACATTCAATTCTTGAAATTATACTTGGCAAAGTTGAATGTGTGCAAAGAAAAAAAATACATGTGGACATGTATTTCTCAAACAGCCCTTTAGATAAAAAGTTCTTAGATTTCTGAAGGGCTCTAGGACCCCACAAAAAAACCAAGGTAAGCTGTTTTTCTCAGGAGATCAAAGGCTGATGATATCCACATTATCAGCACTGAAGGAAATGGTAAAAGATAGCTTCAAATAATTTCAATAGTTGAAATGAGGACTCCTGCTCTTTCCAAGTATAGTAATATCTAACACCTCTTTTGCACTTCATGGCTACAAAAGTTGCCAAGGGAGATTTTTTTCAGCACCATTAGATCATGCTGTCTGCTTTGCAAAGAGCTGGAAGCATCCGTCTGATTCATCTCAAGCCAGTTGCTGATGCTACAATCCCACAGAAAATGACTAAAATGTAACACATTTTTACACAAAGATTTACCACTGAGCAACATTCATCATCTCTTAAATGCATATTTTTAAGTCCTTTACAGAAAACAGTCCCCAGTGTCTCACAATAAAGGCCAGAAAGAGAGTACTCTTTGCAATGTCCAAGTTTGTGAGATTTTTTTGGCTAGCGTAGAAAGAGAAGGCATTACACTAAAAGAGAGAAAATGAGGTGTAGCATTTTCATTTCATCACAAGTTAAATAGAAGAGGCTGTTTCCATTGGAAACTGTGACAAATGTTAACCTGAATTTCCTGTGTTACTTTTAAGTTGCTTGGAATTGGCTTTATATGCATACATATCTGAGGTGTAGACTATATTAGGCACAAATTATGAATTGAAGCCAAATAGTGTAACTTGGGCATCTTTTTTATAAAACCACATCTCTAGAAGATAGAGAATGTAAAGCTAAAATCTTCTTTTCATCTTTGATCTTTCATCAATCAAATAGCTATAAAATAGAGGCTATGAAACAGAAAAATCATCATCATCTCAATGAAATTGGAAGACTAGATAGATGAGACCAGGTAAGATGGAGGTGTTTAAATCTGCATAGACACATTGTAATTTAGGCTAAAGATCTCATTCCAAATATATGTTTTCATCTACTTTTACACATAAGCTCTTTGCCAGCCAGGCTGGTGGACTCATAGCTCTCAGGATCCCTCCTGTGTCTGACCTCCTGGGGTCCCTCCAATCCTCTTGCCTACTTATCTCATTCTTCACTGTCTAATATGAAAGTTAAATTTTTAACAATCCTAGTTTGAAGTGAACACTTTTTCCTTTGAAGCTTGATCAACACAAGTGTATCTTTCTTTGGATAAATTACTCATGAAGGTACAAATAATAGTGTCTCAAGATTGTTGTAACATTTAAATGAGATACTTTAAGGAATAATGCCTAGTATATTCAGCACACAGCAACTATCTAATGAATGTTAAAAGCCCAGTTTTTATTTTTATGATCACTCTAGCTCAGTGCAAGCTCATACACAGACATATATAATAGACTGTTTTTAAAATAAAAATTTTATCTAAGTTTTTATTATAACATGTAGATGCCCAGCAAATAACTGTGAGAAACAGAAAGTTTTCCTTTTGACATGTAAGCTACAATTACACTTTAATTTATGTTTTCACCGCTAAACTTTAATCATTAGGTTTTCCATGGCATCAACTTTCTAGAATTTATCTATCTCTCAGGAGCACTGAAGGAAAGTATTTTCCAGGATTTTTTTTTCCATCATGATTTGGACAGACCTATGAATAAGCATTAGATCTGGTGACCTTTCACCTCTTAAGAGAAATTTTCATAGATATTCTAAGCCTGTAATAATAAATTGATCAAGCTTAAAATCTCTCTCTCTCTCTCTCTCTCTCTCTCTCTCTCTCTCATCTCTTTCTCTCTCTCTCTCATCTCTTTCTCTCTCTCTCTTATTTGCTTTTGCAGAGTGTGATGGGGGGGGTTCAATCCAGAGGCTCTATACTCCTGAGTTGCATCCCCAGCCCTTTTTTTCTAACAATTTGAAACAGGATTTTACTAAGTTCCCCAGGCTGCCCTCAAACTTGCAATCATTCTACCTCAGAATAGCTCCTGAAAATCTAGGATTATAGGTCTGTGCTACTATGCCTGGCTCAAATTCCTTTGTATCCCTAAATCACTGTAAAGGGCTTATAACTTTAATCAGCCCCAAATGTCAAAATACTTCTGTTTTATGTACATCATCTTTCTCATAAGTAACTGTTTCTATCACTATCTGTTCTAACTAATAATTGGATCATTGCATGGCAGTAAAAGTATAGGCAGAGAGAAAAAGAGTAGGTTTATATAAATAATTAAATTGATAAAAAAAAGAGAGATGGACAAATTTCTGGAGGAATGTTTTGAGTGAGGGAGAAATGATAGAATCTACTGAACTAACAGCTTCAGAAGGAAGCAAGGGTAGTCCAAATACAGAAGGGTACAGAAAGGCAGACCAGGAGTAAACTAACCCTTGCACTGTCCATAGCACACATCAATGCCAAAACAAAATAGTTATGCATGACAAAGTTGGCTTACACCAGCAGTTACACTAAGTTATCCACTGAATCGTTACAGGCAGAAACCCATTACCCAGGCTTGGAACGGTGGCACATGCCTATCATCCCAGTACTTAGGAGTCTGAGACAGGAGGATCCCAGGTTTGAAGTCAGCCTCAGCCACTTAGTGGGGCCCTCTGCAAATTAGTGAGACCGTATTTCAAAATAAAAAACAAAATAGGGATTGCGGTATAGCTCAGAGGTAGAACACCCCTGAGTTCAGTCTCAGTACTACAAAAAGGAAACCAACCAACCAAACAAATAAAAACCACTATCACCCTACCATTAAGGAATATATATATATATATATATATATATATATATATATATATAGTACTGGGGTTCCTGGAAACTCTTCTACCTCTGGGCTACACATTCCCAGACATATATATATATATATATATTCACACACACACACACATACATACATACATATATACATATATATATTGGAAACAGGGTCTCTTAAGCCAGTGAGGCTGGCTTCGAAACTGCACGATCCTCCTGTCTCCACCTCCCAAGCCCGAGGATTACAAGTGTGCACCACCACGCCTGGCAACGGCAATATTTTGACACATTTTCAGGGCCTTTAAGGCAATCTTATTTTTACTAACTTTGATCTGAAAATTCTCCCTCAGTTTCTCGGAAAGGATGCTCCTCTTTCTGCCCACCTTAAACTCTTTTACAGTGGTTTCTCCCCATAAACTATTTGACATAATATCATAAACAATGATAAAACCTAGAGTCACTTCTGTGTGTTTGTGTGTATGTGTGCGAACTACACAGAATATACACAATATAAGTGTGGTGGTGCATGCTTGTCAGCCCAGCATTTGGAGGCTGAGACGAGGACTGGGTTTGCAGTCAGCCTCAGCTACTTAGTGAGGCCCTTTGAAACTCAGTGAGACCCTCTTTCCAAATAAAGAATAAAAAATAGGGCTGGGGGTGTAGCTCGGAGGTAGAATGTCCCCAGGTTCAATCCCCACAGTTCAAAACCCACAATATGCAACTTGCTAGTTATTAAACAAGTAAAATTCATGTAATTCATACAACACTCTTTTTCCCCATCTGGAAATGCAAAAGGCAGTTGCTACAGACTCTGTCAATTGTGAAATATAATTTAAATTGCCAACTCTATTTATGAATAAGGGCTAACTCAGCCTCTTCCTTTATGCAAATGAATCTGAACCAAGTTCAGATTCCCAAAAATGAGAGATCTACAATTAAATTTAGGATAAAATCAGCTCAATATAATAAAGAGTATCTGATTTTTAAGTAGAACAAACCGAAATTTGAAATCCAGCAGTATCACTCAGTAGTCCATGTGACTGAGCCACAGATACCATGTGTGCGAAACAAGAATGACACTATCTCCTAGGGTTATTACAGTAGTCAAATGAGTCAACACATATATTTACCAGGGCACCTCACATGATCAATACCAGTACCACTCATTAGCATCCTATATATTCTTCTCCGAGAACCTTATGTAGGTGAGTCTACTCTGTCAGCCAAACATCTATTTATTCAGCTGGAAATTTAAGTCATTTTTAAGAGAAAAATTAGAAAATTAGTATGTAAGAATATTCTCTCTCTTTTCACCATGGGAACCTCATTTGTAACAAGTCCAACTGAAAACTATGGATTCCAATGGTTTAGACTCAGGCAGAGGAGATAAAATGTGCCAGAAGGTTCTGAGTCCTTTGCTGGATATTGTCCTTACATGGCAGAAGCTTTGGAGGAAGTGTGTGATATGGGCCCAAGTTGAGTTTAGCTCCTACTCTACCACGTTGTGGACACACTGCACTAGCCACTTCAGCTTCATGGGTGAAGAACAGTTGACTCTTCATTCTTGCTCTAGATTGCAGAATTATTTCCAGAGAGATTGTCTTCCTATAAGAACAGCAGCAACAGAAGGAAGAGTAGACATTCAAAAGGTGGAAATGGAGGGAAATAAGACAACCTCACAAATGATTATAATAGAAGGCAGAACAAGTTATGGCATATGGAGGACCGAGGTCATAACCAACACAGGTAACAGGAAAGCTCCTGAGAGGGGATGAAAGAGCTAAGTCCTAAAGCATTTACCCAAGATGCTTCATATTTTAACACAATCGTGGTTAACATAGAAACAGTCCTTGACTCTCAATTTGAATGCATGTCAAGCACATGACACAGAGTGCATGGTATGCTAAAAATTTATCTCTGAAAGATAAGATTTAGCCATGATCATTGAACTTTGTGCAGGCCTTAAATCATTGGAAGGGAGTCATAAATAGCATTACAGATGGCATCTATGTCTTAAGAAATGATAACAATGGGAGTTTTTTTCTTGCTAGACAGTTCTCTACGCATGTGTGTTTATCTTAATGAACCCTCTTATACACAAATGCCCTGTAAACCTTGTTTTTCTTTGTTTGACAACTATAAATTAGGCACAAGCATTGCTAATATAGTAGAGAAAAATCTCTAGCAGCTGAATTCTGCCTGTGCTATATGCATATGCAAGGTATGCAGCTGTTTCACTTTTTAAATTCTGACTCTAATACTGGCCTCTGGGCAAGAAAAAGGGAAAAAAAGAAAAGAAAAAAAAGTAGATGGTTGGGTGTTTCTTTAAAAAAAAGTCTAGAGCTCAAAGGCAGAATATTTGAAGACAATGTACAATAAGGGCTTTTTTTCAAGTCATATAAAAGCTATTTTATGAAATTAAGCTGGAAATAGTATAAGTGGGAAATGACCACAGAATAAATAAGAACCTTTTAGAAAGAGAGCAAACATGTGTTGTTTATTTTCCTAGTAAACAGAAGTGGCAGATTCAATCAGAAAGAAACATTGAATAGTTATGATCATTTTAATTGTGTAAAAAATTCATAAGATTTGTTTATGGTGCATTAAACAGCATCTTCAGGTTAGTACTGAGGAAAGTGGATAAATTCCATTTGCTAAAAGACTAGAGATAAGAAGAGGTCGGTTCTCTTAAGTGGTGTGTACTACAAAGGGACATAGAACATTTCACCATCTCTGCTGCTACCTTCTCTTACTCTTTATAAACATATGGAAATAGTTATGCCCAATTGCATAAAAAATATTTAAAACTGTAAAACAGTTCCAAATCATGTACTGTGCCATATTCCATGTGGAGAGAGAGACTGCCTTTAGTTCTGTTTCGAAGGGCCTAAAAAGTGCAAAGCAATAGTACTTTAAGTATTTATATCTACTTAGATTCTCTAATGTTTAAAGTCATGCTGAAAAATGTTAATTTTAGATGTTAATTATAGAGCTGGAATAAAGCATTGGTTATAAAATAGCTAGCTGAGGTTAAATCCCTACATAATGATCAGTTTTTTGGTACTCCCTGTTATTTAAAATACTACCAAAGAAATACATTACAAAAAAAATACACTAGCATGTGGCATGCCTCTTTGCCTAGAATTTTTATGAATGATGAAAGTAACTAAATTCAAGGCAATCAATTATTTATCTGGTCCCAATTTTGCTTTTATTCCCTAACTTGTACAAATCTTCCATTTTATTTATAATCAATGATTAAGGATAACACTCTAATGTAAATTAATAATACCAAGTGATTTTTGAAGGACTGAGCCCTGGTTTTACACAACTCTTATTTTTACTCATTTTTGTCTTGCAAATCATTATGGGAAGGAATGCTAAAGTTGAAAAATATGATAAGAACTATAAAGATTTAATAAAAATAAATTTATTCAGAAATAAGTTTTTTATCTAACCATGAACCACAAGAAGTCAATGTATAGGATTCCACAGCATGCTGATCTCTCCTTGACAAAAAATAATGAATAGGGTCATTACTAAGAATTCTTCCTACATGCATATGATACGTTGTCAAAGGAAGAGTTTGACTTCCTTGGGAAATGTAGTTGTCAGACTCATACGTTTATGCTCATTTTATTGTTTTTAGACCATATGAAGAAAGGATAAATACAGATCAATCTGAGAAGTTGGAACAACAAAAATGTTCCTTTCCCCTGACCCTTTTATCTTCCTTTCCTTTTCCTGTTCCTTCCTTTCTCTGTCAGTCATCCAACATTCTATTGGGTACTTCTTGGATGTCAATAATACTTTGGAGTGTACCTGTGGGCATTTAATATATATTTCTCCCCATTGAAAGTAGACCTGGACTATATTCCAAGCCATTTAAAAATCCCTTTGCCCATTATCCAATGTCATACCTAGTAACATCATGAATAAATTCATTTTCAGCCAATCACAAATGAAAAAGGCTTAATATGGCAGCCTTCCATAATTTTTCTATGCACTTAATTTATAATGCCTAATCTGAATGTCAGTTACTAATCAGTCTAGCTCCACCCCACTGCTAACAGGACAGAAAATGTGATTAATTATCAGACACACTATTATTTTATGAACCACTAAAGAAGAAAATAAATGCTGTTACTTTAGCCATATGACGATGTTTAATGGCAACTCTGTGTGACACATGAATTGAGAACATCAGCCCCTCACTGCTTTGAAATGATTTCATCTATTCCAAAGAAGTTGGCACTCTAACCTACCTTCACTTGCAGTGCTTCAAGTGTGAGAGTAAGCTTTTTGCAAGTATTTTAGGAACAAAATATAACACATCTTCATCTACTTGTGCATCTCTTCCTTTTTTAGGTCCCATAAAACCCTTGGTTGTTAATTTGCAAGAAGATGTGAAATCATGATAATTTCTACAATGACACTTTATTAATAACAAATTTACTTTTCGTCCAGGGATACAGAGAGCTAGAAAGAGTCTCATTTCATCTCTGTGTTGTAACAGAGCCAAGCAAATTCACAATTTTTCTTGAAACTATTAAAATCTGAAATTGCAGAACAACCAACTCCCTAAAATTGAAGAAAAGGCAGGTGTCTACAGGAAGTGTTGAGACAAGCAATGGCTTACCTAAGACAGATGCAACCAAACGCCAGTAAAAATCAAATAGGGTAGCTGGCAAACGGGTCAAGGCCAAGTATATTGTGGAGAGAGCATGGAGTTCCTGGGAGATGAGGAACTGAAGGATCACATGCCATCTTTGGGGTGTTTCTCCATCAACTGAGGGCAATGATGAAAAGCCTGAAGATAGTTTTAAGAGAATATTCCCGTGATCCAGATCAGCCACCACAGGAGGGACACCAAGCCTGACCTGGACCCTTCTACTTTATATCTCTTCTGTGTAGCAAAAAAGGCTTAAAATATAAAGACAAGTTAAAGAGAAAAGACAACCAACCAACAAACAAACAAGCAAAAAACCACTGTCACTCTTAGCACACTGGTGAGAACAAATCGCAACTAAAAATTGTACTCCTGGGAGAGAGAAGGACTACATGCGAGGCCCAGGGCTAGAACCTGGGTAGGGGCACCACTGAGGAGTCATATCCCAGGACCCAGGGTCACAGCACCGCTCCAGCCTAAGACTAAGGTTTCATGTGAGCAAAAGAGAATGTCCCCATTACCCTGTCCTGACAGCTGAGGAGTGCCAGCAAACCACATGGGAATAAATACTGCAGAGCAGCTAGGATAAGAGGGCAGCATAGGAGCCCTCCCTGAGTCACAGCTCCAAGGAAGATCTAGAGATGATAGAGGAGTGCACACTAAGAAAAAATCCTCCTTAAAACCAACCTAAGGTCTTGCTAGAAAAAAATGAAGGGTGTGGTGCCTTAAAGGTAACCATAGCAACCACAAATATAAAACCCAGCTTAACTCTCATTACATCAATTCAAATTCCCAACATTTCTGGTGTAACAGAAAGAGAGAAATGCCATTTTTCAGAAATACCATCTATAAAATACCTGGTTTTCCTCTCCAAGATGCCTGACTCTGTGTGTGTGTGTGTGTGTGTGTGTGTGTGTGTGTGTGTGTATGCATGTGTGTGCATGTGTGCATGCGTGTGTGTGTTTTACTGGGACTGAATCCAGGGATATTCCAATACTGAGCTACACCCTTAGCCCTATTTTGTTTTGTTTTGTTTTTTTACTTTGAAACTGAGCCTTGCTGGCCTCAAAAGTGTGATCCTCTTGTCTCCGCCTCCAAAGTACTGGGATTGCAGGCCTGCACCACTGTGCATCTGGCTCAAGGTGCTTGACTTTCAATAACAAACATTTTGAGGCATATGAAAAGGTAAATAAGAAAAAGACATTCCAAAGAAACAATCATCAGAAGCAGATACAGATATGTCAAAATGGTAAAATTAGCTGACAGGAAATTTAAAATAACTATAATTAATATGTTAAGGTCTCTAGTGAAGGAAGTGGACAGCATGAAATATCAGCTGAGTAGTATCAGGAGAGACAAAGAAACTGCTCAAAGAAGTCAACTGCGAATGTCAGAAATTAAGAACACAAAAAGACAAACAAAAAGTGTCTTTCACAGGCTCGTCATGTGACCTGAAACAGCCAAAGAAAGAAGCAATGAACTTCAAGATAATATGATTCAGGTTAGGAGACACTAAACTAAAAGAGAAAAGGGAGAAAATGGCTGGAAAATAGAAAAATAAAGTAAAATATTTAAAATCCACAGCACCTAAAAGTTGGAAAATATCAATTGATCTAATGTACATACTCAGAATTTATAATTCTAATGCCAGAAGAAAAGAGAGTGAGAACTAAAAAAAGATATTTAAGTAAATTATGGCTGAAATTTTTCTAATATTGATAACAGATACCAAACCATAGATATAAGAAGATCAGAGAACACCAATGAAAGGAACACAAATAAATTGCACAGATGTTTTGTATCCAACCTGCTAAAAAACAAAGGTGTAATAGAAAATCTTGAAGGTAAAGAAAAAATACATATTACCTGTAGAAGAACATAGATAAGAATTATGGCAGATTTCTCATTTGCAAACCAATCAGTCTATAAGACAATGAGTGGCATCTTTAAGATGTTGAAAAATGTTTTAAAAACAGCCAACTCAAAATTATATATCAAACAAAAAACATATTTCCAATAAGAACTGAAGACCTTCTCAAGTTGAGTGTGGTGGTGCATGACTATAGTCCCAGTACTTGGAGGCTGAGACAGGAGGATCAGAGATTTGCAGCCTGCCTCAGCAGCTAAGTGAGGCCTTTGGCAACTTAGCGAGACCCTGTTTCAACATAAAAATTTTAAAAAGGAGCCAGGCGTGGTGTCGCACGCTTGGAATCTCAGCAAATGGGAGGCTGAGACAGGAGAATCGCGATTCAGGGACAGCCTCAGCTACTACTTAGTGAGGCCCTTTGCAATTCAGTGACCCTGTTTAAAAATAAAAAGTAGGGCTGGGGCTGTAGCTTGGAGGTAGAATGCCCCTGGGTTCTATCCCCAGTACCGTAAAATAAAATAAAATAAAATAAAATAAAATAAAATAAAATAAAATAAAATAAAATAAAGGCTGGCTGGGGGAGTGAAGCTCAGAAGTAAAATGCACCTGGGTTCAGACCCCAGTACCACAAAAAACAAAAATAAAAGATCCTCTCAGGTAAATAAATACATAGAAAATTCAATGCAAATCTACTTACTCTATTAGGAATATAAAAGACATTTTTCCAGAAAAGTATACCTTCAATTTATTGTAAATTTATTGTAAATATCCAACTGAAATATGTGACAACAATAGCACAAATAATGGGAGAAAGAAATTGTGATTATATCGTTTGAAACCCATACACTGTACGTGAAGTTGTGTGTATCTAAAGTCAGAGTCAGATTTATTAAATATTATAGATCTAGGAAAATCATTTATTTTTATGTGACATAAATCAGTAGAGACTAAATCCATCATAAAAATGTTAAATGAATCCAGAGAAGACCTCCACAATAAAAAGGAATAAGAAACAAATACAAACAGAAAAAACAGAAAGTAGCTAGCAAGACATCTAACTTAATCCAATTACATTCATAACCATGTTATACAGAAATGGGATGAATTTCCAACTTTAATAATTATATTATTATTAGATTATATAAAAATGTAAGACTTAACTATATGCTATCTATAAGAAATCTATTTTAAATATAAACTGGTTAAGAATCAAAATATGTATCATGCAAATAATAATAAAAGACAAGCTGGAATGCTATGTTAACACCAAGACTTTGGAATAAGAAATAACATCAGGGATAAAGAGGGACATTGCACAATGACACAGTAGTCAATTCTCTGAGAAGACAAGGAATCCTGAACAGGCAGGCCCCTAGCAAGAGAGTATTAAAAAAGAGTAATAGAGAAAAAGATGGAACTTCAAGAAACAAATCCACAAAACCACAAATAAATATAAGACTTCAAAGAGATGCTTTAATTGGCAAAGCAAATAGAGAATCAATAAGTTGCTCAATTGTTTTATAAATACTATCAACCATCTTGACCTAATTGACAATTATATATATATATATATATATATATATATATATATATATATATACATATATATACATATATATACATATATATACATATATAATTTTTTTGTGGTACTGGGGTTCCTGGAAACCCTTCTACCTCCAGGCTACACTCCCAGACCTATTTTTTTTATATTTTTCGGGGGGAACAGGGTCTCTTAAGCCAGTGAGGCTGGCTTTAAACCTGTGCCATCCTCCTGTTTCTGCCTCCCAAGTGCAGGGATTACAAGCGTGCACCACCACACCTGGCCTAATTGACAATTATAGACCACTCCACCCCAAAATTCAAGTGCAGTCACTGAAATAAACTATATTTTGGCAAATATTATATATATATATGCTTGAAATATATCAAACACATACATACATACATACAAATATATCTTGACAAATTGAAAAGAATAGAAACAAGCCAGGTGTGGTGATGTACACCTCTAATTCCTGTATTTTGAGAAGTTAAGGCAGGAGAATCACAGGATCTAGGCTAGCCTCAGAAATATAGGGACCCTCAGCAACTTACCAATACCCTGTTTCAGAATAAAAAATAAAATAGGACTAGGATTGTAGCTCAGAGGTAGAATGCCTCTGGGTTCAATCCCCAGTATCTACCTAGAAAAAGAATAGAAACTATGCAAAGTAATTTCTTGCATTTTAATAGAACTAAAAAGAAGAATTAAGAGAAAAAATATTTCTAAATTCCCAATATTTGTTTTTTTTTTTCTATGGTACTGGGGTTCCTGGAAACCCTTCTACCTCTGGGCTACACCCCCAGACCTATTTTTATATTTTTATTTGGGAACAGGGTCTCTTAAGCCAGCGCGGCTGGCTTCAAACCTGCGCAATCCCACCATCTCTGCCTCCCAAGCGCAGGGATTACAAGGGTGCGCCACCACACCCGGCTTAAATTCCCAATATTTGAATATTAAACTACCTACTTCTAATTTAAAAAGTAAAATTTCAAAAGATATTTAATATATTCAACACATCAAAAATTTTATGGAATTCTCCTAATATGATATGTAGGAAAAATTTTTACTTATAGTAGAAATGAAGGTTTCAAATCAGCATCTATCTGAAAAAGAAACTAAAAAATAAAGTACAGAATAAGCTCAAATGAAGAAGAAGAAGAAGGAGGAGGAAGGGGAGGAGGAAGGGGAGGAGGAAAGGGAGGAGGAAGGGGAGGAAGAGGAGGAGGAGGAGGAGGAGGAGGAAGAGGAGAAACAAGGCAAATGTTGAAGTCAATGAAAATGGAAATGGAAAAACAAAGAAAATAAAAACTAGTTCTTTGAAACCAATGAATATCAACTGCATTTGAGCTCCTGCACCTGCTTACCACCTGATAACTTTGCTATTCAACTCTAAATCACGGCTAACCCTTTGAAACAAATTTTAAAAGGTGATTAAGCTCATCATTGTGTACAATGCACACAAATCAACTGAAACAGAAAATCAAAATAGTATCACAGATAAGAGACATCAGGAAGGGACTTAAAAATAGCTGTGATATATAAAAAATAAAAATCACGTGTAATATTGATGAAAACTTGGAGAACTTCAACAGAAATCTGCAAAAAAATACAATGAAAATTCTAGAAGTGAAAAATCTAATATCTGAAGTTCAGAACTAATGAGATTAGTCTAACATCAGGCTGAAAACTAACAAAAACTTGAAAAGGTAAGTTCAAAGATAAGTAAATTGAAAATATCCAAAATGAAACACAAAAAGGAATTTTTTTTTTAAATAACAAAACGCCAGGCATGGTGACAAACCCTTGTAATCCCCGTGCTTGGGAGGCGGAGACAGGAGGATCGCGCAGGTTTGAAACCAGCCGCGCTGGCTTAAGAGACCCTGTTACCAAATTTTAAAAAGTATAAAATAATAGGTCTGGGAGTGTAGCCTGGATAATATGTAGGACTCAAGTTCCAACCTCTACTTATCCAGTACCAAAAGGAGAAAGTGGAGAGATGGGGAATGAAGTAATATTTAAAGAGATAATGGCAAAGATGTAGATTATCTGAGTCTCTTGTGCATCACAGGTAATATTGTACTTTAGTACAATCTCTTTGGAAAATAGTTTGGGAACAGTTACTGAAACTAAACAAATATATATTCTATGACCTAAAATTCCTATTCTGTCAAAAACCATTTCCATTTGGGAGTACAAAGTATAAACCCCACAATGAGTGCTTTTGTTGACCAAAAATTTTTATAAGATCTTTTATAACAGTTTTATTCAAAATAACAAATCTAGGAAAAAGTCAAGGAACAAGGCTAAGTGAATCATAATATGTTACACAATGGGATACAGGACACTAGCGAAAGAGAACAAAGAGCTACACACAGTAGCTATAAATAATTCATACTGATAAATCTCAAAAATTAGGTTCAGCTAAAGAAGCCAGCCAGGTACACACACTAAAAATATGCATTGTATAATTTTGTTAATATAAAGTACAATAATGGTTTCCTTTCCAAAGAGCATCAATTATGAGAGAATATAAGATGCTTTTTAGTGCCAGAAATGTCCTATATATCTTGCTCCAAATTATAGCATTTAATATTCACACACTTAATGTATGTTAAAATATATTATTAGGCTATTTATGTGTGTGTGTGTGTGTGTGTGTGTGTGTGTGTGTGTGTGTGTGTTACTAGGGATGGAATGCAGGGGCATTCTACCTCCAAGCTATATCCCCAGTCCCATTTTTTATTCTTTATTTTGAAACAGGGTCTCACTGAGTTGCAAAGGGCCCCACTAAATAGCTGAGGCTGTCCGTGAACTGCGATCCTCCTGTCTCAGCCTCCCAAATGCTGGGATTACAATCATACGCCATCATGCCCAGCTTATTATTAGGCTATTTTATTTTATTCTTTGTTTCAGTAGTACCTAATCAAATACTAAAACTGTACCTAGAAAATTTAATGAAATTAATAGCTGTATAATTGAAAGAGGACTGTGAAATGTGTCAGAAACAGCACCGTGAAACTCAGCTACCAGCCTAAAGACTGGAAGACAAAAGAGGTTGAGACTATTAGAATTTTAGAGAACCCTCTAAGTGGGGAATAAAACTGAGACTTCGATGTTGCTCAGCTGTGCTGTTGTGTCTGCATGGGCACATCACAGCGCTGGTTCTGCAAATATTCAAAAATTGAAAGCTCCAGTTAGATGTTACCAAAGCTGGAAGTTCACAAGGAACAGGAAGGAGCATGTCTTCCCTGTCCCCTGTGTCCTCCACATTCATACTCCCCATTCTTACTGTAGCGCCCTCTATTGGCAGTCTTGCAGGGTAAGGCTGGGCATATGGCTAGGAGACAATTCAATAAGACCACCTTATTTTTAATTTTTGTTTAGGGAGAAAAAAACTTTTGTTTAGGGCTATATTTTTTTCATTTTACACCTTTATGAAAAAGTAACAAATATTCTAGGATGATCTCAGTTCTAGTTTTTATAAACTGGATTTTATCTCCTAATAATTAGCAAGACCAACCTTTTCCAAAGAACAAAATGTTTTTTAAAAGTAGAATTTATTTCTTCTCTCTTCCTGATGTCCCTGTTGTTCTCATTACCACAGTCTTTTCTTCTTTATCTCCCCAATATATTACAGATGGTAAATAGAAATGAGTCCTCAGCATCTACCACAGTATCTGGCATAAAACAGGATCTCAGGAAACATCACCAACATGTATTATGTTCTTTGTCTTTGCATAAAACACTATAATTTTTCTTAAAATGTAATCACTGATATTCTTTCTTACCATTTAAAACCTTAAAGCATTAAGCTAGGCATGATGGTGCATGCCTATAATCTCAGCAGTTGATATGCTGAGATAGGAAGATTGCAGGTTCAAGACCAGCCTAAGCAACTTAGCAAGACCTTCTTTCAAAATTAAAAAGGGTTTGGGATGTAGCTTGGAGAAAGAATGCCCCGGGGTTCAACATCCAATACTCCACTACAAATGCAGTAAAAGAAAATCAGTCACCGGTCATCCACAGTTGCTATCTGAGATCAATTACTCATTTTTTGGTATGGTGATTATAAGGTATAGATTTAGACATAACAAATATTCAGTGTGTGCATTTCCTATGAGATCAGTCTGTTCAACCAAGGCTTCACTTTGATGAAGAAATCTAACTCCAAGAAAGCTCCATGGCTTGCCTGTCCTCATAAAATATGAATCTAGCTTTGCTGTTTCCTAAAACTTTCTATTATATTGTTTGCAGTGGATATGAGCCTTTAAATATTTTCTAGAAATAAGCAATAATGATGGCTAGGAAGCCATCTGAAGTCTTACACTGTGTCATAAAACTTACCACACCGTCATGATTTAATGTCCCTTTCCTTTATATCTCACCCACTATACAGTAATAGCTGACACTGTTGACTGCCTTTCCTTATGTGACAAAACTCTTCTAAATATATCTAAACATCTCTTCATATAATTTTCATGGACATCAATCACAGGTATATATTTCAACTCTACAGTTGAATGAAGGAAGGAGAGAGAGAGAGAGAGAGAGAGAGAGAGAGAGAGAGAGAGAGAGAGAGAGAGATATTAAGTAATATGATCAAGGTCATAGAGCTGTATAGTAATATTTGGAGCCAAACTCAAACTCACAGTTTGTCTCCCCAGCCTGCATTTTACTAAAACAATGCTCATACTCTAAAAAGTATCTCTTTCCTCTAATTTATTTATTCTTTCTGAAGACAAGTTTAATTTTAATTTACAGTTCAACTTTTTATCTGTATATCTCTATTTGATATTACTGAAAAGCTTACAATCTGAATTTGTCTTTAAAATCTTTCATTCATTTGAAACTACATAATGTTATAGAAAAATAAGCCACTGTATCAATAATGTTTTGCCACAATACTGTCATGTCATCAAGCCACTCTAAAAGTTTGTGGCTTTAAATGACCATCAGTTATTTCTCCCAGAGCTATGGTGCTCTGGGCTGGGTCATTCCTGTTTGCAATCAGTTGATGTTGGATTGGGATGGGCTGATCTGAGGTGTTCTCAGCTAGGTGAGGACAGCTTGATCACCACTCTCATCCTCGAATAGCTTAGCCTGACTGTGTTCTCTTGTTAGTGCAAGAGGCCAGTGAATAAGTGGAAATGCACAAATACTTGGGTCAAATATTTTTTCTTATGTGGCCAAATCTAAGATCAATATGAGAGAGCTATACCAAGAGATAGGACTATAAGAAGACATGAAAAATTTGGGCTATCTATCTATCACATACACATTTCCATTTTCTTGAACCCCAGTCTTAAATATATCGCAAGAAATCCTTTCTTTGGGTAACATGTAAGATGCTTTTCTCTCAAAGCATTTATCTTCTTTTCCCTTGAGGAATCTTGAATTTCAAGTGGTATATCCTTAAGGAAATTATCAAATGTCTCGTCAGTAATGAGATTAATGCCTTTTAAGGCTTGTTGTACGACATAACCACTTTTAATTTTTTTAGCATATAGTAATATTTAACTCTGCTTTATTTTATGATAAAGTAAATGAGCTAAGATAAATGAAAAGCAATGTCTGCAAATATTAATGTTAATTTGAATCATTGTGAATTAACACCTTCTGCGGAACAGTCTGTACACGGTGAGTTCATTTGGTTGGTGAATGGAGCTAATACAGATAGAATCATGGATTTAATTCTTCTTTATTCTGTCCTATGGATAGAGAGATGGAGTCTCACTCTAACTTCCTATTACATTAATTGATAGGAAGACCAGACAAGTCTCAGTTAATCCGTTGATGGATTTTCTCACTTATGCAGTGTCGCACGCAGTGACGACTCTTACACGATCTTCCTCAAGCAGTTTTATTACCCCAGGTTCTTATACAGTTACCATTCCTCTTTAATGCTCTCTCAACGCCCTCTCAGGTAAAAACAACATCAGTCTTCTATCTCCTCCCTCATCACTCCACCAACCCTCCTCCGTGGCACTCTACGTCTCTGCTGCAGCACACACCGGTCACAGTGGTGGCTTTGTGAACATGTCCGTCCCAGCTCGGAGCCCGGAGCAGTCCGCCAAGGAACCGCTCTTCCTGTCCACCAACCCTCTTAGCTCCTTCTCCTTCTTCCCGCTAGGGCATGCGCGCTTTTTAACCTTCTCCTGGGCGGGCAGGTGGTAGCACGAGGCGTTGCGTCACTAATTATCCGTAAGGCGCCTGATAGGGCTCACTGCGCAGGCTCAGGGCACCGCCAGCCTCGTGAGCCTCGTGACTTGGCTGCAAGCCCAGGCGCCATCTTGAGTCCATGCTGGCAACAAGCCTGGGTGCCACCTCGGTCCTGCCGAGTGGGCCCCAACAATGCAGGAATACTTAGTGAGCGCTTGCTATGTCCTTGGTTCTGGGACTACAAAGAGGAATAAGTCTTGGTCCCTGCCCTGTTTCTAACTTGATGGAAATAAGGTGACATAGTATGTACTACAGAGACCGTCTGTGGTCAGCAGTGAGAGGTTAGGTCAGTGAGCTTCAGCTGGGTCTAAAAACAACTTGGGAAAAAGCCAACTGAGAGAGTTCACACAGAAACCCATGTTTAGGTCAGAGCCGGGAAAGTTTGCCATGTATTACCCACTGGTTTATGGGTGAAGTAGACTAATAACAAAGCACAAATTGGATCTGACAGATTCTCCCTTCCAGATGTCCCTAGAGCAGACCATCCTGTAAATGGGTAAGTGTTGTTGCTCTGAACCCAAAGCTATGAGACAGCGGGGACACATAGGAGTAGAAAGAGAAAACAAAAAGGAAAAGTTCAGCTCCAATTTATGGGTATTATGGTCCTGAGTATTCATCAGTGTGTACTAAGGCAATGAACTGTAGATAGAAACTTAAAGTTGGTTAACTCATTTAAGATCCTGTCTTCAAAAGCAAGAATAAGGCAAGTAAGGAAACACCTGTTAAAAATAAACACAAAGAGAATGCCGATAGTAGAAAGAAACTTACGGTTTTAGGGAGATACACACTCACTTTGGAGGATTAAAAAAAGAAACTTCCTCACAGAATGAATGGTTTTTGAACAGGGAAATGAGGTAGTCTGGAGGAAGGTCTAGATAGAGTGATTGAGAACAGAGGCAGGGTGCTGGCACTGTTCTGGAGCCTAGTCCAGAATCCCAACCCTGGAAAAGTTGTTTCTTCAAGAAGCTGGGGTGGTTCGAGGTTGAAAAACACATGCGGTCCTACTCTGCTGGTCTTTCTATTCTAGCAACATATGTGTCGATCATAACAGGAGATTTGACAAGATGGTTTCAAAGAAAATTGATCCTTCTTCTCTATTTGATGAAATGTCAAATCTATCTGGGAAAAATCACCATTTAAAAACTGCTCTGATTAAGAACCCCAAAACCCCATTAAGTCTTGATCTAATGCCTTTTGATAACATTATAATTTTCTAAGTAGGGACTCATTATAAAAATGACCATACAGTTTTAGTTTTAAATGTTTTTAAGTAATTTTTAAATCATAAAAGTTTTTGTTTTTATATATATATATATATATATATATATATATATATTTTTTTTTTTTTTTTTTTTTTTTTTTTTTTGGTGGTGGTACTGGGAATGGAACCCTTCTACCTCTGGGCTACACTCCCAGACCTATTTTTATATTTTTATTTTGAAATAGGGTTTCTTAAGCCAGCAAGGCTGGCTTTGAACCTGCGCGATCCTTCTGTCTCCGCCTCCCAAGCACGGGGATTACAAGCGTGCACCACCACACCTGGCTAAATCATAAAAGTTTTAAAATTATTATTCAGACTACTCATAACATTGCCTACTTTGGTAACTATATCTGAAATTTTTATCTTCCATATAATGTTGAGATTAGTTATATATTTCATCAAAGTGACATGTGTTTTGTTAGCGGTAATATTTTGTGGGTCTAGATTATGATAACAACTATATAAGAACAAACTAAGTAAGTTTATCAGAGAAAAAGGCTAGAGGTTTTCAATGTCTTCATATATTTTACTTAAAAAGCAGGCATGACAATTGAAAGAATATCTAATTTCTAAAGAAAAGGACAAAGTTTCAGTTTAAGTGACTTCAATTACATTATGATCATACAATTTTACCAGATATTTTGAAACATATATTTTTCCTACTTCTTATTTCATTGTTTTATATGCTGATTATTCTATGCCTCTTTTAAATCAGAAAAAAAATGTGTTTTCCAATATTGAGCTCTACCTTCTTTTATAACCATAATCAGATATCAAGTAAAACAAGAAAGAATTTTAAATAATTCAAAGGCAGAGAGACCTCCAAATATTTGGGACTTATTCTCATCCTCATGTCATATAAACATGTCTCCCTTGAACTTCAGGGTTGTTCTTCATATTCTACAACCACACTGGGCTTCAAGAAAAAGAAATCTTCACCACCTCTTCCAAGTCCTAAAATTATAGCCAAGCTATTTTACTGGGAACTCTACTAGGCAGAGCAGCTCCATGGGACAGGCTGTACCATGTATACACACTCCTGCTTCACTGGCATCATGGATGAGAAGCACTTAGTACCTGTGGCTTCCCAGGCCTCATCTGGGCAGGGAGAAACAGACTCCAACTGACGCCATAGTCTATGTGTGCCCTGGCTCAGTAAAGCTTGAGTGTTCATGACATAAATGTGAGAAATGGCCCCTCTTCTTTCACTGTATTTCTGAGGCTCCATCTTAAAAAGGTTTTTTGAGAAGTGTTAGGTAATATAAAGAATAATCAGGAGCAAAAACACATCAGATAGTTCTTCAGAATATTTTCTTGATATCAGGGATATCATATTATTCAAAAGGGAATTTGGTTGCTCTCCTTCATTAATCCATGAGGGAACAGTCACTGTTGACATTTGCTCAATGCTGGGTTTAAAACTCTGCATTCAACATTGTTTTATTATTCTTGATTCTACTATTGAACTTGTGCCAAAATATGTCCATAACTGTACAAAGTAACTTGCCTAAGGTATGTTTCTTCTTGAGCTCAGTGGTTGGAAGAACACTGTCCCAGACCAGAGGCTAAGAATGATGAGAGTTGGAATCCTGAAGGCAAAATGGGGGAGGAGTGGCTGTTAGGGTGGGATATGGGTGAATGGGGCTCCCTGGGAACCTTTTTCCATTCTTAAAATCTCATGTGGAATTAAATAGGAACCGACCCACTGTGAACTAATAAAAAGTTCTATTTTATAAGTAAGATAATTATACTCCTTACAGATTTTTTCCTATGTTCTTTTTGTTCCTCTAAGTACTTATTAAATTTATTTGGGAGTAATGAAGAAACTTAGCTCCAAGGAAAAAGATTTTGACCCTGCTAGCACCACCTGGAGACCAGTACAGAAGTGGCCCTTGGCCAAGAACCCTAGAAATGAAGGAGGCTCAAAGTTGTCTTTACTGGAAAATTTTCAGTTAGACATCTTTTTCCTAAGTGTAAACACTGCACACACACACACACACACACACACACACACACACACACACACACACACCCTGTGCCTCTTCAGCCCCTGAGCCCCCAATTCCATTTTCCAGTGTGGCCACTGCACTAAAAACATGTTAGTCTATCACTATCTATCACTAACTAATATGATATGTCTCTGTAGTTGAAATCTTTTTCAAATTTTAAGTATAATATGATAAGATAGAATATGCCTTTGAAATACCACAAATGCTGATACCTCTACCATCTATGAAAGTGGCTACTCTAGGGTTTCTGAATTGTGCCTTTATCAGGGTGATTTAATGCCCAACTGTTGCATGTCAGATACTGGGGCAACAAGACATTGTACTTACTGTCAAGAAACTCAAGGTATAGTGGTGGAGACAGAAATTTAAACAGCTATTAGAAGACAATTCCCTAATAGATTCTATGGAAGAATGAAGAAGAAAGCAATTGATTTTGACTAAGAGACTAAGGAAGGTATCTTAAGATATTTATCCTGTGTTTTTAATTTAAGTGCTTTTTAAAAAAATGTTAAAAGCAAACAATGCAGCCAATAAGTTTAAAAAAACAATGTAAAGATGAAGAAGATAGAAAAATAAAACAAATCAAACTTTGAGAAATAAAAAATAGGCCTCATAAGATGGATGGAATAAACAAAGTAGAAAATGCAAAAAGATCAGTGAACTTAAAGAAAAGAGAGAGAAAGAGAGGATCAAGGGATAGATGCAATTCGTAGCCAGGCCCCCAGAGATCCACTATCCTCCATCTATGCTTTGCCTTTAAACCTGTCTGAATTGCCAACACATGAGGTTTAGAGGAACACCCACAAAATGTAACCTCAATAAAATCCAAGCACAAGAAAATTGAAGAAAAATTTGCTGAGATATACAGTATAATCAAATATCTCACAGCCACTAATAAAGAAAAGATCTTAAGTGTAATCAGAGAGGGAAAAAGGAATTATATACTAAGAAAATAAATGACAGTATATTTTGTGTGAGAGACAATTCAAGTAAGACAACTGTGAAACGAATTCCTTAATATTACTAAAAATGTAAAGAATCCCATACACAGCAAAAATAACTACACAGAAGATAGAATTCATCATCAAAAGCAAAAAAAAAGAAAAAGAAAGTATTTCAAGTAGAAAGAAAAATATACTAGATAGTGATATAGATTTGGATAAAGACAAGAACATTGGAAATGGTAAATACAGCTGGGTGTGGTGGCACATGCTTGTAATCCCAGTACTTAGGAGGCTGAAACAGGAAGATCACAGTTTTGTGGACAGTCACAACTATTTAGTGAGGTCCTCACAGCTTAGTGAGGCCCTATTCCAAAATAAAAGGTTCCTCTGGGGTATCGATTGGAGGTAGAATACCCCTGGGTTCCAACCCCTTTACCACACACAAAAAAGAAAGAAATGGTAAACACAGGGGTAAATATATAAACATCTTTAACAGATACTGAATCTTTATATAAAAGTAATAAGAATGTACTGTATGGTTTAAAACATATAAAATCCTGCTTGGGGAGCTCGAAAGTCGAGGGAGAATCATATGAGAGCTGGTTTTCCAGGAGAGCATCTGACTTTGATCTGGGAAAACCTAGAGCAGGATGTCGGTTGGAACTGGTGGTCTCACTGCCTGCTAAGGAGGAAGAACAGAATGCAAAGTACTACGGGCTGGAACTACAAGTCCTGAACTTCAGAATAGTCCTGGGTGGGGCAGGAGAACACAGTTGTGGGAAGTGGAAGGGGGAACCGTAGTAGTGTCCTATCCATAGTCTGAGCAGTTCATTTTAGGAGGAGTAATACTGACATCAGAGGAACCCGCAATATCAGAGAAGCTCCGCGAGAGTGAGCTAAAACAATAGTTCCTTGGCAGCATAATGAGGTAGGAAGGCTATGAGAACATGCATTGGCACCTCAGAGAGCTACCAAAAGGGTGAAAAAGCAAAAACATTGATTTGTCCAATAGAATGAATCAAAGGACTAGATGACAGGAGTGCCGAGTGTGCTGACACAGTGGGGAATGGGCACTCTCCTTCAAGCCCAAAGAAATGCTCTCACTGTGTTAAAGATACGCAGGCATCACTGCTCAACAAAGTCGCAATCTGAGCAGAAAATAAAATGGTTGAGCTCAGCCTGTGTGGACGGAAGAACGCAGGGCAGCAGGAACAACTTGAAGACTCTTTGGACTTCCCGAGCAGGACACTGGAAATGCCACCAGCTTGCCTTTGTTTCTCACGTTGTGCTTTCTATTTTTCTTTGTACTGTTCCACATATTCTTGCTTTTTAAATACACAAGATCAAACAGCCACCTAGGCTTTAGTGTTCACTGGATCAGTGGCTGCTCATGAACCCTGCCTGCCTGCCATGAGTCAGTCTGGGCACAGGAGTGAGACTAGAACATAGAATCGGGAGATCCTCAGAGAGGAGAAGGAGCTGCAGCTGAGTTCTATCAGGCTGCAGATTGGAGGAGATCCTAGAGTGCCTTTATTTGAAATTAATGGTCTGATCTTTGGGATAAAGAGTGTGGCTAGCGGGGTGGAAATGGGATGGATCAAGGTGGAATGGAAAGCACTGTTCCTGGGGCAGCCCCCTGTGCCACTACCACCTCCTGCTTTCCCAGAAGGGTCTAGAGGCTCCCAGCACACAAACTGAAGCTCAACACAGTCCAGATTGGTCTACAGGCATTGTGGGTGAAAGGACTAGCCAATAGTCCTGCCAGAATTAAATTTCTATCTACAGTCAAAACAAAGCCATTTTGAGGTTGAAGTTAGCTCTGAGTCAGAAAATGCTTCCCCAGTAGAGGCTGTCAAGCAAGAAGGGATGGAGCTCAGCATACTGACTCCCGTAACAACTCTGGCTGGTTTCGGTCAGAGCTGAAAACAAACAAACAGCATATATTTGTGTCACACAAACTTCCTCATATCTAAGAGAATCTAAAATTGAAACTCTGAAAAGACAAGTCTCTATTTTTAAAACTGCAGAAAGAAGAAAAATGAATCTCTATATGACAATCATTGCTTTCACTGCTGGATATGAACTGAGACTACCAGCATCTTCTCACATTTTGCACTTTTTTCAGAGTTCTATCTAACTTTATGCATTTGCATATTAATTGGGTCCTCTCTCCATACCTCCTTTTTCCTGTCTCATCTACATTTCTTTCCCCTTTCCTTTAGCCTTTTTTCTTCTATTTATTGTCTACCTTCCTTCTCTCTCCTTCCTTTTTCTTTTTTCTTTCTTTTTTCTCTTTATTTTTATCAATTTCTCTAATTCAATTTAGTATACTATATCAATGCTTAATCTTTTCAACCTACTCTATATTACTTCTCACCCACTTCTCTCTTTAGGTAATAAGCTAAAAAGATCATTAGTAATAACTTTTATAGCATATGCTAAAACATGATTTGCTTTAAAATTACCATTGTAACTTGCAATTATTCCTATACTATTCCAATGTGTCAAAAATAAGATATAGCCATAACTCAGGGCTTTCTATAAGAAGATAACTATTCATTCAAGGACCCCCCCCATATAAAAGAGGAAAAGGAATCCATCTCAACAAATGCACAAGTATAGAACCTCAGAAAACATAATATATTTAATGAAGATAGACACAAAAATCCTTAATCAAATGTTACCAATTTGCACTCAAAATCATATTGCTTTTCATGACCAAGTTTGTTTCATTCCAGGGATGCAGGGATGGTTCAACATACACAAATCAACTAATGGAAATCACCACATAAATAGAACTAAGGACACAAATTACATAAACATCTCAATACATAACAGAGAAAGCATTCAACAAAATTCAGTACCCATTCTTGATTAAAAACCCTGAAGAAACTATGGATAAAAGGAATTTACCTCAACATCATAAAGACTATATACAACAGACTGAAGCCAACATTATACTGAATGTGGGTAAATTAAAATAAGTTTCCTTAAAATCAGGAAGAGGACAAGAATGTCCACTTTCATCTCTCCTACTCAACATAGTACTTACAATTTTAGCAAAAACAATTAGGCAAGAGAATAAAATTAAAGGAATACAAATGGGAAAGAAAGAAGGTAAACTAGTGCTATTTGCAGATACTATGATTTTATACTTATAAAATTTAAAAATATCAGAGAACTTTAAGAGCTGATAAATTCAGCAAAAGAGCAGGATTCAAAATCAGCACATGTCAATGAAAAACTTTTTTATAAACTAATAATTAATCTGATGAAAAGAAATTAGGAAAGCAATTCCATTCACAATAGCCTCAAAAAAACCTAGAAATAATTCTTACTAAGGAAAGGGAGACCTCTTCAGTGAGAATTATAGAATACTGAAAAAAATAAATGGAAGATAACACTAGAAGATGGAAATACCTTGCATGCTCATGGATAGACAAAATTAATATTGTTGAAGTGGCCATATTACCAAAATTAATCTATAGGTTCAATAAAATTTTCATCAAAATAGAAGTGACATTCTTCACAGAACTAGAAACAAAAGTCCTAAAATTCATATAGAAGTATAAAAGACCAATACCTAAAGCAATTCTGAGCAAAAAGTGCAATGTTAGGAGGGTTCACAATACCCAATCTTATACTACATAGTTATAATAAAAAATGGTACAGTATTGGCTCAAAACAGACTATATATAGACCAGTGGAATAGAAAACATAGAGATAAACCCACACAAGTGCAGTTATCTGGTCCTTGACAAAGGCATCAAATTATATGCTGGGTTACAGACATGCTTCAACAGGTGGTACTAGGAAAATTGGATATTCATATGTAGAAGAAGGAACTTAGATATCTATTTCTCACCCTACACAAAAATTAACTCAAAGTAGACAAAGACCAAGAAATTAGACAAGAAATTTTCAAATATTGGAAGAAATTTTTTTTTTCTTTTTGGGCACCAGCTTTCTCAATAAAAGTTTTAAAGTTCAAGAAATAATATCAAGAAATAATAATGGGGACAGCATGATTTTTCAAAGATTCTTCACAGCAAAGGAAACAATTAAAAACACAAAGAGAGAATCTACAGAATGGGAAAAATCTTTGCCAGATATTCTAACTAGGATTAATATCTAAAATATATAAAGAACTAAAAAAAAGCTTAACACCCAAAAAATCAATAAAAAATGGGCAAGTAAACCAAAAAGACAGTTTTCAAAAGAAGAAATACAAATGGGCAACAAGTAAATAAAAAATGTTCACCATCTTTAACAATCAGAGAAATGCAATTCAAAAGTACACGTAAGAGTCTATCTCATCCCAGTTAGAATGGCAGTCATCAACAGTATACTTGTAGATATTTATCCAAAAGAACTAAAGTCAGTATACTTTAGTGGTACGTGTGTACCTGTGTTTACAGCACTTCAACTCACAAAAGATAAATTAGGAAACTAGCTTATGTGGGGGAGTGGTGAGTTGGCCCGGGCCACCCTCCCTCCTCATGCCATTTTGGCATGGGGCTGTAACTATTTTCTGTATTTCTATCTTTTTAATAAACTTCTTTAAATCTTAAAAAAAGAAAACTAGCTTATGTGTCTGTCAACAGATGAATGAAGAAAGCAAAGGTGGTATACATATGCAGTGGAATTTTATGCAGCCGTAAAGAAGAACAAAATTATGTCACTTGCAAAAAACGGCTAGAACTGGAAAAAAAATTATAAAAAGTGAAATGAGCCAGACTCAAAAAGGCAAGGGCCATATATTTTATTTCATCTGTGGAATATAGAGAGGAAAATAAAGGGAGAAGGGACGTTAGTATAATAAATAATAAGGGTAAGGGAGAAAAATAAGGTGAAGGAAAGGAGGGGTGCAAAGGAATGAAACTGATCAAGTTCTGGCATGTATATGTAAGGATATATCACAAGGAATACTATTATGTATAATTGTAGTGCCTATATTTTTAAATAAAAACATGTAAAAGTTAAATGTTTAAGAGTATCACAGAGGTCAGGAGGAAAAATGGAAATATATTTTTATAAGATTAGTAAGAAAAATGTGAAATGGTATAACATATCTTAAACGTAGATACTGGCATTAAAAGTGAATAAACCTAAAGAAACCATTAAATTTTAATTAATAAAGGAGACTGATAATATAAAGAGGAGTGACTGATAATATAAAGAGGAGATAAAATTAAATTAAAAAGTGTTCAAGTTATCCAAAGTAAAGAGATAAAAAGGAAACAAGAGAAAAGACAAATAGAAAGCAAATCACAAGATCTTACACTAAACCTCAATTATTACCTTAAATATATGAGGTCAAAATACTCCATTAAAAGGTAGAGAATGTTAGATTCAACTTAAGAAAAACTATATGTTACCTATAAATATATAATTTAAATGTAAAAACAGGTTAAAAATCAAAATATGTATAAAAGCCAGGAGTGATGGTGCACACTTGTAATCCCAGCATTTGGGAGGCTGAGACAGGAGGATTGGATTCATGGACAGCCTCAGCTACTTAGTGAAGCCCTTTACAACTCAGTGAGACTCTGTTTCAAAGTAAAGAATAAAAAATAGGGCTGAGGTTGTAGCTTAGAGGTAGAATGTCCCTGGGTTCCAGCCCTAGTACCACAAAAAACAATAATGAAAGGAAATGTGTGCAGATATACCACAAGAACACATTGGAAAAAAACCCTGAAGAATCTAACTTAATATCAGACAAAACATATTTCTAGATAATAAGTATTAATAGGGACAAAGAAACTCATTTCATAATAAATCATTTCATCAAAGGAGTATTAACAATTCTAAATGTTTATGTACCTAATATCAAAACTTCAAAATATCTGAAGCAAAAATTGATAGAAATAAAAACAGTATAAATAGATCAAGCCACAATTATAGTCAGAAACTTTAACATTTTCTCCAAAAAAAGCATATAACAAGATAAATGGACAATTACATATATAGAAGATGAAATATCACAATAACTAACTTGACCTGACTTATATAGAATGCCCACCTAGAAACACATTTTTCTCATTGAAAAAAAAATTTTTTTCTTGATGAAACACTTATTTATCAAGACACCTTCTACTTTCAGAAATGAAGTATTCCAGAGCCTTCCTGTAGAATGTGATCCTTTCTCACAGACCTCTCTTAAATTATGCCCCTAGTTCCCTAAATAATATACCCCCAAAACATATTTATCTAGGTAGACCATATTCTTTTTTAATTTTTATTGGTGCATTATATTCATACATCATATTGGGGTCAAAAACTTGTCTGTACAGACATGCACACATCACTGATTTAACCCCTACCCAATTCCCACCCCATTCCCTCCCCGTCCCTCCCTCCCTTGCTCGGCTTAGTGGTTGACTTCGATATGTTTAAGTACATTGTGTGTTTTAGAGATTTTCCTCTTCCCCCCTCCTTGACCATATTCTGATACGAAAAAAAAATTATAAGTTGAAATCATTCAAATAATACCAAGTATGCTATCTGTCCATGATGGGCTTAAATTACAAATCAATAATCAAAAGCTACTTAGAAGCCAGATATAGTGACTCAACCTTTAATCCAAGTACCTTGGAGGCTGAGGCAGGAGGACCACAGATTTGAAGCCAGACCCCACCCATTTTAGAAAACTCTGTTTCAAAATTAAAAAAAAAATTGCGTGTGGGGTATAGCTCATAGGTAGATCTCAATTCTCACTGCCAAAATAGATAAATAAGCTACTTAGAAAATTCTCTAATGTTTGTAAACATCTCTGTAATCTTTGGGTAAAAGAAAATAGAAAGGAAGATATAAGATAATTTGAACTGAATGAAAATGAAAGAACAACACATCTAAATTAGTTAAAAACCACTAAAACAGTACTTGGGAGAAATTTGTGCCATTAATTCAATGTATATATTCATTCCTGTAGAAAGTTGGAGAGGTCTTTTACATTTCAAACAGCCAGTCATTTTTCTCCAAGCTGGTGGTTTTACTAGTATATTTCTCTTAAAAGTCTTGGGAGGGGGCAGCAGGATGGGATTAGGAGGGAATCACTCCAAGAGATGTTATGTATGAATATATGAATGTATCACTCTGAATATCACTAAAATATATAATCATATTGCACCAATAAGATTCAAAAAAAGTCTTTGTGGATTTTTATGTATTTAATTCCTATAAACTCCAATTACCAAAGCCACACCTATAATTATTGTAAGTCATTCTATTTATAGGTGCCTGGGATGAATCAGACATTTGTGGGTTCACTCCTTTTATTTTATATATTTTAATATGCTTTTTGTGCATTATAGTCCACATCATAATGTGAATCATGTTGACAGTGACATACAACACACAGCACTTGGTGTCTCCCCACCTTCCCATTTCCTTCCTTCCCAATACAGTACTGAGAATGATGTTGGTATATTCACATATGTACACACAGTTGATGGTAGTATTTTTATTAATAAACCTATATTTTTAAACTTGAAATTTATGGGCTCTTTATTTTCCCTCTCTGTTCTTTCAGTAAATCTTCCAGTCCTTTTCTAATCTCAAAACATTTGAAGGTTCAGTTGATACATTTTCTTCACTGCAGAGGCAATGATTTTATCAATGGTTTTGTCACTGAAAACCAGATTGCTATTATTCCAACTTTGTGTAGAAATTCCCTATCATTCCTCTACATAGACATAAATGAAATGCCATGTTTTTTAAATTTATGGCACTATCCACCTCTTAGTATGGATTTTTTTTTAAAGTCAACCTTTTCTGCATAAAAGAGACCACAACATTTTAGTGGCAGTTAACAATAAAAACCATTTCTGGTCCATGCATTTGCAGGTGGCTGGACAGCTCTTCTTGATGAAGCTGGTCTATGGGTCATCTTGAATGGCTCTGCCCCCTGCATCTCGGCTGGCACGCAGGCTACAGAGGAAAGGAGTATCCCCAGAACACATCAACACTGCAGCCAATGTAACAAGAGAGCAAGCCTGACTATGTAAGCAGAGATGAAGGGTCTCACCATGCTGTACCCTTAACTCTCCAATGGCCAAAGCAAGTTGCATGATAAAGTTCAAATTCAAGGGGTAAGAAATCGCATTCCACCTGAAACAGACCACCATGGGGATGAAGAGCAAATGCTTTCCTGGGTCTTGGCTCATGGTCAAGAAAGAATAGTATGTCTACCCTCGACCAGTGTCAGCTGTGTACTGTTGAAGCTGGGAGTCCTGTGTGTGTTTTCTTGGACAGGTCCAGTAACTTGTCTTTAGGTTAGGGCAAGGTGGATAAGTTGAGTTCATATAAAACCAGTTACTATTCCCACCCTCACAAGTAACCAATAAAATAAACTCCCTTCGTTCTTTCAGGCAGCCAGCCTGACATCTTGTCAGAGCCATGTCTCCCTTGCTACATGGAAGCCCAAGTAAAAGCTTTGCCCATATGTTCACTTGATGGCTCTATTTCATTTCCATTATCATTGGATCAAAAGATTCCAGTGTGAGCCGGGCGTAGTGGTGCACGCTTGTAGTCCCAGTGTTTGGAGGGCTGAGAACAGAGGATTGCTGTTTGCGGACAGCCTCAGCTACTTAGTGAGGCCCTCTGCAACTCAGTGAGACCCCGTTTCAAAATAAAGAATAAAAAATAGGGCAGGGGTGTAACTTGGAGGTAGAATGCCCCTGGGTTCCATCCCAAGGCCCGAAAAAAAAAAAAAAAAAAAGATTCCAGTGTCTGGAAGGATACCCACCAGGAGACCTAGACCAAAGTGATTATATATATATATATATATAATAAGGACAAGAGAAACAATATAAATATATACATAAATGTATGTATATATATATATATATATATATATACACACTCACATATATTTATAGTACTGCAAAAATATAGGGCCAATAACTCAGTTAGTTTCAAGAATAGAGGGATAAGGAGAGTATAAGAAAAAATCGAGATGTGACAGTTGAAGGAAGAGAAGAGAGAGGAAAGAGAAGAGTCTGAGCATGGTGTCATGCTTTGTCTTTGATATGTTTAAGACATAATTCCTGTAATTCCAGTACTTCTGAGGCTTACAAAGGAGGATTGCAAATTCAAGGCCAGTCTTAGCAACTGAGTGAGACCCTCACCAACTTAGTGAGAACTTGCTTCAAAATAAAAATAACAAAAACAAAGGGTCTGGGATATAGCTCAGGGGTAGAATGCCCCTGAGTTCCAGCACCAAAAAATAAGGGAAAAAGAAAAAGGAGAGTGAGGGAAAGTCAAGTGTGAAGAGGCAACTTTTGTACACTTGTGGGGAAACAGGTTTTCAATAAAAACTCCTGTTTTGTATCACTTGTTTCTCTTGTCCTTCACTTTGTACAACTAAACCTGGAGTTTCTTCTGGGCTCTGGAGAGATCACAGGCTTTTCTCTGCTTAATCTTTTTCTGTATGTTCTGCCTTGGTTTTGCTCACACTGATATTACATCAGGAGCGTTCCAAAGTCTTCCCATCTTCTACAACGTGAGGTGAAGGCTTATTTACTAATGGTGTCCTCCTTCTCTGTGCTGTCTACCCAGGAATGCAAAGGAGGCAGTTACACCTGAACTGACTCATATAGGAGCTCAGGAACTGAAGGCATCAAAGCACATTCCCGGAAGATAGATAGCCAAGGGCCCAGTCATAAAGCACTCTAGAAATATCCAGTGGAGGTTCAGATCACGCTCTACATATTGTCAACACCACGGGAAGGATGAATCAGTGGATTTACAGAATCTTATTTATATTTATTTTTAAAAGTCCAGAAATTTTCCAAATAAAATAGATAGCCTGAAACAGACTTTTGTGAATGTCCTCACCAAATCTTACTAAAATGAATAAGACTGTTATAATCCCAGAAAAACAGAAGAATGGAGAGGCAATGACTGTAGATAATGTCAACTACATTATGAAAAATGGAAAGAAGTTCATAAAGTAGTCATTAACCAAACCGAAAGAGAAGTGCTATAGGAGAAGAAGCCAGTGAGGGAAATGGACCTGTGCTCTAAAATGTGAAAGACCTGGACGTAGAGTAGCCAAGCACCTCTAGAAACAGTAAGGGAGGTTACAAACAGAAATGGGAGTACCGGTTAAAACTTGGAAGGAGAATCTAAATCTCATTTACCATCTCATTCAGCCACAGACAACAACAACAACAACAACAACAACAACAACAACAACAACAAAAAGCCCTCTTACACTGAGGCAAAAGAAGAAGTCTGGGTCCTTAGACAAAAGGAATAAGATCAACTTCTGTCTTAAAAATACCAGGTAAGCAGATGGTTGCACTGAGGCAGCAAACTAAAAAGAAAGGGATTAAATAAGATCTATTTCTATTTTTTTAATTGGTGCATTGTAGTCATACATCTTAATGGAGTACAATGCTTAAACTCTATTTTTTGTGTGTGGTACTTAGGATGGAACCCAGGGGCTTTTCTACCTCTGGACTTTGCTCCCAGACCTATTTTTATACTTTATTTGGAAACAGGGCGTCACTAAGTTGCTGAGAGCCTCACTAAGTAGTTGTGCGATCCTCCTGTCTCAGCCTTCCAAGCACGGGGATTACAAGCGTGCACCCAGCTTAAACTTTATTTTCTAATCTCTAATTTATAACTTCTAAGCATGAACTTGAAGGGTTAGAGAACCCAAGACTATTTAGAGAGTAGAAAAACTCAAGAGAGAAAGATGCACCCAGAGCTTCCAATTTGTCAGAAGCCAAGTAAGATGACAATTTAAGAATGTCTTTGATATGTGAGAGAAAGCTATTTGTACCATAAAAATAAAGAGGAAACAAAAAGAAACTAGATTTTGTGGACAACATTTTAACCCTTAGGAGTTCGGGCTATGGTTTGTCTGTCACCATGACTCATGTGTTGCAAAAAAAGTTGAGCACAAAGGCATTCCTGGAAACTTCCCATCAGGAAACACAGATGACCACCCACTCCACATATGTGAAAAACCGGGCATGGGCAGGAACTCTAATGAGCCAATTTTTTTTTTTAATTTAAGCTTTAAACAATTCTGAGATTGATAGTCTAAAATTTAGACCAAAATAATCTAAAGACACCAAAAAAGCATAGATAAAAGACCATGATGTTTTAATGGACTTAAGAAACACTGTTGTTAAAGAAAATGGCAAGAGCTGTGCAGTCTTGTTATCTAAAAAGTTTTATAATAATATTATTGACTACGAACTATTAAATCATAATATAACCTAAAATTTCCTGCATAAGATGAAGTTTTCACACTTATAGTGTCTCAGGTACTAATGGAGCATATACTAAGCACAATCATCTTTACAGAAGCATCAGTACAGCCAGAATATGGATAGCATATTGTTCTGCTACTGCCTTCCCCACATCCTCTGTCCAGTTCAAATCATCATTCCTTTAAAGTGTTCCACACGTTCCTATCTCCATCCCTCCTTTCTCTTCTCTACCTAGCTAACCCCTATCCATCCTTAAATGCCAATACCATCAATGGGCCCTTTCTTAGCCCTCTTCAGGCAGTTAGTAGCTTCCTTCTTTATTTATCAAAGCATTTTATACATTATTATTCTATGGCTTTTACTGCACTGTATTGTAATTACCTGCTGATGTACATGTCTCTCCACTGCAGTGAATGGAGGTCATGTCACATTCAGCTTTATAGTTTCAGAGTCTAGAAAATTTTCTGGAATATAAGTAATCTATAAGTGTCAGATGAAAGGAATGTAATTATTTCTGTTCTATCTGAGCATTTTCCCCATACAACATTGATGTGATATTTTCTTTTATTTAATGGCTATCAATCAAAGTACCTCATGAATCTTTAATTATAAAATTTTGCTTTGTTAATTTAAATTTCTTCCATCAAAGCAGTGAAGTAGAGATCCTAAATCAGAAACATGTTATGTATTAGAGCAGCTTTTCTTTTTTAAGAAAAAAATCTTAGGTCTATATGTATTTTAATGACCCAGAACCACCACATCTGCTTGCTTATTAATTATGATTTCCAACTAGTTTTGAGACCCCAAAATAAAAGAGACTACATAATTACAGAGTATTATTGTATAAGCAGGTATAATTAGGAATTACCATTATCCACAGGAAAAAAATGCATGGAATCTCTTTGGGGCATACATGTTTTTTAAAATGGAATATCTTTACTGAATATGGTATCATACAGTAGATAGACAAAACACAAGAAAATACATCCCATTTGCTTCAAGATAATTTGGTTTCAACTTCAGTTAGTAATTACTACATGCCAGGAACTGTTTAAGGCACTCATGTCTCAACAGCAAGAAAGGCATGATTCTCTGACCTCACGGAACTTAAATTTTAATAGAGAATTTGGCAAATCGCATACATAAATGCAAAACAAAAGTAAATAAACAAAACAAACCCCCAGAATAGTATGATAAAGAGGAGCTGAGGGCATATTTGTGTTACGTTATATAGTCAGGGAAGATCTCTCTAAAAGGCTGACATTTACACTGAGACGAGGAAACCGAGAGGGTTACCTCTGAAAAATCAGGGAGGTACTTAGGCAGTATTGGGGTAAGAATAAACATACATGTAGGTCCTGAAATAAGAAAGAGTGTTCACGGTGTTTAAAAACCAATGATGAACAGTGACCAAGGAAAAGAGTGGAAAATTGAGAGAACTCGGAGAGGAGGCAGAAGTAGGTCATGAAAAGTCTTATCAACTCTAAGATACTTCAGAGAAGTATCACAATATGAAAGTGTGTTAAGCAGCAAAGCCCCATAACCTGATGCAGCATGTGGTGGCGCACACTTGTAATCCCAGCATTTGGGAGGCCGAGACAGGAGGATCACAGTGCACGGACAGCCACAGCTACTTAGCAAGGCCCTTTGCGACTCAGTGAGACCCTGTTTCAAGATAAAGAATAAAAATAGGGTTGGGGATATAGATTGGAGGTAGAATGACCCTGGGTTCCATCCCCAGTACCGAGAGAGAGAGAGAGAGAGAGAGAGAGAGAGAGAGAGAGAGAGAGAGGAGAGAAAGAGAGAGAGGGAGAGAGAGAGAGAGAGAGAGAGAGAGAGAGAGAGAGAGAGAGAGAGAGAGAGAGAGAGATGACTGACTGCTATATGGAAAATGGAGTGGAACTCCATGAACTATTAAATCATAATATAACCTAAAACTTCCTGCGTAAGATGGAGTGGAAGCTATAGAGGGTAAAGGTCGTCCAGGTGTTCAGATGAAAGATGATGATGGTTTGGAAGAGCAGCGTGGTGGTAGTGATATAGAAAGGAGGAGAGGGACTCAAGAACATCATTTGAAAATAAAATTAATAGGGCTTGCTGATGGAAGGGAGGAAAAGCAAAAAATAAAAAATCAAGCATGATTCTTTTATTTCAAATGAGGAAAAGTGGAGGAAGGGCATGTTAGAGAAGGCAACTGGGTTAAGATCAAGAGTCCAGTTTGGAGTATATTTAGTTGAAGAAGTCTATAAGGTGTACAAGTAGATATAGGAAAAATAAATGAGCCTGGAGTTAAGGAGAAGCGAGGCTGGAGATAGAAACTTAGGAGGCGTTGGCATATGGGTGGTATTTAAAGTTATGAAAGGGACAAGCTTCCTGAGATGATATAAAGAGAGAAGACAGAAAACCCAAGATTGCTCTGAAACCTACTAGTTCATTGGAGGAGGAATCGGTGGAGGAATCTGAAATAGGAGAAACCAGAAAAGTAAGAGAAATACCTAAAGAATGCAGAGTCAGAAAACCAGAAACGGTGAGTGTTTCAGTAGGGGGAGATCAGTCAACTCTGTTGAATGCTACATAAAGGTTGAATAAGACAAAGATAGAAAATGATGTTTTTTGGTAGATTTAACAACATGAAAGTTGCTGTGGCCTTCATAAGATCAGTTTTTAATTGACCAATGGAATCAAAAGCCACATTGATTAAAAAGGGAAGAGGTATAATGAATCTGACAGCTAGTATAAAAACTTTGAGGACTTTATCTATATTCAAGAGATAAGGTAGAATATATATGGAATATGAAGACCAAAGAAAGTCTTCACTTAATTTCACAGATTTGGAAGAGAAGTTATCAGGAAGAGAAATTCTAGAATATGTTTTAATATTGGTGAAATGATTCAATATAGGCGAGAAAATATTTGGAGCAAGAGAGAGATGAGCAATAAATAAAAGAAATATTTAGAAAAGTGAGAGGGGGTATGCACTATAGGACAAGTGAAACAAGTACCTTTAACAGAGAAAAATAGAAAATAGTTGCAAATGTAAGATTTGTAAATTTTCTGTTAGAAGAATGGAGCATCCCCAATAAAAATGGTTTTTTTTTCATAAAGAAGAAAATACTAAGTAAACATCTCAATAGCTAGTGGTATGGAACTTGAAGAAAATAATGATAAATGTCTATTTGATGTTTCTGATCATGAACTTATAGTAAAATTTAGCCGGTGTGTGTGTGTGTGTGTGTGTGTGTGTGTGTGTGTGTGTGTGTTCTATCATCATTCAGCTGTTCAAATCAGGCACAGAGAAATTAAATGAATGGGTTTCTACATACTTAGAAATTTCCCATATGAGTGTAATGGAGAAAAAGATGAACAATATTTAAATTCATATTAAAGATCAAAATGTGGATTTATGTCCCAGGCATGATAGCACATGTATGTAATTTTAATGGTTAGGAGGCGGAGACAGGAGCACTACAAGTTCAAAGTCAGCCTCAGCAACTTAGGCTTTCAATAACAAGTGAAACTCTGCTTCAAAACAACAGTAGAATGACCCTGGGTTAAATCTCCAGCAGAGAGGGGGGGGGGAGGGAGGGAGGGAGGGAGGGAGGGAGGGAGGGAGGGAGGGAGGGAGAGAGGGGGGGAATGGGTTTAATAAATAGAGATAAGTGCACTGGAAGAGGAGAAAGTGCTGCAGAGTGTGTAACTGAGCAGGCAAGGAAGAGGAGATGAGTTGGTTTTAGAGTAAAATAGTTAAAAGCAATAGTTAGAGAATGATACAGATTTGATGATATATTCCAGGACAGAACAGTGGAAGCAGATGGCTGAGGAGAAAACATCATAAGAGATGAGTCTATCAGCAAACGATGACACCAGAAACTGGCTTCCCTTTTACCAAGGAGAACTAAGAAGGCAACAGTTGCTAAAGGAAGTTCTCGTGGCCACCCCATGAATGTTTAAATAGCCCAGCAAGATGGTTAAAAGTTAGAGCACCACATTAATATCTACTAAACAAGGGGAAATAGCAAGAAAATCGATCCATTTGTAAGCAGAGGTGGAGGGAACATGATCTATCAGGCCTTGGAGTTTAGAATAGCCATGGGTTGATTGTGCAGGAGTCAGGTAGATGAAATGTAACTAGAAGCCACTAAGAGAAGGGGGGACACCTAGTTTACCAAGGAACCCTGAGAGCATGCTTATGAAAGGCTGAAGACAAGGTGGTGTTCTATGGGGGACAACCAATTTTCAATAAGACCAGGAGTTGGAGTTGTGTTCAGAGAGAAGCAGAGGCAGTGTGGGGAGTCATGGATGTGCTGTAGACAGGGGAGCGTCTGGGAGTGGGTGCCATGAGGTCAGAGGAGAGAAGATACATAGTGTGCACGGCTGGCGCCTGGCGTGCTAACAGAGCTGGCACTGGGAAGTGGTGACCGACATCAAGGTGGGTGTGGGGCACCGTGAGATTTCTCTTAGTCTCTTGGAAAAGGAAGATGTCCGGCTAGAGCCAAGAGAAATTCTAGAACATGCTGGGCCATAGGGAAGGAGTCAGGGCAGCTGCTCCTCTCGGCTGCCGATGGGAGATGACAGCGCTGAGAGGCACTGCGGGATGCCCTGCACAGCAGCATGGCGCCCTGTGTTTCATTACTCAAAATCCACTGCCTTTTTCTTTTTCATTTCCTTACCTCAGGCTGAGGTTATCTTCTCTAGTAAGAGCCCATGTATAAAAATATCCTGCCAGAATGTGCTGCCCGTGGTCTTGCTCCCCACAGCCTCACATAGCAGCCACAGATGGGCTCCACCACGCTTCCATAATAAACAGACCATCATGACTGTTCCCTAAGGAAAAGTCTGGCGAGGATCTGTGCCTCTCAGACATGTCCATTTCTAGCAGGTAGTGACCAAAAAGGCAGGGAAAGGTCTTAGGATTTGTGAAGCTGGATGTGGTGGCGCATGCCTGTAATTCCAGTACTTGGGAGACAGAGACAGGAGGATTGCGAGTTCTAGGCCATCCTCAGTACTTTATGGAGACCCTCAGCAACCTAGCAAGACCTTGTTTCAAAATAAAAAGGGCTGGGGGTATAGTTCAGACGTAGAATGCCTCTGGGTTCAATCCCCAGTACCACACACACACACACACACACACACACACACACACACACACCAAAAAAAAAAAAAAGTTGTAAATTTTATCCCACGTGGGGAAGTTTTCAGTGAGAATACATAACTCTTTCCCTCATCATACAATCTCATTTTCTGACTAGGTACAGACCCAATTAGAAGAACCAAGCCAGAAACATGCTATAACACCTCTACAGGTCTAGCCAGAGCAAACCTTCCCAGGCTCGCCAACCCCCAGTTGCAGGCCCAGGAAGCAGAAGGAAGAAGGACCAGGCACAGCTCAGTGAGATGTCTATGGCCAAACCCCAAAACAGAAGGAAGTGAAGGCTTTCAAGGATTATGCTAATAACAAATGTGCAGGGCAGCCATGACAGTGTCTTTTTGAGTGATAAACATAATTCTTCTATTAAACTAAAAAGTAATTTATTTCTGGCAAAGAATATTAGAATTGGGATCAGAATTAGACTAAGAAAATAGAGAATGCAATGCTTGCAAGCCATTAGCGCCATTTGAATTTTCCTGACTATAGATGCCTCTTGAACAAATATGCAGCAGCTTTTTTTTTTAAGCTACCTGCTCAAATTATGGAATATCTATTAAAAAATATGAGTTTTGTTCTTTAAGAGAAAAAAAGAAATCTTGGGGGAAGAATTAAAATGTTTAAGAACTTTTTTTTTTTTTTTGAACCGGGGATTGAACCCAGGGGCATTCTATCTCCCAGCTGTACCATCAGCACTTTCTATTTTTTATTTTGAAACAGGGTCCCACTAAGTTGCTGAGGGTCTTGCTATGTTGTGGAGGC
The DNA here is from genome assembly GCF_963383645.1 of Muscardinus avellanarius. NCBI lineage: Eukaryota > Metazoa > Chordata > Mammalia > Rodentia > Gliridae > Muscardinus > Muscardinus avellanarius. The sequence goes on from NC_137787.1 coordinate 39,884,343, forward strand.
TGGCTTTGGACCACCTATCCTCCTTGTCTCTGCCTCCCAAGTACTGGGATTATAGGAATAAGCCACCATGCCCATCTTAAGAACTGCTTTTTGAAAGATTATACACATACACATATATACTTTGTATTCTTTAAGTGAGAAAATATAAGGTGTGTTCTTTATTTTGTCATTTTTTGACACCAATATTTATCTTTCCTTCTCCTTCCCTTTCCTCTTTCCTCATTCTTCCTTCTTCCTCCCTCTCCTTCCATCTTTGTCTCTTTCATTTCTTACTCTTCCTTCACCATCTCTCTCTGTTTGCAACTAAAATATCCAAATCCACACAACTAAAACATGGCATCATGTGCAGCAATAAATGAGACACAGTAGCATTGGTGCAGGAATTTGGGGCAGGGCAATTAGTGAGAATCTTTCTTATGACTCAGAAAGGGACAAACTAGCCAGGTCCTACAGCAATTCTCCTGAGACTCACCTGGGCCCTGAAGCAGAAGAAGTTGTCCCTGGGGCTGGCGCTGGGGCAAAGCACAGAAAATCTGAGCAAGTCATGCCCTGGCAAAGAGGGCAGATGACTAAAGACACCCCAAAGCTTTCCTTCTTACTTCTTGAGCTAGAGAACAGCTTCAGAGAACCTTTCTCCCTGGGGCTCTTCTTCCCCATGAAGGGACTACTGTGAGCATGCCCCAGACTTCTCTTCCTGATCTCTGTCTCTAACTTCTTACATCAAACTGTCTCCCAAGACTAAGAGGTGCTTCCCCAAAGCCAAGTTTCTTGTAGTATCCATTATTGCAGGTCACGATCTACAGCCGCCAAACTGCCCAAGGCTCTTTTGACCCAAGAGACAGTTTCTCAGAATAAAACACACCCGCGTGAACTGGTGTGAGGGAGTGATCAGTACAATTATTTGAGTAGTTTTCTTTTTTGTAACACTTTTTTTGGTGCATTGTAATTATAATCATAGTGAAATCCAGAGTGATACAAACAAACACGCAGATCACTTGGTGTATTCCCTCGGCACCCCACCCCACTCCACCTGTCTCCCTGTGTGTTAATTATGCTAGCAGTGAAACCTTCATGTATGGCTATAACATTATTTGAACAGATTAATCGATAAAGAAAATGTGGTATATACACGTAATAGATTTTTTCTCAGCCATTGGCAGGAAAATGGACGGCACCAGAGAGCATTACGCTAAGTGAGAATGGCCAGTGTCAGAAGCTAGAGTGAATATATTTCTTTTTTTCTGAAATTCTCTTCTTCATTAAATTACATTAATTCTCTTCATTTAATTTAACTAAAATATTTAGTTGACACAAAATCACACAGACGTATAATGTATATGATGTTTTTTACAGATATATCCATTGTGGAATGGCTAAGTCAAGCTAATTAACATATACATTATCTCACATCCTATTTTTGTGGTGAGAACTTTTACAATCTACTTTTTTAGCAATTTCTAAGTACATGATACATAGTCTTTAACTATAGTCTCTGTGATGTCCGATGGATCTCTTCGTTCATAACTTCTTTAAGGCAGTAGTGATGCACCCTTCACAGAGGAGCAATGGTGGGCCATAAATCAGGCAGATCTGGAGCAGGGAGATAGGAGCAAAGCGAGAGCAACAGAGTGCAAAGAAAATAAATATGGACAGTCAGGTGTCAGAAGAACAAAGTAAAAGAGAGATAAGCTTAAGACAAACAAGCTGAAGAGTTCACTCCAAATTTCTGGATAAACACGGAAGGCCTTCGAGATGTGCGTGGTTCCAAGCCACCGATTTTATGCATTGGATTTGACTGTCCCTTTGGGTGGCTTTGCTACCTCTGTGACCCACCTGCTGTCCTGGCAGCCTGGAAATGTCCCCAGCCTGCGTCTGGACTAGAGGCTGGCCTGCATGATGAGGTTGCATAAATGGAGCCCTGGAGAAGTGATTACATGCTTTGACTCTTCCAATTTATTTTATTATTACTGTTGAAGGCTAAATATAAAAAAAGAGAAAAGCTACCCTAAACGTTGAAAATAAAGTCCAGCAATTTTTGGTGGCATATTTAGTCTCAGGCTTTTATCTCAATTGTAAGTGCAATTAAGCATCTATAAACCTGAAATAAAAAATAGAAGTAATGCTGAAATAAGGGTTAGTTTTTTATTTTTATTTTTATTATTATAATTTTTTTTTATTTGGTGGTACTGGAGTTCCTGGAAATCCTTCTACCTCCGGGATACACTCCCAGACCTATTTTTTATGTTTTTATTTGGAAACAGGGTCTCTTGAGCTAGCGAGGCTGGCTTCGAACCTGTGTGATCCTTCTGTCTCCACTTCCCAAGCGCGGGGATTACAAGCATGTGCCACCACACCTGGCGAGATGAGGGGTTTTAAAAAATAAATTTTAAACTACAAAATTGTTCTGCTATCAACTTCTATTTATATCTTTTCTTTAAAATGCTTGGCCATTGATTAAAAACTAATTAATATTTGTAACTTAAATAGTAGTGTAATACTTTACCTTGGTAAATATATAATTTAAAAAATAAAATTCCAAGGTAAATTATATATTAATATATGTTGAATTTAATCTATCTAAATGGGACAACCAAAGCAAAATTCTAGATGGATGTTATAGTCTGCCTCATAATTGATACCAACACTGTAACCAAATAAATCAAGCAATAGTCTGCATTTATCTTAAAGGGGGGGTGTACTAATCAAATTGGCATTGTTGCGATCCCATTTGATAAATGGAGCAAACATAGAACTAGCATTTTACTTGCATATATCCATTTAAGCTGAAGATGTCCCATTTTTCTCTTTATTCATTCATTGTGTTTACTGACAGCCTACCATGTGCCAGTGTAGTGGTAAATGTAGTTTACTTTGTGTCCTAATCTGTTCAGGCTAATATAACAAAATGCTATAAACCTGATAGCTTTATAAACGACAGAAATGCATTTCTCAAAGATCTGGGAATCCAAGAGCAAGGCACCAGCAGACTTGGTTTCTGATGAGAGCTAGCTTTCTGGTTTCTAGGTGGCATTTTTTGCCATAAGCTTACACTGTAGAATGCACACAGGCTATGACCACACCTGTTAGTATTATCAGGCGTGGGAGGGTGGCAGTTGAGTATGAACTTGCATACAGTCTAGAGGTGAATTCTGAGAAGGCAGTTGCAGTAGAGTAGGCATGGTAGTTGCTACAGGAAAGAAGCACAGGGCACTTTGGGAATAGGTAGCCCCAACCCCTAACCTGGGCTGGAGAATCAGAGTCGCGCAGAGGAAGAAACTTCTGCGCTGGCACTAGGGAGGGTAAGCTTTAACCAGGTGAGGGCAGGAAGACTGAGAGGTGGGAGAGGGGCAGTTATGGCCAGAAATTCTGCCACTTCCAAAGCAGAGGAAAGAGAAAACACCATGGCCGGGGGCAAGCACAAGGAGCACACAATGACAGAACACAGCGTGAGAAGGAGCAAAAGGAAGGAAAAAGAAGCCACCTGACAGGAAGGCCTGTGTGCGCCACACTGACGCCTCCCTGTATCCCGAGAGCACTTGTCCTCCAGAGACGCTTTACAGTCACTTCATGATGACAATGATGCTTTTCGTTATAACACCTTATGATTATGTCTCATAGTGAAATGTTTGAATAAGTCAAAGTTACATATCTTTGACATTTTAATGACAATTTTTGGAGAAAAGATTCATATGCCATACTAATTTCTAGTTTGCGCAAAGCTCGCGGCATCTTTAGAACAAAAACCAAACCAAGATTTCAGAAACGATCCTTACGCTTACTGGGAGCAATTATTTACAAGATGCATCCTGCTGTTGATCAAGTGAACAGAACTTTAGAAGTTCAGTTCTGAAATTCTAGCCGATTCCGATGTTTTGTAAAACATTTCCTCAGCACCACTCTCACTCCTCGACATGCAAATTATAAGATGTTTGGCATCAGATTTTTAATAAAAATCTAAAATATTTATAACAGTTGCTAATGATTAATGAAGAGCTCTTCTGAAACCCATATGTTAATTATTCATATCACCCTCTATTTTTCTTATCTGTACCAGACTCTGCTCTACTTTTCTTATTTATAAAAATTAATTAGTTAATCTCAAAATATTAAATATATGATGAAAATAATGAATTTAGTATGGCTGTCTTCTCTAGCACCACCTGTTATATATTGATAGCCATATGAATTTAAAACTATAAAAAATGTGTACTTTTGAATACTTTGAGAAGTACGTCCAAAAAGACATTGTTTATATTTGTGTTAGAATTATAAAATTGGGACTATCATAAGGATGATAATTAAAATTTCACAGGAACATAATATAGATTATTTAAAAGTTAAATACCAATAAATCAGCTATACCATTTATAATTCCATATGGAATCAGATGAGGAAGCTAGTTAAGAAAACAGTAATCAGTATTAATGACAATCCGTTAAGAAGAACCATAGAATACTGACTCTGAATCATTCTACATTTTAAGAAAAATAAAGAAATGTATCAGCTTCTATATGTATCATAACTAATGGGTATCTATATAGTAATAATTTTCATAACAAACTTTTTCTCTAGTACAACAGAGAAGGCAAATAGGCACGGACAATTTGAGAGCTTAAAAATCTGACTTTTGACAATAAGCACATTAATACCAAGAGCGATATCAACAGCAATCCTAAAGCAAAATGCTTCTTTTAATTATCTGAATTTGGCTTATTTCATAATTTTCCGATTTCTTGTTCTTAAAGAAAGAAATGGGGGAAATAAGAAGTAACATATGTTACTTCTTATGTTACCTCATTTAATCATTTAATATTCACAATCAGCCATACAGAAGAATGCACCCCCTTCTCCTCAATGAGAAGAAACTTAGCAGGGTCACAGCACCGGCACGGCGCACAAGCTGAGACCCATTCTTTTCTACATGTAACCTTCCCTCATAAGATAGCCTTAAGTTCAAAAACTACAAAAAGACATTTTCTTGTGAGCACTTTTTCCATAACCAAAGTCAACAGTCTTGGGGATGATAACATTCTTGCTCAGCTTGTTTTAGCTGCCAAATTTAAGCATATGTGAATGGCCACAGAGAACCTCGTATTTCTACAATGGGGATTCTATCTACCTAAAACAAAATGTTTGAAGTAGCCCTTGTACCAGTTAGGGTTCAGCTTGGACGCATTGGTGTCAAATCCCCAAACAAGTGAAACTTATACAAGACACAAGTTTCTTTGTTTCTTATGTAAGGAGTTACAAAGATTAGCAGCCTAGGACCGATAAGGCAGCTCATCATCGGAGACCTAGATTCTTATCTTTCTGCTTTGGCACTCTGGTGTACAGATATTATCTGATCACCTCTGAGTCTGAGAGGGCTTCTAAAGCTTCAGCCATAATACAAGTGCAATAAGCAGAAAAGAAGAAAAAGAGCAGGTCCACAGAGTGGGCCCTTTTAGCTGAGACAACTCCTTTCCTCTTCTTAAAACTCTCAAAAACCACCTCACTTACCTCTTGTCAGTCAGAATTTTGTCATCTGGTCACACCTAAACACAGGAGAATAAGAAGTGTACACTTTTATTTCAGATAGACAAGGGTCCAGCTAAAAGTCAAGGTTCTGCTGCTAGTTAGCAAAGCATTTTAAATTTTTTTAAAAATAGAAACTATGATGTGGGATGAACCAATAGCCCAGTTTCTACTACAGTTTCTATGGGAAGGTATTTTAAAATTAACATACATACCATGTTAAAAAATTATTAACAGCCAGGCACGTGTAATTACAGGTGCACGCTTGTAATCCCCGCACTTGGGAGGTGGAGACAGAAGGATCGTGCAGGTTCGAAGCCAGTCTGGCTGGCTTAAGAGACCCTGTTTCCAAATAAAAATATATAAAATAGGTGTCTGGGAGTGTAGCCTGGAGGTAGAAGGGTTCCATCCCCAGTACTGCCAAAAAATTATTAATAAGGTAACTTTTTCTACAGGATTATGTCTCCATATTTGAATATTAACATACATGCAATGTTAAAAATTATTGACTTAAGTATTTTTTCTAAAGGATTAGATGTCTACTTTCAAGATTCCTGACATCTTGGCATTTTGTAGCTGTGCTTCTATTCCATGCCTCATGATCCTGCAACAACCTACACACCAAAGCATGTCCTCAAAAAGTGTGCTGGCACCACTCCTGGCACATCTTCTTGGTTTGGGCATCTTAGTGGCCCCCATAGTGCTTCACACATAGCTACACTGAAAATATCATGGGCAAAGCAATATATTCCATGCAGATATAATGATAACAAAGGCCACTCAGAAATGCCCCCAGGAATCTAATAATAATCTCAAACAGAAATACAAAACATAGGCAGTAATTCTTTCCTGTTAGGTAAATAGTTGGGTTAATTATTTTAATGACTCACTGTTGTCACTGGGATTGACTGTTGTAGAGGCTACAATGAAAGCAAGAAGCTGACCTAGCCCCTAATGGGGTTTATAATGAAGGAATGATGATATGTGTAAAGAAATATAATTCTGCCTAGAAAATGAAAATGAGAAGGAGTGTACAAAATGTGCTCTACTATTCAAGAGTACAGACGAGATACACACATGCATATATCTACATGTATGTATACACATAAAATAAAAGAGCAATATGTTCTAAATGCCAGCGTTTAAAAAATGGAATTCAGCTAGATGTGGTGGTACACATCTGTTACCCCAGTCATTGGGGGGCTGGGACAGGATGGTCACTTGTTCTCTAGCACCACAAAAGAAAAGGGATTCAAATTCATTTGGTCTCTTCTTTTATGATTCATAAGCCCAAGTTCAGAAGGTCTGAATAGGAAGAGACCAAGTTAGCCTTAATTGTGTTTTTATTAACTTGACCAATTCAATGACTAATCAATCTCTAAATTAGATGGTTTTATAGGTACACATTTAGGTTATACCATGCCACATAAAAATAGCTATTAAGTTGATTAAGACTGAACTCATTTCCAGGATCCATTGCAAACAATTCTCCATGCTTGATGTGCACTTAGAGAACCTGTGAGCAAAGGTCAAAAGAAAGTTAGCTGAACACCAAATGTGAGCCTGGCATGCAGTACTGTAAGGTTTAAAGCAAATGCCCTCCTAGAATCCTATAACCAGTGGCAGGTAAGAAAAAATGGTCTTCTGGGCTTTTTAGATATATAGACCTCTCTTTAAGGTGTAGGGAGCTCAAGGGTAAGATGAGATATGGTTGGTTTGAGGAAATACTTTAAAGAGTCACAAAAAACCCACAAAGCTTTCAAGAATATATTTTATGAGGCTAAACAAAAATGAACTTGACTCCTTTTTTTTCCCTAAAATTAAAACAACAGAAATAGAACATTAAACAGTAGTTTTTGTTTTTGTTTTTGCTTTTGCAGTAATGGGAATGGAACCCGGGGGCATTCGACCTCCACGTTACACTCCCAGCCCTAATTTTTAGTCTTTTTATTTTTTGAATCAGGGTCTCACTGAGTTACTAAGGGCCTAAGTAGCTGAGGCTACCTCCTGAATGCTGGGATTACAAGCGTGCACCACCATGCCCGGATTTTATTTTTTATTTATTTTTTATTTTTTTATTTTTTGGTGGCACTGGGGTTTCTTGAAGCCCTTCTACCTCCGGACTACACTCCCAGACCTATTATTTATATTTTTATTTGGAAACAGGGTCTCCTAAGCCAGCGCGACTGGCTTCGAACCTGCGCAATCCTCCTGTCTCCACCTCCCAAGAGCGGGGATTACAAGCGTGCGCCACCACACCCAGCATCCCCAGATTTTAAACAGTAGTTTTTAAGTGTATGAAGAAATACTGAATGCCTAATCATGAGATATTTGCAAGTAAGAGCAAGAGCTTGAATTCCTCCTGACTGCTGCTCTGTAACCTGGCTTCTAGCCACATCTTGCAATGACAAATCTTTGTTCCTAATTTCCCAGCATGGTCCCATCCTGAAAATCAAATGAACTTAGTTGTCCTCTTGGCTTAAATTTCCTATTTAGGCATGGTCTGGATTTGTTGCTTAAACACTTAGAAAAACATGTTGCTCCTACCCTGTTTGACTCTGTGTGTTTCTTCTCAGTTGCCTTTTTCACCTATTTTTAATGGGGGTTTTCTACTCTTTTCCTGTGGCTATAAATTCTTTGTCTATCTACCTCTATCTTTTCCCTGGATTTCAAGGTTTGGATCTATGCTATGACTTCAATATCTACTTTTATCTCCCAAATTTTCAATTCTGTACCTAGCAGTATAATAAATTTCATAATATATAATATATTCTAATAAATATTATATTAATGTATTTATATTTAAGTATTATATTTATATAATATATCATATATTAACATAATATTCAATGGGCCAGAAACTGAATTCATCCTCTCCCCCATCCTCCTATTATCCCCAGCTCAGCTATCCCTACCCTTCCTGTCATCCACAAGAGAAACATTAGGAAGAGCCAACATTTGGGGATCAAAGCCCAGACCTGCCGACTTCTGCCACATCTTTACAACTCAGCCCTGCTTGTGTAATTCTAAATGTTCTGTTCTTAACTTCTTGATTTTTGTCATTTTATACTTAGAAAACAAAGAGAAGTTTTTTCTTTCACATGACCTGTTTTTTATCTTCTTGTCTATTTTTGTTCAGTTTTATCAGCCTTAAAAGCCAGTTCCTTACCTCTACTTATTGTGTGTGTATACATGTGTGTGTACGTGTGTGTGTGTTTCTGGGGATTAAATCCAGGGACATTCTACCTCTGAGCTAGCCCTATTATTTTTGCTTTGTTTTGTTGTTGTTGTTGTTGTTGTTGTTGTTGTTGTTGTTTGAAACAGAGTCTCACTAGGTTGCCAAGGACCTCTCTAATTTGTTGAGGCTGGCTGCAAACCTACAATCCTTGTGTCTCAGCTTCCCAGTACTAGGATTACAAGCATGTGCCTCCACACTTGGATCTAATTTCTACTCTTTGAAATCATATTTAAAATAAAAATCTTCATAAACAAAGCCCAAAATGCTTTGTGGCCTGATTTAGCAAGAAAGAACCTTATTTGGAAAAAAATTAATAACGAAATATCTAAAATAGAAAATCTTAGCTAGGAAAAACATAAAAAAGATCTTTTTTTTTTAATTTTTTTTTGCAGTACTGGGAATGGAACTCAGGGACATTCTACCTCTGAGATACACTCTCAGCCCTATTTTTTATTCTTTATTTTGAAACAGGGTCTCACTGAGTTGCAAAGGGCCTCACTATGTAGCTGAGACTGGCCGCAAACCCAGATCCTCCTGTCTCAGCCTCCCAAATGCTGGGATTACAAGCATGCACCACCATGCCCAGGAGGATTTATTTTTTTGTCATTGTTTGTTTTTTTGGTTTTGTTTTTGTTTTTTGGTGGTACTGGGGTTCCTGGAAACCCTTCTACCTCCGGCTACACTCCCAGACCTATTTTATATTTTTATTTGGAAACAGTCTCTTAAGCCAGCAAGGCTGGCTTCGAACCTGCGGGATCCTCCTGTCTCTGCCTCCCAAGTGTGGGGATTACAAGCGTGCGCCACCATGCTCAGCGTGGATTGATGTTTTATACGTAGTAAATGACAATAAAAGAAACACAAGATGATCACAAATCACTTAGCACACTGATCTTAGGATGACCTTTGAAACTAAGATAACAAAGTGAGATAATGTCTCAGGTTATTTTTCTGAAATTGTGTACTGTTTATTAAAATACTTTTCTACTCATTGTCTATGTTATTATGACTTTGGAAATAATTACAAAAATTTAAGCATAATATTCCATTTTGTCAGTCACATTAAAATATCATAAAGAAATGCACTCATGAATACACCATACATTTGTTTATTTATTTGATGTATGGTCCAGGGTCATTCTACCTCCAAGCTTCACTTTCACTGCCCCCCTTTTCATTTTATAACAAGATTTTGCTAAGTTACAGCAAATCCTACTAAATTGCTGAGATTTACCTTAAATCTGTGATCCTCCTTTCTCAGCCTTCTTTTTTTTTTTTTTTTTTTTATGGTACTAGGGATGGAACTCAGGGGCCTTCTACCTTCAGGCTACACTCCAGACCTATTTTATATTCTGTTTGGAAACAAGGTCTTACTACTTTGCTGAGAGCCTCATTAAGTAGCTAATGTTGACTTTGAACCTGTGTAATCCTCCAGTCTCAGCCTCCTGAGTACTAGGTTTACAAGCATGTGCCACCACTCCTGGCTACATCAGCCTTTTATGTACTGAGATTACAGGTATGCACCGGCACACCCAGCAATTTGACATATTAAATAGCATTACTTCTTTATTTTTTGAGATACTGGGAATGGAACCCAGGGGCATTCTACCTCTCAGCTACACTCCCTATTTTTTTTATTCTTTATTTTGAAACATGGTCTCACTGAGTTGAAAAGGGCCTCACTAGTAGCTAAGGCTGTCTGTGAACCATGATCCTCCTGTCTCAGCCTCCAAAATGTTGGGTAAATAGCGTTACTTTTGAGACACAAAGTTCAACAGGTCTTCAGTTTATAGTCAAGTAAAAATATATGATATGGATAAAAATTACAGGATAGCAAAGAAGATGATAAATCCCAGCCGGGTGTGGTGGCACACGCTTGTAATCACAGCATTCGGGAGGCTGAAACTGGAGGATTGCGGTTCGCAGATAGTCTCAGCTACTTAGTGAGGCCCTCTGCCACTTAGTGAGACCCTGTTTCAAAATAAAGAATAAAAAAAAAAACAGGGCAGGGGGTGTAGCTCAGAAGTCGAATGCCCCTGGGTTCCATCCCCAGACTGAAAAAAAAAAAAAAGTTGATAAATCCCATAAAAACGGTGGCCTGGCCACTTAAAAGAGGGAAATATCACTTCTTTATGCTAATGAAGTGAGACAAGCAATGAGAAGGAAAAGATGTTTGGAGCAGACCCTGAGGGATCCCAGGTATTCCAGGCTGAATAAATTTCCCAAATAAAACAGAACATTGGGGTTTTTTGGTCAACAGTAAACAGTCCAGATGGTGAAAGTGGCATGAAATCCAAGGAAATGACTAAGGACAGCTGGTGTTGAGTGAGCCATCACAAAGCCTTGGATGCCAGGTAAGAATAGCTCGGAGCCAAGCAGGGTGGAACACACTTGAAATCCCAGTTCTTAGGAGGCTGGGACAGGAGGATTGGAGATTTAAGGCCAGTCTCAACAGCTTAGCAAGGTTCTCAAACAACTTAGTTGAGACCCTGTTTCAAAATAGAAAATTAAAAGGGCTGAGGTTACAGCTCAGAGGCAGAATGTCCCGGAGTTCAATCACCAGTAGTGAGGCGGGGGAAGGAGGAGGAAATGTACCCTCAGCTGAAACAAGAAACAGAGATAGAGGATCAGGTTTAAGGAAAAATTAAAGGACTGCTCTTAAAGTGCTTTTCTTTGTGTTGTAAAATGAGTTCCTTGGCCTAAAATTTCTTCCTATCTGTTTTCAAGATCAGGCTAAGCCTGGATTTTTTCTCTACTGCTCAGAGCCAACAGCTTTTGTTGTTCCCACTGAGCCTCCCTCTTTCCCCCTGTAGCATTTTTATAGCGTGTCACTCTCTCTTCCTACTTTTGAACTGTCTTCCTAGCCTTCTATGATTCTATTCAGACAGTTGATTCTAAAGGAGAAGATAAAATCACTTGGACTCTTCAGCGATGATCAGCCCCAAACCTACTTTATCCTCAGAGTTCCTGGGTCAGGGATGGGAAGGACAAGGTCTCACACCCGCCTTCTGACGTCATCCGAGGCTTGCTAGAGTTGAAAGCAAGACCGCTCAACGCATAACTCAGTATATTTCAAAACTTCTGAAATGTTTCTAGTTGTGACTTTCTTACCAATAAATTTGGATCAATTATCCTGTATTATCAATATATTTTTGTTTCATAAGCTAATTTATGGCTTGGTTTTTTTATTGTTTATATAATTAAATTTTGTCAAGTAGCCAATCATATCAAGAGGTTTTCAATATGTTATTACTAACAATGACAAGAAACCTGGAAATGGTAAAAATATTTAATTCTTTTTATTACTTATTCTGCTCAATGTGTTTACTCTTAAATCTTCTGATTACTAACTACTAGAAAAATGCTGAAAATCCTGGAGGTTTTGAATAGTTCATAACTAACATTAACATTTTATGAAGCCCAATAAACAGAGGAAATTACTCTAAAAACTTAATAACTTGGGAAGCACCAGTTTGTTATGCAATTATTAGGCCAAAATTTTATCAGCCTATAACTCTAAGCAGATTAACAATCTAACTATAGCCTATAACAATCTAAAACAGATTGGGGAAAAAATCACTTCTTTTTAGAGAAGAATAGAACCATTGCTTCTGGGCAAAGTTTCTTCTTTTAATCAACTTTTTAGTTTTATAATTTTTGGTAGGTTAACAACAGTTGAATTGTACAACATTATGCTGATGTAAAAAAGTAACAGTACCTTTAGTTTTGTTACCCACAACGAAAGAAGGGTTTCTATGAAGACTCAGTACAATCTATGTTTAGATATTTTGTGACAACCTTAACTCAAACCTCTAAAATTGCCTATCTCTATATTTTCTTTGCTTCATTCAGTCACCTACTCAACTATTTATTAAATAGTGATTGAGTGTCTATTACCACAAAACACTGAGTGTCTATTAACACAAAACCACAAAAAACACAAAATAAAGGTAGAAATAAGTAAAATCATTAGCCTAAATGTGCATATCATCTTATTTTCCAGTAGTCTTCAATACATAATTATCAAACCAGACTAATTATTTTTTATAAAAAAAAACCAACACAAAGAAACATTTAGGAAATTAAGGATAGGCCTGTGCTAAAAAATTTCAGTAAACAAACGTCCAGAGAAAATAGACACAGAACCCTGAGGTGGGATAAGAAAGCCACTAGATTAAAAATTGCAAATCTACTAAGAAGTATTATATTCTGGTTGACTTTCAAAGAAGTAGTAAAGATACAAGAAGCTTAAATAAAAAGTTAACACAAAGATAGATGATCGAGCCAGGTATGGTAGCATACGCCAGAAATCCCAGTATTTAGAAGGCTGAGACAGGAAGATCGCAGCTTTACAACCACCTCAGCAGCTCAGCTAGGCCCTGCACAACTTAGTGAGTCTCTATTTCAAAATTACAAGTAGTATAGGGCTGGGAGTGTAGCTCAGAGGTAGAATGATCCTGGATGCAATCCCTTGTGTCTGTCTGTCTGTCTCTCTCTCTCTCTCTCCCCTCTCTCTTATCTCACTCTCTCATCTCTCTGTATCTCGCTCTCCTCTCTCTCCTCCCTCTCTCTCTCTCTCTCTCTCTCCTTTCTTTCTTTCACACACACACACACACACACACACACACACACACACACAGATGATAGAGTAACACAAAGAATTTTCACATATGTGATTTGTAATTTCAACTTTTTTAGGTATGGCAATCATATAGTGTGTGTGTATATGTGTGTGCATGTGTGTGTGTGTGTGTGTGTGTGTGTGTTACTGTGTGTCTCTACACGTTTGTTCAAGACAAATGATTATTTCTTTCCCTATAGGATCTTTTCTCCATTTGCAAAGACACAGAAGATGCATTCATCTATGTCTAAGCTAAAATGACAAGACATGTTTTCTTTGATTTATTAGTAAACAACTAAATAGCAACATTAAGCTTTTAGGAAAAGATTAACAACACTGCCCTGTAGTACCTGTCACGGTAATTTAAGTAAAAGCTGTTAAAAATGTTCATTCTTCATAATGGAACATTCAATGGTCTTTGCCTAATGGACAGGGAGATGGTGTGTGATACCTTTGGAACTAGGGCAGCATGATAAAAATGTAGTGATGCTTTAGTCTAAAAAAGAAGCTTATTCTAAAACTAGATAAATCCTGATTGCAGGGTATTGTCTTTCTTCAATTTCACCTAAATTTTTTCTTTGTTTAAAACTCTTTAAATCCATATGGAATGTGAAACTGAATATATTTGATGAAACTGAGAGTTACTCATTTAATTTTGCAATTTTCTTTAATTTTTCCTCTGGAGAAAATTGCCTATATGTAAACAGATATCCCTCCTAAGTACCAAAATAATAGTCAAATATGAGAATATGGGGTTTTGCTCTTCTGTAATTGTGAGAACAATGATCACAAAAGTGGGAAAACACCCAGGCACGGTGGTGCACATCTGTAATCCCAGTATTTGCTGAATCAGGAGAACTGCAGGTTCAAGGACAGCCTCAGCAACTTGGAGAGACTTTGTTTCAAAAGAAAACACAAAATCGAACTAGAAGTGTATCTTGGAGGTAGAATCCACCTGAATTCAATCCTCAGTATCACAAACAAAAGAGAGAGAAAGAGGGAGGGAGTAAGGAAGAAAGAAGGAAAAATCATTGATTAATGCAATTCCATTTTGTCAGTTAACAAGAAATAATTCAGTGAAGAAAAGAACTCTAAACTTTGTCTTATTTCTTTTCACCAAAAGTCACAATACATCTTCCGGAGACTAATGTCCAATCCATCCACCCACTTAGATCCTAAAACACGTGAAAATATGTTCACGTAAATGGACTTCTTCATTCTAGATATATCTGAAATCACATGAAAGTTTCTCTGCCCCAGAAAATATTTCTTTAGAAGCCTGATGCTTATCCTTATGACAATGCAGGTGCATGTGGTATTTCCATTCCAAATTACTTTGATCCTCTGATTAGACTTAACAGCCTATGAAATCTGAACCTGTTAATGTTTCCATTATACCCATTTCTATGATATAAACATTGATGAATCAAAGATAATTGTACATTTTTGCCTGACACTTTTATGATCCTCTGCTACTCTGATCCCTCTATTTTACCAAATTGATTTTTACACATACAGAATACTTTTTTTTTTTCATTTGGAAAGAAATGAAACTATGTTAACTTACAAAAGTGTTCATCTAGATTTTAAAACATATTAAATACATTAATTAGTGGACTTTGGATAATAAAGATATACCCAGAGATCAACCAAGATCAAAAAGGCACTCTCAGGAAACTAGAGGTTGACTGCTATCCATTGTAGACTACCGATTGGAACACTAGCAAACATTATTCTGCTTTTATTTTTACTTTTAACTAAATTTGGAAATCTAAACTGATTATATAAAAATGGAATAAAATTTCAGAAGACTAGTTCATCTAGAGAATGTACAGACCCAGTCGCCCCATTTAGACAAATGATGAATTAATTAGCATGCTTATGCAATAGAAATATAAGCATTAGTGGGTTAAAAGGGTTTTGTTAATTTTCCAAAAAGAATCCTTCAGTGTGAAGATTCATGAGTCTTGGGAGAGGAGCAGAAGAAACCACAGTACAGGAAAAATTTCAGTATTTTATTGATGTTTACTACTCATTAATAAATGAAAAAATAAAACTTTATAAGTATTTAAATTTAGGTTGATTCTGGTGCCCTCATTTGATGGCTTTCAAGTGGGTAATGTGTACCTTTCGATATTTAAAAAAAAATAGAAAACCCAGTGCGAGAGAAAGAAACTCATACCCATTAAAGAGATTTTGCAGACTCTAATGGTTTGTAGAATATGTGGACTCAGACAAGTGGATTATCTTATTATTGATTTTTAACTGAACTAACCTTCATATAAAGAGCAAAGGTTTAAAAGGATTCTTTGCAAAGCAATTGTGATCTGAGGGAGATGCAATGGACTAGGCAGAAACAAACAGCAGGAAGAAGACAGTGTTGCTATTTCTCCTTTTCCTAAGATGCACTCACCAGCCACATTGTGGGAAAAAATTACAAGGATGTCCAAGTTGAGAAGATGTAGGGCCAGTTCTTTACAGTCTTCTAAAAGACTATTTGAAATATAAGTTACTATCTACTATTGATTACATGAAATCACATTTCTATATAATTTTTTCTTGGGAAGTTATTGAGAAATTAAGATGTTTTTTGATATGTTATGCTTCTCTTAATATATTTTTGCTACTTATTATTTTAAACTTAAATAATTATGGTATTTATTATGTTATGTATTATATTTTAATTATGTTATATTATTTATCTATCATATAAGGGAAATATATGACCCTTCATTTTTTGTGACTGGCTGATCTCACTTAGCAAAAATATTGTCTAGTCCCATCTATTTTTCTGAAAATGGCATAATTTTGTTCTTCTTTATGGCTGAGTAGTATTCCATCATGTGTATATTCAATAATTTCATAATCCGTTCATCTACTGATAGATACCTAGACTGGTTTCATAATTTGGCCATTGCAAATTGTTTGGCTATAAACATAGATATGCATATATCAGTCTAGCATTCTGTTTAGCCATGGAACATTTCTGTGGTTGAAGTGACTATACTTCAATTATGTATTCTAAAGATAAAAGGGAAATATAAGAAGGAAGGGAGAGAGGGGTAAAAAAGACAGAAATACAAATTTATACAATGACCCAAAAAAGGGCAAAATAGAGGAAAGAAGGACAGAAACACAAAAAGAAAGGATAGCAAGCAGGAGCCCTCCAAGAGACAGAGGCTGCCCTGCCTGCATGCTCCCTCCCTGCAGATCCCGGGCTGCCTGGCATCCTCACGCTGTCCCCTCCCTTGCTCTGCCAGCCTTGCTCCCTTCTCACCACCCAGGGAAAGTTCTCTGTTCACTTCTGCTTCCTCTTCCACAGGCATGAGCTGCAGGCCATGGTTTCCATTGCAAAGAGAGTAAGATAAATGTAGAAAGCAGTGAGTAATTTATAATAAGGGTCAATTACTGCTTTAAATGGTAAAAACTAGAATGTACAACCAGTTTCCAAAACACAGAGCAAGCCTGCAGCTCCAGGTCTGCAGAGGAAGATCATTTATTTACTTACCAGGGGAACGCAGTGGGCAGCAATTGTGATGAAGAGCGGGATAGGGAAGTGCTACAGACACCTGAAAACAAATGTGGCTCAAGAGAAAATAAGACACTTAAGGGACCTGAGATAGCTGAGGAGAGAGACCAGTAGGACAGTGGAAGGGGATGGGGAAGGGACGAGCGAAGAGGGCACTGAGGAAGGAAGCAGTTTGCATGTCTATCTAGGAAGGTATCACTGCCAACCTCACTGACAGGTGTGGGGGAGTGGGGTGGGGCGTACAGATCTAAGGAGACACACCCAGAGCTAAGTGCATGTGTATTTTGTGCCACTTTGATCCTCACTATGACATATAATAACAATGTAGTAGGAAAATGTAAAGAGGCAAAAAGATTCAAAAGATAAAAAGAAATTTAGAAAAATGAGTTAATATACAATGGGCAATAACACTACCCATAGTATAGGCTATTTCAGAAAGTTCAAGACTCTAGATCATCTAAAACATTCAGTCATCTCTAGCTTTGTTTGTTTGTTTGTTTTAGAGATTAATCTCAGGGGCGAACTGAGATTAATCTCCAAAACAAAGAAAGGCATTCTATCTCTGAGCTATAACCCCAGGGCCTTTTTATTAATTTATTGATTTTATTTTGAAACAGGGTCTTGCTAAGTTGCTAAGAGTCTTGTTAAATTGCTGAGGCTGGCCTCAACCCTGAGATCCAGTTTTAGCCTTCTTGATACTAGGATTGCAAGTGTGTGCCACCATGCTTGGTTATAGGTTGTTTTATCTTTATTTCTGTTCTTTCTACCCATGATATTCAGGCAGGGAAACAACTTATCTCAAATACCGCACCAATAATTTGTGAGACCACCCTGCCCTCAGTTTCTAATTTTAATCTATCTTAGCTATTGCCATAATAGCCTTCCTCAAATAGTTTTACTTTGTGACTTCAAAATGATTCAGTAATTTTGAGTTATTCAGCAGCTACCGATTGCCTACTAAATTCTTCTGTGTGACACTTGACAAGATGGTCCCAAGCTGTCTTTCCAGGTCAGTGGCCTATTCCTTCCCTATCAATTATACTCATTTCTCCCAATAGAATACTAGCATTCCTGGCTTGGTCAGAGTTCTTTTGAAGAATACATTCTCCTGTTCCCTTCCCTTAGTTTGATGTACTTATTTATTTATTTTTAAATTTTATTTTATTTGATTTTTGGTGGTACTGAGGTTCCTGGAAACCCTTCTACTTCCGGGCTACACTCCCAGACCTATTTTATATTTTATTTTGAAACAGGGTCTCACTAAGTTGCTGAGAGCCTCACTAAGTATCTGAGGCTGGCTTCAAACCCGTGCGATACTCCTGTCTCAGCCTCCCAAGCGCGGGGATTACAAGCGTGCGCCACCACGCCCAGCCCTTAGTTAGATTTAAATGATGCTCCATCCACCAAGAAGTCCATGGTTATCTCAGCCAGCTGAGTCTTCTCCACCTTTATTGGCCTTGCCCTTTTGTTTAAAAAAAAAAAAAAATTAGCCAGGCGTGGTTAGCATTTGGGAGGCTGAGATTGGAGGATTGTGGTTCACAGACAGACTCAGCTATTTAGTGAGGCCCTTAGCAACTTAGTGAGATCCTATTTCAAAATAAAGAATAAAAAATAGGTCAGGGAGTGTAGCTCAGAGGTCAAATGCCGCTGGGTTCCATCCCCAGACCCAAAAAAAAAAAAAAAAAAAAAAAATCTAAATCCATGGTCACAGCTTCCGCAAACTTGGGCTCCAGGGAAGGACATGGGGTGATACAATTGCTGAATTCCATCATTGTGATGCTACTGGGCTAGTAACAGGACTTAAAGAAATCATTCACCTTGTTGTGTGAATGAATACATGAATGAAAAAACGAATGTATATATAGTGTGCCTAATACTCTGTATTGTTTGCTCTCTTCTTCTTTCTGTTCAAAGTATAACAAAGGCCAGGCCAGAGTTCCTGTAAATCCTATGTAATGCTTTACATATGTAAAGAATAAATTCTCATTTGAGTCAAATATAACTTAATGTTTTGGAAAAAAAGAGAAAAAAAGGAGTAAGCTTCAAAAAGTAGATTCTTTTTAACAGCTCATTCTTACAAACAACATGCTCACGGCACGGGTCTGTAAGTTCCCGCTGGGGTGGGCTCACAGTGGCTCTGACACAGTGCCTCCATCCTTGGGTTTACAGTTTCTGCTTCGTCTTCAGTCTTGCCATTGTGCCTACGACAGAACCCCACAGCACCTGCTCTCAGTTCAAATCAGAGCCACCTTCCTATTACTCACTGTAAGAAAATACCCCCTTTCTGCAAAAACACCCTTCTCTTATTAGAGGCACTGAGTCCTGCTTTTATAATCATACACCTAAAGGGATTAAATATTACAACATAGTTTGTCACTTTAAATCCACTTAAAATAGCTACTGAACCTTTGTTTTGATATGAGGGATACAAGCTAAAGGGGAAAATTATATGCTCAAGCCTATACACCTGCTGTTAATCTAAGGTGTAATTATTGTTATTAGGGATTAGCGAGTAAGTAAAGCCTTTTAATTAATAGGAACTAAAGAAAACTGCTCGAAAAAGAAGAAATTACTATTTAACAGGAAAATAATACTGCTTTATATCAATGCATCTTAGTACATTTAAACTTTTGACATGATTTTTTAATTTATTTTTTCTTTTTGTAGTACTGGGAATGGAACCTGGGGACATTCTGCCTCTGAGCTATGCCCCTATTCATTTGTCAATTTTTTCATATGTGGGTGATATTACGGATGGGACTCAGAGGCATTCTACCTCTGAGCTACACCCCTAGCCCTATTTCATTCTGTTTCAAAATAAAGAATAAAAAATAGGATCTCAATAAGTTGCAGAGAGCCCCACTAAGCTCCTGAGACTGGCTTTGGACCTGCAATCTTCAAGTCTCAGCCTCCTGCTCAATTTTTTGTTTTCAAACTTAGTCTTGTTAAATTGCTGAGGCTGGTCTTGAATCTGAGATCCTGCTGTCTCAGCTTCCCAAGTACTGGAATTACAGGCATGTGCTACCATGTCCAGCTGATTTTATTATTCTTTAATATACATCAAAATAAATAACAAGCACAAATGAAAGTTGGCCACCAGTGATTTCAAGCTGTGTCCTACTTTTCTGGTGTTGTCATCATAGTCGCTGGGCCCGGGAAGACATTATCATAGAGAAGGAATGTGGCTACTTCAGGCCTTAGGAGGAGTGCTGCTCACTCATCCACAGAACCCGAGGAGGAAATAATGAACTCCACTCCTTGACCAAAAAGACAAAGGCTTATGGAGGTAAGCTTTGCCCTAAACAGACAATGCAAATAATTCTGGCAAAAAACAGATAGAGAGAATCATGTGGCTATTAAAACATATTCATAAATTCTTCACATTTGTGAGCAAATTGTTGCTGAGTGGTCAGGCACTAAATTTGAAAGCTATTTTTAAAGAACATTTTCAACTCCTTTAAGATTTTTTATTTGTGCATTGTATTCATACATCATAATGGGATAAAAAAACTTGTGTAAATATATATACACACATCGCCCAGTTAGCCCCTACCCAATCACAACCCCTTTCCCTCCCCAACCCTCCTTCCCATGCTTGGCTTAGTGGTTGACATCTATATGTTTGTTTAAGTAAATCATGTGTTTTAGAGTGTTTCCTTTTTCCCCACTCAGATCCCCTCAGTTAGGTTGCCTTATTTGCTCCTCTATAGGATATCCTTTTTAACCTAGAGTTCCTCCTATGACCCATTTCTCCTTAGCTTTCACATATTAGGGAAAACATTCAATTTCCTATTTTTTGTGACTGACTAATCTTGCTTAGCATAATATTCTCCAGTTCCATTCATTTTCTTGAAAATGATGTAGTTGTGTTTTTCTAGATGGCTGAGTATAATTCCATTGTGTACATATCCCACAGTTTTGTAATCCATTCATCTGTTGATGGACATCTTGGCTGGTTCCATAGTTCAGCTATGGTGAATTGTGCAGCTATGAACATAGATATGCAGGCATTAGTTTGGTAGTTTGGTTTGCTTTCTTTTGGGTAGATACCCAGAAGTGGTATTGTGGGTCAAATGGTAAATTTGTTCCCATTTTTCTGAGGATCCTCCATACTGTTTTCCAAAGTGGTTGCACTAATTTGCAATCCCATCAACAATGTTTTAGAGTTCACACTTCTCCACATCCTCGCCAGCATTTGTTGTTGTTTGTGATTTGAATGATTGCCATTCTAGTTGGAATTAGGTGAGATCTCAGGGTAGTTTTGATTTGCATCTCTCTGATTGCTAATGATTTTGAGCATTTTTTCACGAATTTATTGGCCATTTGAATTTCTCCTTTCATGAAGTATCTATTTCTTATTTCTTGAAGTATACATTCTAGATATTAGTCTTCTATCTGAGGAGTATGTGACAAAAATCTTCTCCCATTCTGTTGGCTCTCAGTTGAGGTTCTTAACAATTTCCTTTGCTGAACAGAAGCTCTTTTGTTTCATGCAATCCCATGTATTGATTAGCCTTTTAGTTTCTTGTGCCTTTAGGGTCTCGTTGAGAAAGTTTTTACCTGTGCCTATGTGTTGCAATGTTGGACCTATGCCTTCTTCAAGGAGCCTCAAGGTCTCTAATCTAATTTCCACGTCTTTGGTCCATCTTGAATTGACTCTTGTGCAGGGTAATAGTGGGATTTATTTTCATTTTTCTGCATATGGTTAACCAGTTTTGCCAACACCATTTGTTGAGCAGGCTATTTTTTTTATCAAGGGCTTTGAGGTGTGCCCTTAGGTTATTTATTTGGTGGTTTTCTGTTCTTCTTATGTGAGCACATGGTGCTATAAATTTTCCTCTTAATACTGCCTTCAATGTGTCTCAGATGTTGTATCTCTATTTTCATTTGTTTTTAGAAATTTCTTGATTTCACCCCTTATTTATTCTATGACCCATTCTTCATTTAGAAGTGTGGTGTTCAGTCAACACATGTTTATGTGGTTTCTCTGAGTCTTCTTATAGTTGATTTCTAATTTTATTCCATTATGGTCTGAAAAGACACAGGGAAGTATGTCACATATTTTGTATTTGCTAATGCTCACTTTGTGTCCCAGGATGTGATCTACTTTGGAGAAGGTTCCATGAGCAGCTGAGAAAAATGTGAACCCTACTGTAGTTGGGTGAAATATTCTATATGTGTCTAACAGGTCTATTTAATTAATGGTATTCTTTAGGTCTGAGGCATCTTTACTGACATTTTGTCTAGAAGATCAGTCTAATGTAATGAGAGGTGTGTTGAAGTCTCCCAGTATTATTATATTGGGATTTATATGTGACTTAATATCACAAAGAGTTTGTTTTATGAAAGTAGCTCTACCTAGGTTTGGGTCATAAATGTTGATTATTGTTATTTTCTCATGCTGGATTGTTCCTTTTACCAGCTTAAAAAAATGACCTTTGTCTCTACTAATAAGCTTGGGCTTGAAGTCTAACTTATCTGATATCATAGTTATAACTTCTACTTGAAGTTCCATTGGCATGGATTACCTTGTTCCAGCCATTTACCTTAAGTGTGTTTCTATCTTTACTTGTGTGTTTCTGGCAAGCAGCATATAGATGGATTCTGGTTGTTAATCCATTTTGCCACTTTATGTCTTTTTATTGGGGAGTTGAGGCCATTCATATTCAGTGTGATTACTGACAGATGATTTTTAATTCCTAACATGTTGAGATTTTACTTTTTTTTTGAAATACTATTTATTATTCTCTTCTTAGTTGTCTGCTGGATGGAAATTCCTGTTTCCCTGGTTCTGGCATGTATTACTTGCTTCTTCTTTGTAGTTAATCTCTTTGCGTATTTTCTCTAGTGCTGGTCTTAAAGACATAAATTCCTTCAGCTTCTGTTTGTCATGGCAGACTTATTTCCTCATCTAATTTGAAAGATAGTTTTGCTGGGTAGGAAATTTTTGGCTGCAAGTTGTTTTCTTTCAGAGTTTGGAATATGTTACTCCAAGCCCTTCTGTTTTTCATGACTTGGTTTGGGAAGTCTGGAGTGATTCTAATTGGTTTCCCTTTGAATGTCATTTTGTCTTTTGTTTTTGTTGCCTTCAAGATTCTTTCCTTGGCTTCTACATTGGTCATTTTGACTATTATGTGGCTTAGGGAACCTTTTCTCTGATCTTGTCTAAAGGGGGTTCTATAAGTTTTCTGTACCTGTATGTCAATCTATTGCTCTATGTTTGGAAAATTTTCTGCTATTACTTCTTTGAAAAGATTGTTGAGCCCCTTGGTTTCACCTTTTCTCTCTTTTATGCCAATTATTCTTAGGTTAGCTCTTGTAAGATGTGCCCATATTTCTTCAATGTCTAATTCCTGCTGTCGAATTGTTTTTCTTTTTTTATATTTATTTTTTATTTTATTATTATTTTTTTGTGGTACTGGGGGTGGAACCCAGGGGCTTTTCTACCTCCGGGCTATACTTTCAGATCTAGTTTATACTTTATTTGGAAACAGGGTTTCACTAAGTTGCTGAGAGCCTCACTAAGTAGCTGAGGCTATCTTCAAACCTACACGATCCTCCTGTCTCAGCCTCCTAAGCACTGGGATTACAAGCATGTGCCTCAGCTACTTAGGCTCTCAGCAACTTAGTGAGACCCCTGTTTCCAAATAAAATATAAAATAATTTTGGAGGTATACCCCAGAAGTAGAAAGTCCCAGGTTTCCATCCTTAGTATTGCAAAAAATTCAATTAAAACCTACAACTGTTGGAAAGTTGTGCACTTATTCTGAGTACATTATTTTATTTCTGTGTGTTTGTGTGTGTGTGTGTGTGTGTGTGTGTGTGTGTGTATTATTGGGGGTGGAACACAGAGGCTTTCTACTTCCGAGCTATACTCCCAGACCTTTTTTCTATTTTTTTATTTGGAAACAGGGTCTCACTAAGTTGCTGAAAGCCTCACTAAGTAGTTGAGGCTGGCTTTGAACCCGTGCGATCCTCCTGTCTCAGCCTCCCAAGTGCAGGGATTACAAGCATGCGCCACCACACCCAGCTCTGAGTACATTTTTTATTGTAATATAGTAAGCACTTTTTTGTAGTAAACACTTTTAATAGGTAAATTTTTAACTACCTTAAAAAAAGAGAGGGAGGGAGGGAGGGAGAGAGAAAAGAGAAAGAGAGGGGGAGAGAGAGAGAGAGAGAGAGAGAGAGAGAGAGAGAGAGAGAGAGAGAAGGAAGGAGAAGAAAGAGAAAGCAAAAGAGAAAAACAGTAAAGAAATTAAAAAGATTAAAGAGTTAAGGAGGACTGAAAAAGCATAAAGCCTATGGGGAGGCAATAGAAAGCCTGTGTTCTGGACCAGGCCTTCCCAGGTGGATTCTCACTCTTCTGCTCTCCGCCACACTGATCTTGTGCCTCTGCTTGCTCCCCTGCAAGGAGAGCACCACTCACTGAGCTCCCAGGTCTATTATAAGGACTGAGTGAATTGTCACATAATCAAGACTAGCTAAACACTTGAAATGATATCTGACAAGCTAATACTAAATAAAATCTCTTTAACCTATGAATTATTTTTTCTAAAAGTAGAACCAAAATGCGAACAGAAATTGACACAGGGTCTCACTGAGTTGCAAAGGGCCTCACTAAGTAGCTGAGGCTAGCTGCAAACCACAATCTTCCAGTTTCAGCCTCCCAAATGCTGGGATTAGAAGAGTATGCCACCACACCCAGGTCTTCATTATAGCTTTTGAAGCCATGCGATACTTTATAAGTTTTCAGAAAAAAGCTTTTCAGGGCAGTATCTCATTTTAGCCTGATAACAAAGCTATAACAGAGATGCTAGGTTGGGATTATCAGTTTCATGTTTATGACACAAGAAACAGAAATTTGGAGAGGTTAAGACCAATGGGACAATAAAAAGAGATCAGTCTCAAACTCAGGCTTCCTAAATCACAGTTTTGTTCTCTTAAAAATACGCCATCAAAATTTTTTTATTACCACTCTCCAGCCCAGATTGACATAGGATACCAAATACCACTGGGATAGAGGAAAGGGCTTAGCACCATCTTTAATATTTTGTCATAAACAATCTAAAAATAGTCTATTTTCCCTTGGGTTTCTTGAAGAAAACAATTGTTAAAGTAAGTAGGTTATTTCCTGTCTGTCTAGTTATATATCATTCAAATATATACAATTAATTTCCAGGTAACCAAAGTTCCAAGGTTTTTTGTTTTTGTTTTTGTTGTTAGTACTAGGGACTGAACTCACATACACTCTACATCTGAGCCACTCTACGTCTCCAGCCCTTTCTATTTTTTGTCTTCAAAGAGGGTCTCTTTAGGTTGCTGCACATCTCACTGCATTGCTGAGACTATGCTTGAACCTGAGATCCACCTGTCTCAGCCTTCCATGTACTGGGATTACAGGTGTGTGCCTGACTAAGATCCACATTGCTTTTTTTGTTTTTTTAAGTCAATCCATTGATTTTATATCCTGTATCTGAACGTGACATTTCAAAATAGTCATTACAGTCTGTTGGCTAAATATAATAATTGTGAAGTAAAAACTAAGACAATACTCATTACTCACTGCCAGATCCTCCGGCTAGGGCCAGGATCTTATCCACTGTGCCTGTCTTCTACCGCCCACCATGCTACCTGACTTTCCCAGGCATTATTTGCCACAGAAGAGGTATTCAGTGAGTGTATGGTCTTTTAAAAAGTTCTATTTTTGATATATTTGAGAAGTGCTTGTCAACATTGTTTCTACTTCAAGTTAAGCATGTCTTCTGAAGCTCTGAACTTTCTATTTTTAATTTACAATGCTTTTAAAGGTCTTATTCTTTCAATGAAACATAACATAAAGCTTTCTTCACTTCTTCAAAGACTCTTGTAAAATCTCAACCCATCTAAAACATATCAATGATACCTAAAATACTCTACATATCCACTTGCCATGTAGCCATTGCTTCTTCACATTAAAAACAAATCATGTTATGTTGTAATTTTTAAATGTATAGTTTTCAATTGTTTTAAAGAATTATTTAAAGTAGACATATCTTTATTTTGTTTAATTTTATTTGGTACTGGGGATTAAACCCAAAGGCATTCTACCTCTGAGTCATACTCCCAACTTTTTTTAAGTTTTATTTAGAAACAATGTTTCTTTAAGTTGCTAAGGCTGGCCTCAAACCTAGGATCCTCCTATCACAGCTTCCCAAGTACTGAGATCACAGGCATGTGCTACCATGCCCATCTAAAAAATATTCGCTCTAGGAAAACCTTAAAGAAATGTACAAACGATCAAGTACTTACAACATATACAAGCAATGAGATACAGGCATTCTTTGAGCAGGGGATGAAGAACTACCCTCGGTGTGTGGAAGAGATGTAGAAGAGGGAGCCATGAGGAAGGGTTTATGCTGATGTTCAAAAGCTCCACGAATCAGAAAGCCCCAGTACAAAATAAAAACAAATCCCCAAATCTCTGCACCCTATTTTAATGGTAAAGAAAGTCAACAAGTTTTAGAACTAAAAGTCTGAGATTTAGAGGCACAAGCCCTTATTTCAAGTCTGACAAGTTCCCAGGCTTTGCTTCTAGGGTCAAGTTTCTTCATGCAAGGCCTCCAGGCCAGGTAGGAGAGAGGAATTTCCTTTCCCTCCAGGTAACGCTTATCTACAAGCGAGATGTCTCACTCCCCTCCTGACTGCTTAGGAAATACCTTCTGTGTTTTAGAGCTATAACTTTGTTGGGAAGGTGCAGTGTAATTTTACATCATATTGGGATAGAGTGTGTTAGAAAAATACATGCGTACAACTGCTGCCCTCCCCACCGAGTCCCCCACACACACTCCCTCCAAGTCTTTGAGATTAGAAATGGAAATTTTGTGAACGTTTATGGCATGACTTCTAATATTCAGAAGTAAGGACAACATCAGATATATAAGCAGAGACTCCAGGGACGGAAGGTGATTAGGGAAGGGAGAGGGTGAAGATGGAGTCATAGAGCTAGAACTTGGCCCAGGGCACTCCAGGTGTTTCTGTTGAGATCTTCTCCATCCTCCCCATTCCCAATTGAGAAATATTGCCACATGTTGAGCATTCTACAAAGCCAGGAGATTTTTTTTTTTATTCCGAATCCCTGGAACTTATTTTCCCCTACACCAGCTCAGGAGTGGATTAGGTATACACATCAAGTAATATCTGTGTTCACAAAATGGTTGTTTTATGTATAACATTTCACTAACATTATAGGGAAAAGGTTGTTATATTTATTTGTTAAAAAAAAAAAAAAAGCCAACACTCATCTCAGCCTTTTATTTGTTTTTATGGTACAACAAATAATTGGTCCCAGTAACATTTTACCTCTGAGCTACAGCTGAGCCCTATTTTTACTTATTTGTTTGTTTTTCAAAACACAGTTTCACTAAGTTGCAGACGGCCTCTCTAAATTACTGAGGCTGGCCTCAAACCTGCAATCCTCCTCCTGCCTCAGTCTCCCAAGTACAGGTATGTGTTATCAAACCCGGCTCATCTCAGGCTGCTATAAGACAGCCACTCACCTTAGCACACTGCCCTCAGCCTGCAGTAGTTTATGTTCTGTGTTCATGTGTGTAAAAGCCAGATTTACTCCCTGTAGGCATAAATTCTCTGTGAGCTCTATACAGTCTAGTCCAACATTGATAAATGTATATTTCAGTATTATTGAAGATCTTAGATCAAGGGAAGAAGTTCACAAAAACTTATGAAAAATAATTCCTACCCTGTAAACTTCAAATAATTAAATCCATTAACTGTTTCCATATTAGCAATGTGGAGGGGAAACTAATTTGGGATGTGTTTTACTTGCATATATATTTAAGGCCAATCAGTCTGACATATGTAGGTTATCTCTCTTTAAACACATTGCTATGAGATTAAATATAACTTTCATGCACTGATAGATTACATTTCTTGAAGTTTCCTGGTTCTTGCTCAGTGTCACTTTTGGCTCTGAAACTCTAGATGCAACCCTGTGAGTTTTTCAGGTTTGAAAAAAAATCACAGCAGTTGTATATGTGCTATTTAACAAGAGCTAGTCATTCTTACCTCAGTTTTTCTACTTCAGCTGCAAACAACGCTATTATTTTTTAAGCAAAAGCACAAACATAATGCAGACAAATAAAGCATCTTACAAAATTTAATAATTTCCATAAAAGCAAAATGGAGCATTCACAACTGCTGGAATCTATTCAAAAATATCAAACACTGTCTCCTTCCAGCAAGCGCTCAGAGCTGGACAGAAACTGCTGGGTGAGCTCTGTAGATCAGACACCAAGGCGGAGTAGAACGTCTCTGCAGTAGAGCTCTTCAGTGGACCTCACAGCTTCTGGAATCCCACTGCTCAAGAGTTAGCCTCCCCCCACACACAGAATGAAACTATTCTCGCCCTGGGGAATGCTCTCTTTTCAGTAGTATCCCTCATTGTGTTTGTTTCAAAGCAAACTAACACTTTTGGAATCACCCACTGTTCTCATAACTTGTAATAACTAGTAATAGTTTCGGGGGTTAAATGACACAACTCATTTTGTGTGAAATGCAAAAAGAAAATGGATTGCTGGAGATTGAAAGCATACTTATACCAAAATCTACTTTAGATGGGTTGCATTTACACAGGTGTGTAAGGAGAGGATGAGCAAGCTGTGAAAATGTCATGCAAGGTTTAAGAAATCTAACTAGGGCGTTGATCTTGAACAAATCATTTAGGTGAAAGTATGTGAGCTTATTAAGAAGTAAATGATATAAGACCCCTAGGAGAAAGAGATAAATAAGTAAAAATATTATGCTATTAATATATCCTAGTAAACTCTATTTGTAGTATGTTCTCATTCATTCAAACTAGCTGGACTTGGTCAGTGCATATAGTGGCTACTACACAATGGTGTGGTTTTATCATTTTTCCCTACCTATTTTAATACTAGAAGTTTTGTACTAATACTGCTGACATTCCAACAACAATATATCATCATTCTCCAAGAGAAAGAATTTCCAGTCCAACTTTGTAGTTGTTGGATTTTTTATATTAGCTAGAGATTCTGTACAATGTTATTCATTAAATGTTAATGTTGTCTGTCATACATCCCATTTGTTGAGAAAGTCTTTGGAGTGCAACTGTATATGTTTTGTTGCAAAGGAAATTTTTATTAATTGTCATATTTCTTCCTCCTTATGAAGGTCATGGAAATGTAAAACATGTTTTCTAACTTTAATTCAAAATGTTTGTTCTCGATATGCCTCAAAATGTTAATAATTCAAGTTTCAAAGGTTTAATGCCAGAATAATGGCAACCAAAATACTAGTATTGAAAATGAATAAAGATATACCAGAATACTAAAATTAGTATTTCTGTCAATACTATTTAAAAAATAACTTTAAAAAGGTTGGGTCAAATTCTCCTATTTTGTAGATATGAATAAAAACTGTCCACATGCATTTTCTAGGTATATATTTTACTTTAGTGAATTCATTTGATTATACATCTGAGATATTAAGCTTAGAGCTTCAATCTGATTGGTGTTTCTTTTAAAATTTATTCAGTTGCTACCACTTAAAAACTTAATTTTTGTTTTAGAAAAAAAATCTATCTTTTGCATGAAAATCTCAGTTGAGAAAGGGCTGTGTTCTCTAAGTGTCCAGTGTGTACCCCAAGTACTTGATTCATTAACTTCCTGAGGCCTTTAGAATATTTTAATTTTCCAGCCCTAAACTTTAAGTATAACAAATGGATAAATGCTGGCAACATAGAGAAGGCTGGCGTCTCAATGGGGAGCATGGGGCTTAGGATTCATCTGTATGGTGACCCCACTATTTTCTCTCTCTCTCTCTTCTTTCCTACATTTAATGGATGAGGAAAATTAAGACCTCCCTGCCTTGAAGTAATCAAGACAGGCACCTGACAGACCCCTCTTGTTCACAACAGAGAAGAATTTTGCTTATTGACATTATATCTGGGAGCCATAGTCCTATCTCACTCTCCTTTCCAGAAAATAAGTTCTACATAGATTACTCTCAAAGATTTTAAAGACACCATTTGCAAAATATGAGTCTGTAAGGAAAGAGAATTAGCCAAAACAGTTTGCCATATTTTCTTTATTTTTGCCATTTTGGTCTGTTAAATATTCCTAATGTTGGTGTCATGTTATAAGCCATATCTCTTGGAAATCATATTAGCATCAAAACACAGCCCATTTCCTGTATCTGATCTTATGCAAAGATGGTGTCCCTACTCAAACCCATTTCTACAATCACAATTTACCAGGGCATTTTCTAGTGGAGCATCCTGGAGTTCAGGAAGCATGATCCAAAGGGGTAAGAGCACGATGCCTTGTGATTATGATTCATAAACAAACTCCTTAGGGTCCTAAGTGACTAGATGAGGAAAAAACAGGTAGTATAATATTTGTTTGGGGATGTATAAAGAAATAATGGTCTGTGTTTACCAAATCCTCTCTAGAGATTCAAAGAAACTATTTAGCATCTAGAGCTGTGGACCCTGAGATCATGTGAGGTGGGACGAGACCAAAGTATTTAAATCCACTCCTATGCCTACCCTTCTACCAAGGTTGAAGAGAGAATCACCAGTGATGAGCTCATAATATTCTCCTGTTCCCTTGAACTCTAATGTGATTGACCACCTGTTGTTAGCAACTCTGCCATACTTAGGACAGTATATCAGGTTCCTCATTTTGATATTTAGATACTCTTAATGGAAACAATATAACCATTGGTAGAAAAATATGGCCATTAAAGTAATCCTTAAAAGATAGACAACAGACTTTAAGGAAAAATACACAGTTTATAGTGAGAATAAACCAGAAATATACCTAGTATATTTTCTCAACTGAGCATTAATGGTAGTAAAATCAAAAGGAAAATAAATTCAGAATTTTACTGAAAGTAGGCATGGTGGCATACACCTGTACTCCCAGTATTTGGGAGGCTAAGACAGAAGAATCACAGTTTCAGTGCCAGCCTCAGTAATTTAGTGAAATCCTCAGCAACCTAGTGAAAACCTGTTTCAAAATAAAAAGTAATCCAGCTATACCACTCCCGGGTGTCTTTCCAAAGGGATCAAAATCAGAAAATTATAGTAACATATGCATATCCATGTTTATCACAACACAATTCACAACAGCCAAATTATGAAACCAACCTAGCGAGTGGATTACAAAATTATAGGATATACTCACAATGGAATTCTACTCAAAGTTAAAAATTAATTAAAATTAATATTCAAAAAAATTTCCCTTTGGTTGAACAAAATCTGAAAAAGTCATTATCATATTTGATTGGATTCCATGGCCCAATTAGTAACAAATAGGGATTTCCCATTTTGTAAAAGATAGAGTGAAGAAAAAAATCATATGGCCTTAAAGACAGTATATCTGTTGTTTATTCTTTTATTAAAAGATAATGTCTGCCAGGCGTGGTGGTGCACACTTGTAATCCCCGCACTTGGGAGGCAGAGACAGGAGGATAGCGCTGGTTCAAAGCCAGCTGTGCTGGCTTAAGAGACCCCGTTTCCAAATAAAAAAATATAAAAATAGGTCTGGGAGTGTAACCCAGAGGTAGAAGGGTTTCCAGGAACCCCAGTACCACCAAAAACATAAAATAAATAAAATAAAAGATAATGTCTAAAAATTAATATAATTTTAAATATTAACATAAATACTTTTTAAAGTTTATACATGTTACAGGCTTATTGAACTTAAAAGAGACCCAATATTTTCTAATCCTAAAAAAATCTTCTCATTTTGTTTTTGCCATTAAGGAATGAAGCAATGCAAACATTGAACTCTTAAAATTCCTTTGGCAGTTTTAAACTGAAACCACTGAGGTTCCTGTGCCCAGCAACCGATTCCCTCTGTATCATGTGCACTGTGTCCTTCCGTCTCTTATTTTTCCCACACCAAGGCAACATTACTTTCGATAGGCAAGTGACTAGATAGGAGGAAAAATCAGATTGATGCTCTAAAATAATGAAAATCACCTATTAGCTGGTTGTATTCAGTCAATAATTTGTGAATTCAGGGTTACATGAGGGAAATGTCTTGAGAAGTTTAATTGTGACTAACCACCACAATTAGTTTAACCAAAATAATCCCATTGCACTGTATCTACTATCAGGCTACAAATATTTTTATTTAAATTATAAAAATGTGTCATGGAAAAAATACTAGAACAGTTCTTGTCAGACTTATGTGGATAATAAAATAATGTCATATAGAATTCCCTGGTATACTTAATAGCTATTATTCAGGGGTTACCAATAACTTAATGCTACTTGATATTCAGACCTTTGGAAGATACTGTTGCCCACCTAACTAATTTTTCCCTTCTTTACTAAATATACCTGGATTTTGTTTAGGTATCAAAAAGCCTTACCCTTCATAATGGAGGGTGATATATTCATTAGTTTAAGCCCATTTGGACAATCCTATCCTCCTAAAATGAATCTATGGAGGTATAGATTACATCACCCAACTTCTGACCAATGAGCCCAAATACAGACACTTGATATCCCTAAGGCTTAAGAAAGGTTTTCTTCTAGAAGAGCTCCTTTTAGAAATTCACCCTGTGTCAATCTAGGGCAATGTTGAGTGAGGATGCAAGGAGAAAGCCATTAAATTAACCAGCCACAGAAGTGCCTGCCACCCGCGTTACATCTTGTGATGCAGGATAAAATGCTTTCTGTGTTTTAGCCACATTTAAAGATTTTACTTCTGTGCAATATAAGTAGACTAAACTATAGCCAAACATAGCCAAAATCACTCCAGCTAATATATGCCCTTTAGATCAAGAAAAAGGTAAGAAAACATTTGTAGAGTTTATCCCGCCTTACATTGAAATTGACGTCAAAGTGATAATTTAATCATTGGTATTGGGTGTATGTGAGAATATATGTCAATGCATTCATGAAAAACAAAGAATACAGCCACTCAAAAATCTAGTCACATGTTATTTGGCCTAACTGAAACATATCTTCCAAAGTCTTGAAATAGAGCTACATTCAGCAGAGTCATTTTCAAATGTCTATACTATTTTAATATGTAAATATGAGGACCCCTGTCCCATCAAACATTGCCCGTAAAGTAACATGACAGAGTAACAGAAAAATTTTTATATTTTTCTAATCAAACAGTATGTTTTTATATTGAGAATATTTTCACCAACCATTTAAACTAAACTATACCTCAGGGCACAAAAGACTGAACTTATTCAAGTAGTCTCAACATTTTCTCATCCGTTTGGAATATTATGCACAGGTGTGCTTTGAAGTTTATAAGCCATGCCTCAGTACTTTTAAAATAACTTCTAGCAAATTTAAAAAGCAGAGAGTGTGAATCAGCCCATGCTCAGGACGGTGGCCATGTTCATCATATTTACTACTATGACATATTAGATTATTCTCCCTTCCAATGCTCCAAAGGCACACGCTCTCTGAAAAGGAAATACAGTTCTTTATGTTTGGTTCACATAATCCAGACCTGCAGTGTCAGTGCCTGAAACAAATTACTGTTTATATTAGAAACTTAGTTTAATAAATTAGGTCTGGTCCATGAACTGTCAAAGTCCTTCTAGTCTGCAATTCATATAGAACAGACGCCTTGCTTAACTAGAAGTGGCCAACGTGATTGCTTCCTCCCTGCCATTAGTACATTCTGTAGGTTTAGTTATCTACTGCCCACAGAGAATTAAAAACAATTTAAAAGGGCATCTGGAGTAAAGCAGTCTAAGGGGAAAAAAAAATCTTTCCATATACAATAACTTTCTGTTTAGGTCAGAGAATTATTCAATAATTGGCACTTGTTTAAATAGACCATTCGGGATCAGTTTGGTTTTCCGATCACAGATTGAGTTACAGGACAATTTTTTTCCCAAACTCGCTCGGCAAAGTCCTAATTTCCAGCATATTTGTGGCACCACTGTGATTAACAGAGTAGCTAATTTTTGTATAAGAGACAAACGCATTTTTCAAAAGTGTTGTAAATAATTCACTAATTTTCCACAGATTGTTTATAAATTATGAATTTTAGTTTACTTGCCCTAGTTTAGAAAAATATACCGGTAAAACAGGGGAGCTAAAAGCGGTAATTTTAGCTTATGAATTTATACAATTTAAATTTCATGAGAAAGCTGGGTTCTTCCATCTTTCATGCTACTTTCTTTGCAAGCATACTCTAAGAGTTGGATCAAGACGTCCGTGTGGGCCGCTTGGGCCACCTCTACCTCTTGCGTTGTTTTTACTCAACACATGAACAGTTGTTGCATAAAAAGTTAATAATGATGCACATCTACAAAGAGTAAGTAATAAGGCCATGGAAGCTTACATCAACTCACATCAACACTTATAAATTCAGACATATGAATATTTTTATATCTGCTAGAGCATTTTTAAAGTCTACTTGGAAAATCTATGCTGTAATGTGTTGTCTTTTGGAGTTGTTTGGTCAGTTTTAGAATTTCTATTGCGAAGGTTCAATCAAGAAATTTGCTCAGATCTTGAGTGCTAGACAGCAAAGGCCGTCAGTGACATTTTAACACTTATGTCCAGTAATACACTGACATTTCAATAAAGGAAAAGTCAGTCATGGTATGGAATGAGATGATTTCCTACAACAAATAACAACAGCACAAAACTTATCAAGCAAATTTGTTAAATCTTATAAGGTTAAAGCATTCACAGTAGCTACTGTAAGCGTTTTCCAATATGAAGATATTTGCCCATTAATACAATAAAATGCAGGTCAGCCATCACCAACGCCTCTCTACCAGCAACACAGGGCTTGGTGAATATGCAGTCTTATTTTAAATTTCACTCTTGTTCTTTGATCTTTCAAATGATTATAGTTTTCCTGGAGTGAAAAATAACTTAAACTTACTAGACTTTTTAATATCTTTACAGCCAAACTGCTACAATTCTCACTTTGCTAATCTGTAATTCTCACAGAAGAACTGGCAGCGTTACCCGGCCTTTAGCAAGGACCCTGAAGTGAAATCACTTAAAACTTCCTCTATTTTAATTTCAAATGATATATTCTGTATATAAACCACACATATATGCTCTATCAAATACAGCGACATGTACCTGTGATGTTCTTCCTGGGCTGGGATGTTGGAGCATCATGGAGAGGCGGGCTTATTATAGAACAGGTAGCAAGCTTAGATGGCAGTAGCTGTTTCCTCTCCTCTTCCTTCTCTGGAGGCCCGGGCATTTTGAAGGCCCAGGTGATTTATTTAAGATGCTATAGCTGAGTAGGGGAGGGTTTGGAATTTGAACCTGATTCTCCTTACCTTAAAGGCTTTGCAACTCCAATTGTTGATTAGAATCATCTGGGAAGCTTTGGAAAACACTACCGACCTATCATCCTAACTTAGATTCTTAGCTGATGCGGGGCAGGGCCAAGGCTTGGAGCTTTTGTTGTTGTTGTTTTGTTGTTGTTGTTGTTGTTGTTGTTGTTTGTATCTCCCTAGTGATTGTGAAATGGCCTAGATTTAGAACCCCCGGACTGTTGCTCTTTGTGTCACCATCTTACATTTCAAAGGATAGGAATCATATTTCCAGATTTATCATCATCATTCCACAGTCTCAGTTTCTCCTCTAAAAGCAGTTGACAAATGTATTTGAATATTCAGAGAATAAAACTGAAATTTGATAAGGAAAAAACTCCATTTCATAAGAACCCAACTGTTCAGGACCCCTAAGAAGCTAGATTATGGCTGCCGCATTTCAGTTTAAATAGCATTAACTAATTATTAGAAAATATTAATGTTTATTTTTTAAAGTACTGGGAGAGAAGACATCTTAATAAGGGACTAAACAAATATTTGCTAAAACTCAAAATCTATTTCCTCTTAGAAATCTAAGGATATAATATAAATAAAAAAGAATATAAATACAAGAAAATTAAACATTGTTTCCAAACTAATCCACAAATTCAAAAAATAAGTGGAAAACAATACCTTTGAGTTATAGCAGTCACAAGATACCATTTTTTTTTCACCTAAAAAAGCTAATAAGCCTCCACCCACTGCCACCATCACAATTTTTTATTTAAAATACCTTATGCCCATGAGCATTTTAGGAAACCAGGCACTCTCACACTCTGCTAATGATAATGTAAATTGATTCAATCTTAGTGCTGGAGGCAAATTGTCAGTCTGTTTTACTGCTTTAAGTTGTCCATTTCTTCTGACCCAACAATTTTGCTTTTAGGACTTATTATAATAAGATATCAGAGACATGCATAAAAATGTACATGATATATGCTTTAAAGGGTATTATTAATAAAATCCAGGCATAATGGAGCATTCTCATGATCTCAGTATTTGGGACGAGACAGGAAGATCACAGGTTCAATGCCAGTCTGAGCAATTTAGTGAAACCCCCAGTTTTATTGCAAGATCCCATTTCAAATATTAAAATAAAATTATCTAGGGGTTAGCTTGGAGGTAGAATGCTTCCAGGTTCAATCTTCAGTATGTAAAAAAATATTACTAATAAAAACATAAAATACTTCTATCAAACTAAATGTCACTAACAGGCCCACCTTATTATACAATATGATCAGCCTGTACAAATCAACACTAAAGAATATTCAATGTCAAAGGAAAATGACTGCAGTAAAATAGTAAGTAGAAAGGCTATAAAACAGCCAGGCAGGGTAGCACACACCTGTAATCCTAGTACTTGGGAGCTAAGATAGGAGGATCACAGGTTTGGTTTGAGGATAGCTTCAGTAAGTAATGAAACTCTCATCAACCTAGTGAAGTCCTATTTCCAAATAAAAGTAAAATAGGGCTGGGGGTGTAGCTAGAGGTAGAATTCCCCTGGGCTCACACACACACACACACACACACACACACACACACACACACACAAACACACACATTTCATGCATGTATATTTATACTGAGTGTATATATATCAACATACATACACGTGTCTAAAAAGGGAGATTTATATGCATATACATATAGGCACAAAATAGATTTGAAAGAAAATTACCAAAATATTACCCAATTATTATATTTGAGTAGAGAAATGAGCACTTTTTATATTGGCTTTTGTTACTATTGAATTTTTAATTTTTTATATTCAACACAAATTATTTCTAAGATCATAAAAACTAACTGTATTTTCCATAAACCCCTGATTTGATCTTGGGATCAGTGTATCCCAATTTACTAGATATTCAGAGTGTGATCTATATTGCGACCTGTTGAGAGAGCCATGCAGCACTTGAGAGCAGGTCACCCAACCTGGGCCACACAGGTAAGCTACCGACTTTCAGGAGGTTGTAGAGGAAAGGGACAACATGTGAGCATCGTATACCTCCAATGCATGAAACCCTGCAGCATTTTCATCCATCACCTAATTCATTCACCTCTGCAATACTTTGAAGTATATGTTATCTTCTCAAATTTCCATTTTATAGATGAAAACACTGAGGCTCTACATGGTTAGAGCATGCAATCCTCTTGTCTTAGCCTCCTAAGTACTGGGATTACAGGCCTGTGCCATGTGCCTGGCCCATGTGATGTTTTAATACATGTATGTGTTGTGTAATGTTTAACTCAGGGTAAATATGCATATTTTTATCTTCAGATGTCTTTTGTATGGCAAGAACATTCAAGATCTGTCGTTCTAGCTTTTTGAAACATACGGATAGAAGCCCGTGACTCCAAAACCTACACTCGCTTCCCCACTATCTTCCTATGTAGCACATTATGCATTTGTTGGGAGAAGATTTATGACGCCCAATTTCAATCAACAACTTAGAAATCCTCATATTCTGTGGACCAAATTAAGACTCTGATCAAACTATAAATTAGTGAGAGATTAAGTGATTTCCTGTTTGCAGTAGCATTTGGGAGCCAGTAAAAAAAGAAAAGAAAGCTCTGTGAGCAGCCACTGGCTCTGTCTGTGCCTTCAAAGGTGTCTTGAGCAAGGCAGGGGACAGCTATGATCACTAACCCCTCAGACTCAGTGGGGCAAAATCTTAGAGAAGGGCAAATCACTGCCCCTAAAATCTCACTTGGCCTAACTCTAGTCCTTAAAATATCTGACATATCAAATTTTACGAACCAAAAGAATAAAAGAAAATTTGCCACTTCTACAGTAAAAGAAAAAAGGACTCAGAATAAACTGATGTTTCTGTACCATCTTGGTTCCAAATTTTCACCAAAAGTTAAATATAAGAAAAGAAAATTAAAATTACTAGTGCCTACCATTTAAATCAGTTGTCAGGAAATACCCAATTAATAAGACTATCACTTTTTAACTCACAATATCTTTTATGTGTCTTAGCATTTCTAGCATAGGCCACGGAACTGGAATGTTTTCTCTTTAAAAGAATCCTTTTTTATTTTGCAATATTTTGTACCCTCTTTGGAGGATCCATGTTTTATATTCAAAAAGAGAGTAAATTCAAACAAACAAACAAAACACACACACACACACACACACACACACACACACACACACACACACGCAGAGCAAGTGAAGAGCCCATGTTATATTTAGAGCAAAATTTGTATTATATTTATCCATCATTCCAATTAAAATAACCAAGTAAATAAAAATAGATTAATACATTATAAAGTCAAAACTTACTATTAAAAGGAATAGTGTAACCATACATGGTGAAGAGTGGCCTGTAATCCCAGCAGGTCTGAAGCCAACCTCAGCAATTTAACAAAGCTTTCAGCAACTTAGCAAGACCCTGGTTCAAAACAAAAACTAAAAAGGGCTGGGGATGTAGTTCAAACATAGAATGTCCCTGGGTTCAATCCCTGGTACAAAAAAAAAAAAAGATAGAATAGCATTCAACTCAGGTCACTAACAATCTTCCTCACTAAAACAACAGAAAACTTAAAATTATCATTTAAGAATGCAAAACTTTTGATTTTTTCAAAACCCAGTGCTTTATCATGTCTGACTCTCTCTCTCTCTCTCCTTCAACAGTGCTATGGACAGAGAAGTATTTGATAGCCCAGGAAAGCAGAGAATGGTTCTCTCAATCCTGACTCTAACAAAGTTAGAAGTTTTTAGCCCGTCATTTCTAAAGCATCCTTTTTAGAGGACAAGTGTTTAAATTTTTGTAAAGTTCTAACAATTGTAGAGTAAGCTGATCCATTTCCAGAATGCTTCACACAATAGGGCAGGGATCCCGAGGGGATCAGGCAGAGCATGGGTATGTTTTGATGGAGAAACATATTTTGGCCCCACAGCGAAGCCTTGGAGACGCAGGCTGAAGGAGGAGCTTTGTGTACATTGCCGAATAAGACTGTAAACATGCTTTCATCATTTTATATTTTACTTCAAACTGTAGGGCTTCATTTAAAGAATTTCTCTCTTTTTAAATTTTTAAATACTTTTACTTTTTATTGCTATTGTAATCACACATGATAATGTTATGTGCAAATATGAACGTATCATTGTGAATTTCGCTATCTTATTTGATTTGATCCGTTTCCACCATCACCACCACCACTCCCACACCTCACCTTTTCATTTTCTTTAAGGTCTTTCTTTTTTTCTTCTAATTCGTTTTAACTGACTCCACGGTACATGGTACCATGTAATAGTTTTGTTTCTTTGTCTGTTGGTACTGACGAGTGAACCTAAGGACATTCTATCCCTGAACTACACCACCAGCCTTTTTTATTTTTTTTCTTTTGTTTTTGTTGTTGTTTTGTTTGGTTTTGAAACAAAGTATCTCTAAGTTGCTGAGGGTCTTGCTGAATTTCTGAGGTTGGACTCAAACCTGCGATCCTCCTGTCTTAGCCTCCGAAGTACTGGGATTACAGGCCTGTGCCGTGTGCCCGGCCCATGTGATGTTTTGATACTTGTATGTGCTATGTAATGTTTAACTCAGGGTAAGCATGTCTATTTTTATATTCAAATATCTTTTTTATGGCCAAACATTCAAGATCCTGTCTTTCTAGCTTTTTGAAACATACAGTTAATTATTGTTATCTATAGTCACCAGAACTTCTTGTTCCTCTCCATTACTCTTTACCTACTGACCTACTTCTCCCAGCCCCTACCAACCTCCCCAGCCTTTCTCTTAACTTTCTATGGTATTCATTTCTTGTACATTTTATTTAGCATCAACCTCCTACCCCACATTTCTATGTATGGTTTTAGCCCTTTCTCTTCTACTGCTTGGAGATTTTGTCAAAGTCCCACTAATAGACTCAAAGATATCTGGAGCTCCTTAGATGATACGCACTACACAGGTGCAAAATAGTTTTGGAATGGCTGGTGGGAGAACTTCAGAGTACCTTCGCATAACTGAGGACAGTGAAGGATGTGTTCTTCCTAGTATTAGGAAGGAGGCCTCACTCTGTCAACTTTCCCTCCTTCTGCCTGTCACTGACAGTCTTCAAAAGTTTTAGTTCTGTTTGTCTTCACATGTTCACAATGATCAAAGGTAAAAATGAGTCTCTCATATAAAACTCAAGTTGAAACCCATAATCTTTTGATATCTTGTACAAAATGAATTGTGCTACTTTATTCATTTCTAGCTTGCTTTATGCTATCATCATAAATACTTACAAGACAGCTGGTGGAAACTGACTCCAAATGAGAATTTATACTTTACATTTTAGTAAAGTAAGTTATTTTAAAATTGGTCCCACATTTTCTTGAACACCTAGGCATGTCTCTTGTTTGAATTTTATTTGGAACTCCCTTCTGAAATAACACTAGCTGAACTATAAAATATTTTAATGAATTCAACTTCTAAACAATTTCTAAATGCAGCATC
The DNA here is from genome assembly GCF_963383645.1 of Muscardinus avellanarius. Lineage (NCBI taxonomy): Eukaryota > Metazoa > Chordata > Mammalia > Rodentia > Gliridae > Muscardinus > Muscardinus avellanarius. The sequence continues at coordinate 39,925,028 of NC_137787.1, forward strand.
TACCCATGCTCTTTAGTTTGTATACTTGCAATGAAATGAAGAGCTTAGTTTTTATTTAGCCGCCATTTTCTCTTTCCATTATAAAACATCAAAAATAAATCGTTGGATGTTTTCTGGGGTTTTTTTCCTTGTTATGTCTTTGGATTGCCTATATTTCATCTTATTACATGCATAATCAAGCTCGACATTATGTAGCAGCCCCTGGAGGTTCTCATTCTCTAAGTGTAGGTTCAGCAGAATTTTGTATGAAAAATAAAACTCCAAGAAATTCTGTTATGAAAAAATTTAATACACCATACCTTCTCACTCTTATTTGTACCTCTTTGGAGCAGCATTTCTATAGTTTGTTGTTTTTTATTTTACCGTATTTGCTATTACTTAAATATTTTTTATGCCGAAAGTACTGTAATTATGTGTTTTGGATGACAAAATGAATAAAAATAATCCCAATGATTCATCCCTGAGATCAAAGAGAAATGAAAATGCTCTTTAAAAAATTAGGAATTGAAACCAAGGATATACATGTGAATCAGTTCATTTATATACACAGGCCCCACATCGGTCTAAACAGTATTTGTGGAAACTTAAAATAAAATATGGCAGAAGGTCTGTTTGCTATATTAATCCATTAAGAACCCAGAAGAAAAAGTTAGGATTAGGCAGAAGTAAAGGGACATGTTACCTACATTATTAAAATCAATTCAAAACAAAAATGTTGAACATCTTTATACTTACAAAACCATTGGACTACTAGAATCTTAAGGGGGTGGGGGAGGAAGAGAGAGAGAGAGAGAGAGAGAGAGAGAGAGAGAGAGAGAGAGAGAGAGAGAGAGACTATTCCTGCCTATACTTGGTCTTAAATCCAAAAAGGCATGTTATAAAGTAATTGTGTGTCAGTCCTATACTGAGGAGACCAAGACAAATCAGACACAGGATTAGCTTTAAGTAAATCACAGTGTAGAAAAAGGAGATGGTTGAGTGATCCCACTGTAATTGTTCTGACATATTTTACTTGGAATGAAATAAGTGCATAAATAACAGTGATGCAAGATGTCATAAAAGAAGTATAATGAGAATAATAGAGCAATGAGAAATATTTCAGTAATGAAAAACGATCAAGTAAGGAATTGATACTTGTCAACTATATAAAAATACTCTTATAAACTTTACATATGTCATCTCATTCTCTTAGAGCAACCCTTACCACCACTTACAGACAACGAAACTGAGGCAGAAAAAGGTTCAGCAGTAGATTTCCCAAGGGCAGTCAGAAGAGAACTGGGATATGAATACAGGAATTCTGTCTTTAGGGACTGGACTTTTTGCCTCTCCAAACACATGGAGATCCAAAAGGAGAGCTCAGGGATGGAAGAGGTCCCTCGTAATGGCTCTTGAAGGAGTGGGCATATTTCACTTTTTCAGCAAATATTATTGAGGGTCAGTGGGCAAGAGACATTATGCCAGGCAGAAGGTTATACACTGACAGATAAGTAAAAGGAGTATAACAACGAGGCAACTTGGAAGATAGATGGGATTTCAGTAGGAAGAGTTGAAGCAGGGTGGGATTAGGAAGAGAAAGGCATTCCCCCATCAAAATCACTACACTTACCAATGTGCTGAAATAGGAACAAATGCCCATTGCTATACTTAACTGCAAAAAATATATGAATTAAGTATAAATGCTACTTTTTAAATTTAATTTTTATTTTTTATAAGTGGAACATATTGAGAGTGGTGTACACTTACATTGTGCTTCATGCCCTTCCCCCTCCCCCACCAGTAGAGAGTGTCCAGGTTAATCATGGTGTATTTATGCTATTACACATATTCGTATGTAGCTCCTCCATTGAACAACCTCAGCTTTCTTCCTCTCCTATCCTTCCGTTCAAGCTTTGCTGAGATTTCCCCTCCATAAATGCTACTTTAAGAGAAAAGAGGAGAGAAGAAGCAAAAGTATTTGGACCTCATAGTAGACAACCTCTAATATGGTCCCACACAATTTACACCTCCTGCCAGTCATGCCCCGTGTAACCCTTCCTTGAGTGGTTGAGCCTGATTGTTTCATTTTTAATGACTAGAATGTAACAAAAAGAGTGTCATTTCTGAGAGTCATTGTGAAAAGACTGTGGATCCCATTTTGAATCTCCCTCTCACTATTTTCTGGATCGCCCACCATGGAGGAAATTAACTGCCACCTCATTAGAAAGCCATGTGGAGAGGCCCACATGGCGAAAGACTGAAATCTCCCAACAACTTGCTGAATGCACTTGAAAGGGGCTCTCAGTGGACTTCACATGGGACCCCAGCCCCAGCTGACATTTCTCAAGAGACAACTGGGTCAAAAGTTCCCAGCTAATTTATACTCAGATTCGTGACCCTTCCCCAAAACTATAAGATCATAAATATGTGTTTTTTCAAGCTGCTATTTTGGAGTGTTTTGTTTCTCAAACATAAATAGCAAAGCATCTTTTGTACTGCTTTAACTACTTCTTATAATATTTTATTTTGAACCAATGATACAGAAATTTTTATCATAGAAAGCCTATCTTATAAACTCTCACCAAGAAAAATAAAGAGAAGCCAGATATAGTGACACATGCCAGTAGTCCTAATACTTGAGAGGCAAGACAGGAAGATCACAGGTTTGAGGCCAGCCTCAACAACTTAACAAGAACTTGTTTCAAAATAAAATAATAGAAAGGGCTAGTGATATAGCTTGGAGATAGAATGTCCCTGAGTTCAATACCCAATTTTTTAAAAAAAAGCAAGAAAAGGGGGGGAAAGGAAGAAAAGGAAGGGAGGAAGAAAGAAAGGATGGAAGGAAGGAAAGAAGAATGGAAGGAAAGATGGAAGGAAGGAAGGAAGGAAGGAAGGAAGGAAGGAAGGAAGGAAGGAAAGGAAGGAAGGAAATAGATTGTAAAGAAGGTAGGCAGAAAGGGAAAAAGAGAAGCTAAAGTTTCTGAGCATATCCCCTCAGCAGAGACAAATTCTGAACTCAAGTGTATGAGACTATGCTTGCAAGTCTACCTGGAAGGAAATGAATTGTGTCTGCATTTAGTGAGTATATGTAGAGGTCCTGATATTTATGTAGCTTCTCTTTATCTTCTGTTTTCTCTTACTTACATTTTGAATTGGGTGACAGTGTTAGGAGAATCTATTTGAAAGCCATTTACTTAGTCAACATTTACTCATTAAGTATGGCTACTTCTTAATTAATCATTTAATTAATATTATCTGTGGCCCAGAAGTTCAATTAGAGAAACATCTTTTTTATGGACAATAAACAACATGTAACAAGTGATGTAACCCAACCAGCATGGGTAAAGTGGGCATTATTTTTTATTTGCTTTCAAACTGCAGAGCAGGCTGAACGATAGACAATAAACAAGTCATTTTGTATGACTTTTGTGGGACTTGAAAAGAATTTTGACTTAATGGAAACTAACGCTTTGTTGGGAGCCCTGCAAAAGAAGCAATAGAAGATCCACATGGTAAGTGCCCCAAACATAGCTTCCCAAGTGATGCGGTCACATTTGACTCGAAAATTAGGTGGTAAAGGTCAGTTTGTAGTGTAGAATTAATAGGTGGTATCTCACTAAGACTCTTCACCTTCCGCCTTGAGAAAACTTTCAAGGTTTTTGCAGATAAAGAGAAGGACTCAAGGACTGAGACACCTCAGATATGTAGATGACACTGGCATCTTTTACTTAAGCTAAAGACCTTGAAGCAGTGGCAAAAGAATGTAACAGGAGAGCAAAGAATCTGGATCATTATATAAAAGAAGCATATGCAAAATCACACGAGTACATACGTTCAAGAGGCAAAGCCAGCTGCAAAAAAAATAGGCATTGCAAAGGAGTATTTGTTGAGGCCATATGGCGTGCATTGTTACAAACCAGGAAGGTTCAGAAAGCAAAGGAGACCCTTGTTAGAGTCTCTGCAGAGCGGAAAATGAATGGTTTTCTACATTTAAAGAACTATCCATTAGAAAGAGAGAGATGATCCTAGCACATGCCCAGTTTGGACAACTATAGTGAAAGCACAAAATTAACCCTGAGACAGAATAAAATTTGTGTAGTAAAACAGAAAATGCTTTGTGAACAGAGAAAAAGAAAGATTAGTTAGTCGCAGGTTAGGGTCAATATGTACTAGAAATAAAAAAAAAAACCTAGCCTTCCTTGAAGATGTAATACATCAGAGGTAGAGAATGAGCCCCGTACAGACCTAGAGGGGACAGCCCTTTCTAGTAGGTCAAAGAGATCTGTCAGGTCCCTTTGTGAACTTGAATCTTTGTCTTTTAAGGTTATGTAGAAGAAAATCTTTAAAGCACATAGAACAAAAGTTCAAACCTATGATTCTCTTACATTTTACAATAAAGCTGGACCACGGAATTCAAAGATTTCTTTACTGAATCCAGAGGTATGATGATAAGAGTACTCGAAGAGGAAACAGGCCCCTTGTTAATACACGTAAGAAAAGTTCTGTGAGTATCTTAAATGGTATAAGACTTTTCTAGGATCTTTGTAAAATAGGAGATATTTCTCTTGAAGTCAAAGGAAGAAGCCAATGTTAAAATTACTCTCACTGAAATGAGGGTCCACTTTATAGTATACTAATCAGTAAATGCTTGCTAAGTGCCTTCTTCGATGGTTTAAATAGTATGCTAGGGGTCATGGCGAAGGAATAGACAAGTCCCCTAAACAAGCTTTCAGTTTACTAGGGAAGTGAAGGAAGAAGGACAAATACGTGTTAATAAATTAGATAATTATAATTGTACAAAGAGTTGTTAAGGTGTACAGATTGCAATAAACAGGGTATAACAAAAATTCTCAAATTAATAATAGAGTCAGGAAACTTGAGTACAAATGAGTGACTTCTAAACTAAGACCTCAAAATACAGAGATGTTATGGTGGTAGAACTGTGTATGGGGTGTGTTTGGGTTAAGGGTATGGGGTGTTTGTGTGTGTGTGTGTGTGTGTGTGTGTGTGTGTGTGTGTGTGTGTGTTGACACATCTACAGGGAGCAGAGGACAGAAGGAGGACAGAGAAGAGAAAGGAAAGATTAAATCTTCAAGGAGATAAAACAAGTCCAGTATCCCCTGGACATTGAGGGGAGTGAGTAGCAAAATCAATGAAAAGACATGAATGGTGGCCAGCCAAAAGCTGAACTGATTTTTACATTAGAGAAACTAAGGGAAACAAATATTAGATAAACTTCTAGCATCTCTCTGCCTAAAATAAAAGACTCTGGAGGATGGGATCCATGTTACACTCACCTGTGTGCTTCCTAGGGGCTAAAGCCACATAACCAATCCTAAGGCAGCATAAGAAGCCACACCTGCCCAAAGAGGAGAATGAATAAATGCTACCAGAAATCAGCAGCAAAAATGGTCACTTACAAAGGACATGGTTCTTTAAGCAATATCACCTGGAAGAATAGTGTAGACTAAATAATGGCCCCAAATCCTTAAAACCTGTTAAAAATTCTTAAAATTTCAAGGGGGCTTTGCAGGGATGATTAAATTAAGAAACTTGAGGTAGATGATTATAGACTTCCCTGGGTTATTTGGGCAGGCCCTTCGTGCCATGGCATTATAAGTGGGAGGCAAGAGGATCATAGGAAGAAGGCAATGTGGCGGGGTGCTGTGAGCTAAGAAGGGCAGGCTGCTTCTGGAAACTAAAAAAAGCAAGGAAACTGATTCCCTCCTAGAGTCTCCAGAAAAAACTAGCCTTGTCCAATCTTGATTGTAGTATTGTAAGACTTCAGACTTCTGACCCTGGAAATGTAAGAGAACAAATTTGTGTTGTCTTAATTCACTATGTGACAATTTTTATAGCAGCAATAACAACCTTAAAAGAAAAAAGATACACTTCCAACAAAATATATGGGGAAACGGCAGTGTCAGTAGAATGATGGTTTGCCCCACCTTACCCAGTATCATCTTAGTTAACACCTATCACCCCAGCTTATTTATTAACTGTGCCCCTTTTCTCTCCCATAAGTACTCTAGTTGGAGTTATAGGTCTGTGTGGAGAATAAGATAAAAAAGAAACTATCCGGCAGGTATGGAGAAGAGCAAACAGAAGTCTGAGAGCAAAAGGGACCCCGTGTGGAGGCGGCCTCTGCCTTCCCTTCTCACCAAAAGCCCAACTTGCATAAAACACACGTCATGACATAACCACAAAAGTGCCTAAAAACACCTCCAAATATGCATTGCTATACTGCTTGGAAACTTGTCCTTAAACAAGGACAAAGTGGCTTCTAGATACATCAAGATTAAGCAGAGCAAGACCTCCACAAGCAGGCCAGCCCCCATTCCTAATGGAGCACTGGAGTCCTCAAGATGACGAGGGGAGGTGTGCATAGTCTGATAATGTTAATACTGGTTGAATGACCCATGGTCATGGACAATCTATTTAGGACTTTAGGATGGCTTTAAAGTGAAAATGCCATGTTTTGTGGGGGTTTATTAGTATCCTAATAATAGTACATTTGAGGTTTCCATAGAAGGGGGATACTTCTGGATTAAGTGTGTGTTAAAGGGATCTGAGCTATCTTGTACCTCACCAAGTTTCATACCTTCCCTAGCATCTGTATAAGAGAACTGTCTTATCACACGAATGCCATTTGGCTTGCCCTCCTAGGTCATGCCATCTTCCTCCTGAGTCTTGTTACTTTTGTCTCTTATGAAGCAATAATGATGCCCAAGTTTCTCTCACTTAAGTTCCCAGCTCATTTTCTTTCTGTTTCCCATTGTGGAAAATTCATCATAATCTCACAGTCGAATTCAGCAGCTCTGCTCACTCTCCTCCACACACATGCCCCTTCTCCCTTGTATTATTAACCCATTATCTCCTCTACACACTGATATGCTTGGCTTTCACAGAGCCACACTGGTCCTTCAAGGACAGACTCGTGAATTCATTTAGGATACCCATCACTCCACAAGCCTCTTGCTTATCTGAGTATCTGTTGCATCTTTATCCAGCTGTGAAGCCGCTTGTTGATCCATTTCAGTCTGTCAAGCTCTCCTCTAGTCCTTGGTTCAGAAATGAAAAATTGAAAAAGGCCTAGGCCCTGCCTTCAGATAAACTATAAAAAACCAAGAAGGACTGTGAGTATGGTGGCAAGCACCTGTAATCCCAGCACATGGGAGGCTGAGATAGGAGAACTGTAAGTTTGAGTCCAACCTCAGCAATTTAGCGAGCTCTTTACCAGCTTAGTGAGTTTCAAAATAAAAAATAAAATAGATTGGGGGTGTATCTCCGAGGAATAATGTCTCTGGGTTCAATCCCTAGTGCTGCACACACAAATGTAATCAAGAAGGAAATAAGAAAATAATATAGGGTTATAAATGGAATCAAGGGAATGAACAGAAGGTAGTGCTAGAGAACATTTCAAGAGTATTTACTTAAACGGGGCAATTGTTAAGAAGGTGATATTAAAACTCACACCTGAGAAGTCCTCATCCATGCCAAACCTTCCACGTACACTATTCATGACTATTAGTGTCAGAGTTAGAAAATTAGTTAGTTAGACTTAGTTTAACCACCTCAAAAGAAAACACAGCAGAACTCCAAAATACTGCACAACTTTACTAAGGTTGAGACTATCTCCAAGTAGAACTAAAACAATAACCTGGTTCTCCTGGTTTCCATTGTGAAATCTGGCTCACATATCACCCCCAGTGATCATTTTCTAATTGTCTTGGAATGTTTGATGAGTAAAAAGCTATATTTTAAGCTTTTTATTGCTTATAAATCTGCATATATAAAAGGTGCTCAATATTTACCAACCATGGGTTGGATTTCCATCTGTAGCAGCAGTTGTGTTTTGCTTCTATTTTTGAAGCATTTTCACAGCAGCACACACAATAGTGAGTTGGTGTTAAACAATATTATGTGGAAAACATCAAGATATTTCTGCATCTGAACAATGGAGAAATTCCGGTTTTACCTAACATCCAATATGAAGCCACTCTTCACTACTCAGAGCCCACTTGTACCAATAATCTTACAAACGTGGCATCATGTTACATTATTATCTCTTTTAAAAATGTAGTTTATTTGTTCTTTTCTTTCCCACTTCTTTAAAATGAAAATACAGGTTCAGGGGGAAGATGGCAGTGGCTGTGGTCGCAGTGGTGACCGCAGCTGCCAAATAGGACATGTATTCCTCTGAGAAGCCTTGGACACCAGATTTTGGCTTAAATATATGATTGAAACAACTTAAGGAGACATTTCCAGCCATGACTTCCTATCTAGAATACAGGAGAGAGAGAGTGGATGATAGTGGAATTAGAAGCAAGATGACAACAAGGTGCCCACCATACAAGAAAAGTGATTTTTGGAAGAACATCCCAAAAAAGATTAGAGAAAAGACTGCTTCAGCTGTGCATGCTGGGGAACTCTTAACAACATACCTTGTAAGAAAAATGATCCAGGCATGTTCGAGAGAGCCCAAGAGTGCCAGCGGGAAGCCCAGCTGCACATCCTGGGGAACTCAGTGCGCCTGGCCGCCATGCTACTCTATGCTGCGCTGGGGGCCATGGTGTGCTCGGAACAGCAGATCCTGCTCTACGCGGTGAGTCTGTGGGCCTCCATTCTTGGAGGGGAGATAAAGTACATTGCTGCTGAGTGCTCGATCCCACAACCTCTTCAAAACACACATACTGTCTTCTTTTATTAAAAAATATTGAAGAGAGCCAAGTGTGGTGGCACACACTTGTAATCCCTGTGCTTGGGAGATGGAAACAGGAGGATCGTGCAAGTTCGAAGCCAGCCGCACTGTCTTAAGAGACCCTGTTTCCAACTAAAAAATATAAAATAGGTCTGGGAGTGTAGCCCAGATAGAAGGGTTTCCAGGAACCCTAGTACCACAAAAAAAAAAAAAAAATTGAAGAGGGGCTAAGATGGAGGCAGCGGTGGCCAGTATTCAGGAGATGCAGACAAATCCTATCCAATCTACCTTGAACTTTTGAAAAAAATCTCTGCGAAGGGGGACTGTTCCTGCCACACATGCTTAGGAATTCTGGACATCATACCCTGTAAGGAAGGTGCTCAGCGGAGAACCAGGAGGATGGTGGCGGCAACAGGGGCAGTGGCAGGGGCCGTGGCAGCGGTAGCAGCCACAGCCAGTATTTGGGAGAGGCAGAGATTCCATCCAATCCACCTTAAACTTTTGAAGAAATCACCCAAAGGTAGACTGCTACCGCCGTGCATGCTCAGGAATTCTGGACAATATCCTGTGTGGGAAAGTTGTTTGGGAGAGGACTGAGACAGTGGCGGCAGCAACCAGTAGCTGGGAGAGACAAAGATCCGATCCAATCCACCTTGAACTTTTGAAGCAATCTCCCCAAAGGTAGACAGCCACCGCCACGCATGCTCAAGAATTCTGGACAACATGCTGTGTGGGAAAAGTGTTTGGGGCATATCAGAGCTAGCCCCGCATAGCCGGGTTGGGCTGCCACGCTGCATGTTCTGGGAGACATCAGCCCTCATGGCCACCATGCTCCTCTGCACAGTGCAGGAGGCCAGGGTGCATGTGGAACAGCAGAGCCTGCTCTCTGTAGTGAAGTTGTGGACCTCTGCCTTCAGAGGGGAGACAAAATTCATTGATACTAGGTATTCAGGCTCCCAGATTTTGCAAAAGACATGTATTGCTTTCTCATATTTAAAAAAAAAAAAAAGGAAGAAAAAAAGGGAACATCTGTAGATGACTTGCTCACAGTGACAGAGATCAGAGCCCGCTGCACAGCGAGGCCAGTGCCGGGGCCTCTGAGGCCACAATAGGAGACTGGGCCAGCGAGGCTGAGATCAGAGCCTTCCATGCGCTGAGGCCAGTACCGGGGCCAACAAGGCCGGGATCAGAACCTGCTGTGTGGCTAGGACAGTGCCGGGACCTGCGAGACTGGGATTGGAGCCTGCCATGAGGCAAGGCAAATGCTGAGGCCTCCGAGACCAGGATCAGAGCCTGCCTTACAGCGATGCTGGTGCCAGGGCCTCCGAGGCCAGGATAGGAGAATGGTGGGCAGCGAGGCCAGTGCCAAGGCCTGAGAGGCCAGGATTAAAGCCCGCCATTAGGTGAGGCCAGTTTCAGGGTCAATGAGGTTGGGATTGGAGCCTGCAGTGTGGCGAGGCTGGTGCCGGGGCCTCTGAGAGTGGGATTAGATCCTGCAGTGAGGCATCCACAGGGAAGTATCACAGAAAATAAAAAATCAGATGCTTTTCCTAATATGCAAAAACTAGGAAGAAATGGGTAATAGGAGGAAATCTAGTTGAAGAAAGGGCCCTATGGAGGAGCAATTAACGTGACCAGAGGGCATGGGGGGATGGAATCTCTTTAAAGCACATGATGTTCTTAAACAAATATATCAAAGTCAATCACTAAATCAAGCATGGGATGGAGGCAGTGGGAGGGAATGGGATGGGGATTGGATAAAGGCTAATTGGGTGATGTGTGCTTGTATATCCTCACAAGTCTTGTATTCCATTGAGATGTTTGACTACAATGAACCAATAAAAATACATTAAAAATAAATAAAAATTTTAAAATAAAATGAAATACACCCTACTTGTGGTAGCCGATGTCAAACTCCTGATCTGAATCCTCATCCTCTTTACAAGTCTTTGTTGTTCATAGAATTGCTTGTAAAGATGCATGTGTATAGCATACAGGTTCTCTGAATCTTTATTCCCCCCAGATAATAGTAGATAGCAAAGATTTTTCCAGCTTAACTGGTATACATCTAATTAATTCTTTTTAGTGGTTGCATGATAGCTCATATATATAAATTAAAATTTATTTGATACCCCTCTGGTGCTAGCCATTCACTGAGTTTCCAGTTTGTGGGAATTTGTTTGTTTCTTGGTGCCTCAAATACCGATACAATCTAAATGCCCTTACATACACAGCCTTATGCACTTGATTCTTTATTTCTCTGGGAACACTGGTTTGGTGGTTATACATGCAGATATATCTACATCTATATCTATATCTCTATATTATAATGACTATAATTTACCAGAAATATATGACCATGACCTATACCAATTAGCTCTTACTGTCATAGGGGTTTACATAGCAATAATTAAAATACTACAATCCAGGAATAATTCTGAACTTGCCACATAAATGGACTCATGTAATGGAGACTCAACAGGGTTAAGGACTTTTCCTAAAAATATATAGTTTTTGAAAGAAGAATCAGGGATTTAAACTCAGACTATCTGATTTTGTAGTTTTTGTTCTTAATCTTGTGCTATTTTGCCTTAACTTTTGCCAGTGTGATGGGTACAAAAACAATATGTACCTTGTATCCCATTTTTTTCCACTAAAGTGGTAGACCATTTCATCAAATACTTCTTCCCCTTCGTATCATCCCTAAGAAAAGGGGGGCAGTAAAACACCATGTTCTTGAATGATCCCTTTTCTGTTGCCCTAAACCTAGCCAAGTTAAGGGAACACAGAGAGCAAGCCAGGCCCAGAATGTCCAGGTACATATTATCCTGAAGGCCACTAGTTTCCTTTATGCACCTGGGAACCAGGGCAAGTTGGTGCTATCTGTGGAAAGCTACTTTCTTGCCCATGTGCCAGGGTAGTTGCTCCTGGGATGCTGGTCAAATAAGCCAGCTAATGCTGAGGGTGTCGTGACTTCTGCAGCCTCACATGTAAGACCCCTTTCCCAGCGGGAACTCATGCAGAACTGTAGGCGCTGGGGAAAGAGTGCACGTCACCTGCTCACCAGTCTTTGTTGGAAAAGACGCCCTGAGGGAGAGGAGGAACTACTTGGCAAAGCACGAGAGGGGTGGAGGTGCTCTCTGTCAGCCCTCCTGAACACTGAACTCTTCCTGAGCAATTACTGATCTCCTGTAAGCTTTCCCAATAAACCATGTTACCCATGCTGTCGCACGCTTTTGGCCTGTCCCTAGCCTACCCCACTACACCGGCACAATGGGACTGTGAGCATGACACCCATTTAGGTATGTTCATTAAGGAAGTCTTTATTTGTATTTATATGAAGACAAGCAACAGAAAGCTCAAATGAAAATGATGAAACAAAGACTTATTTTTCCCCCCTCAGGTCACCAGGGCAAGGGCTGCTTTGAGCTTTTCCTTTCTCTCTCTTTGAGACATGAACCCATCACGATGCTCACAGAAGGCCACAGAACCCCAGTAATCAGAGGAGAAGGAAGTTCAGTAAGAAAGACAATGCACTTTCTCAAATGTCCCCATAGCAACTTGTGATTATGCCTCCTGGGCCAAGACCATGTGACAAGGACCCTAGAGCTGCAGAGGAAGGTGCAGCTCCTTAGCAGAATGCTGGCTGTCCTAAATGAGATTAGTACAAAAAGGGAGGAAGGAAGGAAAAAAGAAGGAAGGAAGGAAGGAAGGAAGGAAGGAAGGAAGGAAGGAAGGAAGGAAGGAAGAGGGGGGTAGTAAGGGAGGGAGGGAAGAGGAGGGGACATTCAGTAGACCAACTGACTGTTATAATAATACTCTTTGCTCCTTTTCCATTGAGTTAACTTCTTACTATGATTTTGTAAGATCTCTTTCACTATGGATATATCAATCCTTCATTCATCATCTGTTTTTTGTTTGTTTGTTTTGCTTTTTTGCAGTAGTGAGTGTACCACATGGTGGTACGTGCTTGTAATCCCAGTATTTGGTAAGCTGAGACAGGAGGATCACAGATTTGAGATTAGCCTCAGCAACTTAGTAAAAAGTGAGAACCTGTTTCAAAATAAAATAAAAATTAGGACTGGGGGTATAGTTCATAGGTAGAATGTCCCTGGGTTCCATCCCCAGTACCATACAAAGACACACACACACACACACACACACACACACACACACACACAAATTCTGGCTAGGGGAGTGTAGCTTAGAGGTAGAATGCTCCTGGGTTCCAACTCCAGTACCTTAAAAAAAAATAAAAGAAGAAGAGGACCAGGAAGACTCAAAGATATTTGGACTGAGCAACCATCATGATGGAGTTAGCAGTAATTGAGTCAGGGTAGAGGGGTCTGTATATGGAGTAGATGAGGGACTGTAAACCAGAGAGCGGGGGAGAGGGGTCAAACCCAGATTCCATACATACATTTGTGAGTTTTCAGTGTAAAGATGTTTTCCAGTGTGATAAGAATAGGTAGAATTGTAGATGTGGCTAGAAAACAGAAGAGATCTGAAGAACTGCTAGTGAGGTAGAAGGAGAAACAGGAGAAGGTGTGTCCTACCTGGGAGAAGACAGGCCCTCCCATTACCATTCATACACCAACGATAACCAACTTTATGAGAAACTTACGGTACTTTCATTTATCCTTCCCTTCAAGCCCCTTCACGCCAAGGTTTTTGCCAATGCTGTTTGTTGCTTGTGATTCTAGACTATTGTCAACTCTCTTTTTGTAGTATTGTCATTTTTATTTTAATAGATTTAATATTTTATGGTATATATTCTTAAGCATTCTTTGAAGAAGCATATGTTCTGCATAATGTATTTGCTTCTTATCTTTATCTCAGAATCTCCATTTTATTTATCTGTTTGTTTGAGCAGAGTGCCTTCTCAACTGCTTATTTGAGACAGGGTATATGGCTAATCTTTTATCTAAGTTATTCATATTTGTATATGTCCATATCTCACTTTGATAAATCAGTCATATTGAGCTTGGTTTGGAATTTGAGTGTTGCAATATTGATACTGGTTGGATTATTGTATGCACTTATTATAGACAGAGGTGGAATAGATACTCTTCAATAAATCTATCATTTCTTCTTTATTTTAATTAACAAAAGTTGTAGGTATGTATTATGTACAAGATGAGGTTTTAAAGTATATATACATTGTGTAATGGTTAAATCTAGCTAATTATTAGATACATTGCCTGCCTTACAGAGATATTCTTTTATAGTGAGAAAACTTATCACCTACTCTATCTAAAAATAGGCAGGAAAGTAAGTCACAGAAAGAATTCCAGCAGAGAGATTAAAATTCTTGAAGATAGAAGGAAGTCTAAGCTTTGATATTTCCTAATCTTTAAGACAAGATGTATAGAGTTAAATACAATTTAATTTACATTCATATGCAAACTCCAAAGTTTGGGACAATCATGGACAGGGCCTGGGTCTCACCAGTGGAGTGATTAGTGTTCCTTACTCAGAGTTGAACTTGAAAAACCAACTAATTGTATTAGCATGATTCAATTTATTAATCTTCTGACATTCATATAATAGAGTGGTCCCCAAATTATTGCAAGGACATCCAGCACAAATATACATACACATAAGTATACACACAGGTAAAAATAACTTTACTATAGAAAGTGCTTTTTATATTATCCATACTATTTTTTTCTAGATTTCTGGTCATTCTTCCTTAAATTTACTATATTTGCATTAGTCATGATTCCAATACAGAGGATCTCACTAGTATGCTAAGAGTCTCACTACTAACTGAGGCTGTCCTCGAACCTGTGATTCTCCTGTCTGGGATTACAGGTGTGTACCACCATACCCAGCTTTAGTATGCCTTTTAATATACTGTGACAGAATAGAATAATTATATCTAATATTTTTCAGGAAATATGCTAAGAGCTTTACATGGATTATCTTATTGAATCTTTGAAATAACCCTAAAAATTAAGTCCCATATTATAAAGGGGAATAACAGTAGAACTGGGGGTTAGTTTGCCAGGGGTCAGACAATACAACCATACCATGCTAACCATGATGCTGACAACTGCTATATCCTATTAGCTCCTATTTCACTTTTGAAAACTGAGTGTGTCTTGAAAAATTATCTTGCCAAGATGTGTGACTTAGCAAGCTTTAGTAAGGCTCTTCCTTTCTCCTGCACCCACCATTCTCATGGTCTTTCTAGCAATTACACCTCTTAGGAGAAGCTGCCTGGTCCATGATGGTGCTTATGGTTTTCTTTGTCTACTCCTATTCTATATTTCTCTAGACACAGAGTGATGTCCTTTGTTTTATAGTATCTGCTATCTCATGACTATTCTGAATTATTACCTTTGTTTGTGACATTTCTGATGAAATGTTTGCGGTGAATTGGCTAGTCAGTGTTTTGAGGGAAAGAAGCTGATTGGCTCAGTTCTTCTCTCAGCTGGCAATAACGTAAATGTGTGGTTATTCCCACAACCAAGCAAATGTGGCCCTATCCTTCATTATAACAACAGTTGCAGCACTGACCATATAGATAATTCCTCACCAACCTCACTCTCTCCCTTAGTAAGTTAAAATGTCTTGAGATCCATAGGTGTGTCCTGTTCCTCATTGTACCAACTAATCATAATTATTAGGGTCAACATAAAAAGGAAGAAACTTGCTGAAATGTAGAAACTAAAGGAAGAAAGAGAAGGAAACTAAAATCAAATAACAAGAAAGCAGAAAGACAGAAGGAGGGAACTGTTTAGGCCCTAGTAACAAGAAAGTATTCAAAAGGCAAGTACCAAATTTAAAGTCATATAAGTGATCTACATAGGATCTCTAGCCAGAGATCTTATGCATGACCTCAGCCTTCAAATAATAAATGAAAGATGGAGCAAAAGGGGTTTTACCTGAGCAAGAGTGCGGAGTGAATGATGAACTGTATTAGCCCCAAAGTCAAACTGCAACAAATATGTGTAAGATAAATTCAGTACCCCTCAGTTAAAAAATATGGAGGGCTGGAGACATAGTCCAGTGGTAGATCATCTTCCCGTCATTTGTGAGCCCCTGAGTTCAATTCCTACTACAGAGGGAAAAAGAGTTGAGTCAGATGTGTTCGTATTCATATTATTTAAGTCACAAAGTCTAGGAAACTGAAACGTGTTAATCTGGAGAAGAAAAAGGATCAGAATGTAAATCCTGTCTCAGACTATTAACAAGTTGTCTCGCCTGGACCAACGTCAGGTCTTAAATCAACCAACTTCCAAGGTAGAGGGAATCAATGGGATAAAATGAGGCCATAGCTGCCCATGTATCTTGTTTAAAAATCCTTCAAGTCCTAAGCAATGTGAGGCCTGCTAAGTGAAAAGTCCAAACCAAGGATATAAAGGAAATAATTGCTCTGTTATATGTTCTGACCAGTTTGAAAGAATCAAACTCATTTATAGAACTAAGTTTCATATGATACTGTGTATAATATAACTCATTATATATGCTTTTTCTAATATTATGAATAATAAAATGTTTCATCGCCATAACATTAGGTTAAGTCTGCCTCTCAGTGGATAAATTACTTAGAAATAGGTACAATGTAAATATAAAAGCAGAAATATGAAAATATTTTAACTCTTCTTTTTTGCTACAAATAAAAAAAAAACTTTTCTTTTTATATCCTAATCCTATATCCTAATTTTTTGCCTCCAAATTTCTCCTGGCTTTCTTTAGAGAATAATTCAATTATCTAAACATCTAGAAAAGCCTTACCAATGGGTTCTGAATCAGCTATTAGTTCCTTCCCTGTTTGGCCTGCTGTCACATTTGATTTTTATGCAAGGTCAGCCTTTTGATGATTTCCAAAGACAGGACACCTTGTGTTGATTTTTCCATCACTGTATTCATCACAATTCTGATTGTATTTTATTGACCAACCATATGGCTCTGCATAAGTTTCTTGGATTTTTTCCTACATTGTCTACTTTTTATAAACATAAAATATGAGGAAATCCACATTTTTTGGTGGAAGCCCATCAAATATTTAACAGTTTCTGTGATATGGGCTTATAGCACAACCAATTTTAAGAGCTTACATGGTTGTAGTTCTGGATCCTCCTTTAATTCCTTCAGAGATCATATAGAAAATGATGGCTTGTGAGTAGGTTCTCTAGAAGGCTAATGAACATAATTGTGTGGTTCACATAAGTGCTTTTGTTTCTTTGAATAAGCTGCCCTGACAAGGTACTTTAAACATGGATAGTAGAAAGGCAAGTTGGTTACTTTCAAGTAATGGATCCTAAAGTGCAACAAGGCACAGATTTTATTTTCTTAAATTATGACTTTTCTTCCAAACCCTTCAGTTATCTACCTTGAGTGATATCTCATGATGCATACATATGGCATGTTAAGCTAAAGGATTGAAACAATCTTTTTTTTTTTTTAATCAGTGGACCATTGTGGAACATTGTTTCAGTGAGTATTCTCACTGTTTATGACCCAAAATGCCTGACGACTAACACTTAAGCAAGGAAGATTTACCTGCTCACAATTCCAGAGATTTCAGAGGTTGCAGTCTAGGTTATGTCTGTGGAGCTTAGGCCTGGCAGCAGGAAGGAGGGAGAAGGAAGGAGCCGAGAGGCTCTGCTGTTACATCATGGAGATTAGAAGCAGAAAGAGAGAGCAAGAGGAGAAGGGATATATTTATAAATAAATTTATTTATTTATTTATTTATCTATTTATTTATTTAATTATTTTCTGGCCACATCCCCAGGGTCTTCTCAGCAACCAAGCCTCACCTCCAACATGAGGTCTGAGAGACATTCTAAATCCAAACCATAACAAACATAATTTATTTTTGTGGTACTAGGGGTGGAACCCAAGGGCTTTTCTAACTTCTGGCTATACTCCCAGACCTATTTTATACTTTATTGGGAAACAGGGTGTCACTAAGTTGCTTGAGAGCCTCACTAAGTAGCTGAGGCTGGCTTTGAACCTGTGCGATCCTCCTTTCTCACTCTTCCAAGCGCTGGGATTACAAGCGTGTGCCACTATGTGCAGCAAACATCATTTTCTGAATTTAAAATTATTGCTAAACATTTCAAATAGATAAAAGTAAATGCTAGTATCAGAACACTTATTGCCACACAATCATGAACATGACCCAGGGCCAGTCACCATGTTCAAAAACTGCTTTGAGAGCAGCCATTACAGCTTGAGAATATAAAGGAAGTGCATTCTATATAACTGCATACAACATAATATGAAAAACATTTCAAACGGCCAAAAACATACTGGACATGCATTGTTAATTAGAGTTGCACACAAGCATGACAAAATTCTAGGGACCACAGTCACTAACTTAAGTTGCTGATTTTATGGGGTCTAAAAAGACCAGGGAAAGCTCAGGAAAAAGTTTTCAATGAAAAGTTAAAAGAAGCCAAAGAGAACACTGAGAAGAATCATAAAAATGGAGTGGTTGTCATATGTAAAGACTAGGTCAGTGTCATGGTTTGACTATAGAATGTCCCCTTGAAAAACTCACGGATTGTCAATGCAAAAATGTCTAGAGGTAAAATAATTGAAGCATGAGGATGGCAGTCTCATCAGTGGATAAATCCATTGAAGGACTAATGGATTTACTGGGTGGTAAGCAAGAAGATAGTGTGTGGTAGGAGGAGGTAGGTCACTGGGGGTGTGGCCTTGAGAACTATGTATTTCCTTTATCCTTTCCTCCCCCTCCCCCTTAGCCTCCATGATGTGAGAGTGGCATCCACCCATGTACCTTGCCCCTGCCATTTACACTTCAGAACCTGCCCTGTGGATTGAAACCATGGGTCCTGATAAACCTCTCTTCCTCTAGGTTGTTCTTGCCGGGTATTTTGTTCACAGAGATGGGAACACTGGCTAAAACAGGTGACACGTATTTGTGATTGTATGTGGGGGGCTGACTGGGTAATGTGTGCATGTATGTCTACAAAAGTTTGTATCCCACAATGATGTATGAATACAGTGAACCAATAAAAAATTTAAAAAAAGAAAACAAAAAAAAATAGAAAGTGTCTCATAGAAGGCTGGTATTTCAACAGTAAGAATAAGAATTACAAGACCTGTATGGAAACTGTATTCCTGTAAGGACATGCATTTTGGAATCTCAGAGCCAAGAACAAGGCCTGGAATACATTGTCACTCCATAAAAACATGAGTGAATGACAAGAAAACTAACATCGGCAAGAAGCCTACCTCGTGACAGGTACTGCACAGGATATTTTCACCTACATGACCTGGTTTTATCTTTCAACTCTAAATTTGAGGTATTACTTTATTTTTACAGATGAGGAAATTGAGGAATAGAGAGAATAGATCCAAGTCCAAGGACCTAGAAAGTAGAAAAACAAGGATGAGTGGAGAACTCTCTCTTTTTTTAATTCTCTTTATATTGGCAGTTTTACTATGTCTTTAAATCACAGTTAAAAGAAATGGTCTCTAATGGAAAAGAAGGTAGGCATGGTAGGTGGAACAAGCTCGCCCTTCCGAAGAACTCACTTTAGAGCTACACAGACCTCCCCACCCACTGTTCTCTACTTTCTACCATCTGTAGATGGCCTTGACTTCTCCATGGGCCACCACTGGCCTTCTGCATGTTTATTTGCTTTGGAGTAGTCACTGTCTGTGGTCACTGGCCTAGCTCATTTGCAAATATTATAGAGAGTCATTTAGGAATCTTCTTTGGGGTGGTCAGCCAGCAAGGCCAACTTTATCATATGTTATTTATCAAAGCAAAATTATATGGCTAGCAAAACATAGCATACAAATTATAGAGAGATGCTTACATCTTTAGGCCAGCACCCACAGTGCACTGTTTTCCTTCTGAAAAACAGGTATTTATTCACTTCATATTATGCCGTGAAATAAAAAGGAATCTGGAATTTATAAACTAATTGACTGGAAATAATTATAGACAATGAAATAATGATGTCTACTTGTTTATGCTTTTTCCATATGTAACCTGACCTACATGCTTAAAAATGTAAACTTATTTTAGCATTTATTTATAATTATACCATTATTTATGTTTCTGTCAAGTGATTTTTAGCATAGTGTCCTTTTTGTTTTTTAGTGAGATTATTGACAAACCAAACCTTTCATGAAGACAAAAGGCATGGAGACCATCTATAGTACACTGTGCTTTGCCCATCTGTGATTGTTTTCTAAGATGTTTCATCCTGTGCCATTCGCCATCATAACACATTAGTCATTCTTGATCAGATTTTTATTGAGCATAGATCTGTCACTGATGGCAGATTTGGTCAATCCAACCATGCCCATTCCCTTATCATGATATGACCACAAAAACAAAGGCTAATAGGTAAAAGATTCATAGGCAAACACCAATTCCAAGCATACCAGGGTTTATTGCCACTAAGCATTTCCAGTATAAATGGTGGGATAAAACCTTCTAAACTTTTATGCATACTTTAACCACTGAGAATGGGTCTGTGCAAGAGAAACTATTTCATTGTTTTGCTCTGAGAAATGAACTAGCAATGAATGCCTTAAGGAATTATTCCAAGTGCAGAGTACTCTCCCACCACCTCAATCCCTCTAAAAGAGCTCTGGTTTTAACATGCTGATGCAGCTCAGTGCCTCTCTGTTCACTACCTCCAAATACAACTATTGTTGTGTCAAGTGCTACACGTTCATTATAAAAAAAAAAAGTTGAATCTGATACACTTCCTTCCCTCAGAGTGTATGGCTTGGTAGAGAAAAAAGATAATGAACAATTTTAATGCAATATGCTGTGCAATGCTAAGAAGTTATACAAGGCATGTGGTATTAATTTCACCAAATATATTGTGGCCAAGCTATACCTTCAGCTCTTTTTTTATTTTATTTTTTTACTTTTGAAACAGGATCTTGCTAAGTTGCCGAGGCTAGCTTCAAACTTGCAATCCTCTTATCTCGGCCTCCAAAGTGCTGAAATTACAGGTGTGTACCACCATACCCAGCCAAATATACTCTTCTGCATACACTGATTCACGTGGTAGTTGAGGGGCTTCTTTCTGATAAAGCAACTTGAACTGCATTAATGACTGCTTAAAGGACAGCCAAAATCCTATGCAGACATTATAATATACTTGGGAGAGAATGTATCATTTGGACAATGTTCTGAAAGGGTGAGCAGATCTCACCAGGAATGTGCTTGAAGGGGAGAATGACTATAGATCAGACATTGCAGCTGGTACTTGAACTCATCCAGATTCAGCAAAGGTGGCATTATGTGTACACCTTGGGAAAAGGAGAATTTTGTGGCCAAATTAAATAACTCCATTAGCATATCACAACCCCAACCAACATTCTGTGGACACCTCTAAATGACAGTAACCCCAGTGAGGGGAGAGATATCTGTTTACTTTGGTAAAGACTGCCAGCCAGCGGCAGCCGGCTCAGGCTCTGATGACACAAGGAAGGTAGTTTTAGTGGCCAGGGTAACTCAAGTTCTTTAGACCATGAGTAACCCAGAACAACAAGCTGGATCATGAAGCTTTTATACCCCAAGAGGAGTTTATACCTCATCCTAAAGACTTTTGAAGGATTTTTAATTAGGACAGCACTTTAACCAGTATCTTTTAAGACACTCAATCTGGTGGCTTATGAATAGACTGAAATGAATTAAAGCCTGGACACCCTGGCCTGGTCTGAACCAGCCAGGGAACACAGCACTGCCCTTTGCTGTCTTGACCACGGATAAGTCAAGACAGCACCAGCAGATTTCAGAGAAATAAACTGACTCCATTTTCCAGGGAATTCCATCCAAGAAGTGCGTGGAACAGTTAGGGGATGCCCTAGACAACATCCTCACTGCTATAATCCAAGGTAACTGTCCCCCTGCAACTTATAGATAGGAATATTTATTTGCTCACCATTTTTTCTAGAGATTTTGGAATTTAGTCCATGTGAGGCCCAGGGTAGAGCTGGAGCTCAGGCCATAGAGCAGGAAGGAGAGAGAGAAGAGAGAGAGAGAGAGAGAGAGAGAGACAGACAGACAGACAGACAGACAGACAGACAAACAGACACAGAGAGAGCACATGGCTTTGCTCTTCATATCATGGAGAGCCAGCAAGCAAGGGGATCAAAGATACATGCATAATCCTCAGGCCACACCCCAGGGACACATCTTCTCTGGCCACTCCCCTCAGGCCCAGCTTCTATCCAGATAAATTCACTCTAAAGGATTTATCTACTGATGACATTGCAACCTTCATGACTTAACTCTATCAATCTTGAGCATAAATACACAAACTCTTCATGGGGCATTCTATATATAACCATGGCAGGGGCTCACATTGAGCAATAAAACCATGACCAATAAATTTTTGGGGGGGTAAAAGTGTACCCAGAGGCATTCTACCTCCAAATTATATCACTAGCCCTTTTTATTTTTTATGTTGAAATAGGGTCTTGCTAAGTTACTGAGGCTGGTCTTGAACCTGAGATCCTCCTGTCTCAGCCTCCTAAGAACTGGGATTACACATGAGTGCCCCACATCTGGCATGACTAATAAAAATGTAAAATGTTTTATTTGTGGTGGAAAATGAGGAAGACAACATAATGGTTTAGAAATTGTATTTAAAAGAAGAGAAAGAGATTGTAATCGCCACACATGTTTGGAAATTCTTTCGAAAGATAAAAATTATACATTACATTTCAACTTTCAGATATCACTGGAAGGCAATCATTAAAGTAAGGGGGTCATTCAAGAAATGAATTAAATGCTTAGGCAATGGCTTCTTAAGAAACACACAGGTCAGTAACCCATTGTTTAGATCATAAGATACATATAATCTATATCTTAAACTCCACAAGAGACTATCTAGTGACCAGAGCCTTCTCCTTGTCAATAACCCTTACCCATTTAAGTTCCACAAAATTTCCCACAAAGCACTCCTTTCCCATGTAAACCATGGTCTTGAAAGCAAAGGAAAAAGCTTTTGGAAAAAAAAATTGTGATTCATCCCTTTCCATAATCTATGACTACTTTATCTCAGTGCTTGAGATGAAGAATATGCACATATTACCAACTCCTCAGAAGGTCTTACTCAGGCACAACTCAATTGAGTTGCAAAGCTAGTCCTATGAAGATCAATGTGGTCCACAAAGTCAATAAGAGCAGCCGTAAGGGAAAAAAAATTCAAAAGGGAAAAAGCAGACTTCTAAACTTAACATTACCTTCATAGAGATGGTTAAAATAAATAACTTCCATCTACATCTGAGAAAATCCTATTCAGTTGCCTATCAAAATATCCCACTAATCTTATATTTCTCCTTGATAGAAGGATTAGGGAAAACATTCATAACATAAACATAGAGATACCCAAATGAAAATTATGTCCTTAATCCTATAAGAGTGTCATTGTGTCTGGTTTCATATGCATGCCCAACAGCCACAAAAACGTCCTATGACCTGTCTTGCAACTTATAAACATTTTAAAATAACTTCACAATAATGTATGATTTCTATTCTTATTTTTTTGAGACCACTGGCATTTGCCCAACCTGTAAACAAAAACAGCATTCTAGAAACCACCAGACATCAACTATGCAATTTTCTTCCCTAATACTTGGCCCTACAGAAAGGCCACAACACTTGTACATTTACTGTAACTATTGTGCATGCATGCAGATTCTGCCACCATCTAGTTAAATTCATTTTAATGAGTCACATCATGAAGCACTCTATATTTTTGTTACTATATTTATTAACATATACTTATGGGAGTATAGTTATACCGTTTTTCTTGTGGTATTTGTGTGTGGACTAATTTTTGCTAATTTTCTTTTGTTTTCTCAAGGAATATTTTTGTCTTTCTAAACCTCAAGAAGTGCCCTTGATGTGGTCATCAAGGAAGAATTCAGACATTCTGGTTTTCTTAGAAATACTTATTCCTAATAAGTATTATCTACACACTCCTCCATTCAATATTAGAAACGGAGGACCGTAGATTTAATGAATGCAGCATGGCACAAAGCTTAACATTTAGACTCAGGATCTACAGGGTGTAACAATGAAGCAAAGTGATCCATGAGGATAAGAACTCATTTTATTTCTCATATAGAGAAATAAAAATGAGGAAGTGGAATAACAATGGTAATGAAAGTAACGACATGAGACAGTGGAAATGATTTTAAGTTCTGATGTGAATAGTCTGAATTAGTTTCACAGAAAGTTATTTAATCTCTCAAAATCTCTTCTACGGGTAAAAGGTTAAATAAAATGTGCTTGAAAACTGCTTACACCTTGGACACATAAGATAAATTAATACTAAATAAAACTGCAAGATAACAACATTATTTTATTGTACATATCCATGGGTGTTATATGAAAATCTGCATATGTTTATATCATGTTATGTAGCTATACATGTTAACACTTGCTAGCTATATGGACACACACTAAAGTCCACAGTGGAGCAGAATGATATGAAGACCTGAGTTAAAGTGTAGAAAGACCTTATTTTCCTATTAAGGTCAGTAATATACATGCATCATGGCTAAATAGGAAATTGGAAATTTATTCGATGTCAAGAAAAGCCATTAGCCACTGATGATTCACATTTCGCCTGAGTCGTCTGGCAGGAAACTGGCATTTCACTTGTTGGCAAATTTGAACGGTATTAAATTGAACAGGTAAAAAATAGGCTTGTGAATTAACCAAATTAAATTTGCAATACATATTTCCGAACAGCGTGGACCAAGGAATGCTGATGTAATTTACAGAAAGTACAAGGATTCATAGCGTAGTCATCCTTTCCAAAATCAAGCCTCTAGGGCATTCCAGAGCCCCTTCCCACACCCCTCAGACAACAGAGCGTGTAGCTCTGGGATGCCTGGCCTTTGGGCCTGCAGTCTCCCCACAGCACCATCACTGGTCTTCACTCTGTCAGAAGAATCATAAAGTAAGGAAAAGTTCCACACACATCTATCTAATAAACTATATCATATTTCTGTTTACTTCTTTTACAAAAGCTATCTCCATTTCCAGTCTGTGTTCACTGCCATCTTGATTCTGAGTCACATCTCTGCTTTGATTTCCAGTTTCCGACTATTCCCTGAACCCAGATAATCCCTTTGCTCTTGACTTTCTCTGATTCACTTTTCTCAGCCTTCACTGAGTGTCATTATCGTTTGCATCTCTAATTCTGCTTTCCTCCCCCAATCCCGGTTCCCTTTCATCTCTCTGATGATGCAAAGTCTTCCAGGTACCTACGCTGTATAGCTGCAAGGGCTTCCTCCGCCATTCTACTCACTGAGCAGAAGAAGGGAATCCCTATTCTGCTTCTTAAAAGGAAATTATGCCATTCCATCCAAGGGAATGTGAGTTTGTTCTCAAAGAGGAGCTGCTTGTGCAGCGTGAACATTTTCGGAGGGATATTTTTTACTTTTGTGTGTTCAACATAACAACCAAAATACGATTTCAAGGGAGGTAGGAAGAACCTGGAATTGCCTCTCTTAGATGACGACTCTTTTAGTTTTTCCACAAATCCAAGTAAAATCAAAATATAACTAATTTAGAATACTAAACTAACTCCAAAGACTTGACTGGATCCTTCAGCAAAATTAGACCTCCTGGGCACAGTCCCAAGAGACAGAGCTGATGTCCTGATGTTTCAAAAACAGTAACAAAGAGAAACGAGGTTTCCAACCACCAGTCTTTTTTCCATTTTAAACACACAAGTCTTGTAGTACTGATTTTAACCATGGCAAACCCATCCTCAGCCCACAGTCTGGATATCACTGGGAGACACAGGCTCTGTCAGACTAGCATCTCTCCATGTCTGGAATGAATGGTGATTTCATTTTAAGGGGTTCTCTATTTTTACATTGCACTTCTCCAAACCTCCCAAAACTTCATAGCTATCAGTCTTTGAATTTCATTCATTGGTTTATTATAGTGTTCCTAAGTGGAGAATACAGGAGATCCCTTTTCCAAAAACAGCCGCTAACCTCTGAAACATTACACTCTTCCTTTTGCTTCATCTTTGGGAAAAAGCATCAAAAGTCGTGGCTGGACCCATGGTATATAGAAAACACAAACACGTCTCCTTGTGGGACAGTTCTCTCTCCTGCCCACCTTGCTGTAGATAATCTTTTACATCTGCTTCCTTCTCCCATCCAAATGCTACTATATCACAGTAAATAAGACCAACTATTCCATCACCCCATCTTTTCTTCATCTCTTATGGGCCTTCATCCAACAAATCCAGACTAGCTCCATCAAAGAGCCACGATTCTTTCATGCAATGAGGTTTGAAGAGAAGAGCAACAGACAGAAATCGACATTTTCCCAAGTAGAAAAAAAAAAAAACTGTCCTGTGAAAGCTGTGCTGCCACCAAGGCATATATGACTTGCTTTTTTAATTATTGTTTGAAACCTAGAAAACCAAACATAGTCTGCAGTCCTATATAAGTGCAGATAGAAAAATATTTTTTCTTCACAAAACACGAATGGAAATGAAATACAGATTAACGAGACAGAATTCCTGAGCTGTAAGTGTGTGCCTTTAAACGGGATAGATTCTTGCTACAGTGAGGAAGCCACAGAGGTTTGGGCTTTCTCAAACACCTGCCAAGTCATGGGAAAATCTATAGTCAGGGCAAGAAAAAAACAACTATCTAGGGATAAACACAGGCTCAACGTAAGGAATGGGGCCTGACCACTGTAGTGTGAAAGGAAAGAAATGATAAACATGCCAGTCCAGTAGCAGGCAATGAATGCTGTATATGAGCACTGGGATTGGAGTAATAGGGCTGAGGCAAAGCTGAAGACGGCAACATAAAGGCTTCCAGTCTTTTCCTAAGTGAATGTAAGAGTCATAGAATGTATGTACACTTGTTCTTATGTGGGGAAAAAGCTCTTCACTTCTTTAATCAAACTCTAAACAAATTTTTACTTAGTGCTACATGCTGGGTTTGTAAGACACACAAAGGTCTATTGATACATTGCTTTTATCACTAGGCAGAGGTAACTTTGACTCTAGCATGGCTTTTACATGCCTCTCTCAGTGTCTTCATCACAGTTGACCTAAATGGTTCTTTGAAACTAGAGAGGACTCAAGGGTAAAGACATATATATGTTTAAGGATAAGTTCCCAACATAGGCTACATCATATATTCAATTCACAAATACAGAAAGCAAAGATTATATTATAATCAGTCATAAGTATGTATCTACAAAGGCTGGGTCATCTTTCTCCACCCTTCAACAATGCCCAAATCTGTGCATATCAGTTCTCACAGCCAGTGCATGCTTTTAATACTAAACATGACAAACAGAAAGGGCCCTATGTTTAATATTAGACTGCAAGACTAGACAAAACTAGTGTATGATGGATAGCATACATTTATACTTATAACAAGATTGAAAATTTATTTTTAATGAAGAATGCCTTTTTAATTCTGTTAAAGTAAATGACTCACAGAGTGTCTGAAATGCCATTCCTGATCAATTCATTGTCCCTATTTCTATCTCCAGTTCCCAAGTATACAGAATGTGATTGGATGGGTAGATGGAGATGGATGAATGGATGAATGAATGGATGGATGTACAGTTGGTTGGCTGGATGAATGGATGGTCGGATGGAGGGATATATGGGTAGATGGATGAATGAATGATTAGCTGTGGTTAATTCTATATTTCTTCTTATCATCTATTTCCTTAAAATTCCAAATCTACCACTGCTGTCTGAAATATAACCTCTGGCATATTCAAAGAACATTTATTTTATTTTATTTCATGAATTTTGATTCCATTCTTTTCTTTTCTTTCATCGATTTTCAAATGCTACATTTCTTCCACTGCATCCAATATATTTGGGACTCCACAGCTCCTAATGAAAGGCACCTAGAGCTTCAATTTCAATTTCCCCTATCAGAGAGAACCTGGATTATAATGCTTCACCCTACTACATACATCTATCTCTTCCTTTTAAGTCCTACCAATGAAACTTAAAACATTTCTCCCAGTAGCCAGCTCTGCCAATGCCTCTGCTTGATATTTTAATGTCAAATGACTAAGTACTAATGATCACTTTATACTTCAAAGAGTTCTTGATGACACTGCTGTCTGGGGAGCCAAGGCAGGGGAAGCTCCTCAAGTTTGGTGTCAACAAGAAGCTAAAAATGTTCGTGGTAAGCCACAGCAGGGTCAGGAAATAAGAAATCAGTATATGTAGCAGAAATTTTAAAAGGCTAAGATTACAATGTAAAGAGAATACCGACTGAAAAGATCAGGTGACCTCATGGGTAAGAGGTCAGTCACCTGCCGGGCCTCCTCATTCTGCCTGGGCCCCTCATGAGGCATGCCACCTTAATCGAGTTACCTACTGTCTCTCTGAACTACTTTATTTAGCAAAATGGGTTTAATAATTGAACCTACCTTTGGAAGTTAATGAGAGAATGAAATTCATTAAATCGCATGAACTGCTCAGAATAGTGCCTGGTGCATGGCAAGTGCGCTTAATGCCAGTTATTAACATGGTTAATAATGATGGTAGAATCAGTTCTGAAGGGGAAACAAAAACAAACAGAAGAGGCCTAAGGAACAAAGTTGAGAATGAGGAGAATAAGAAAATCTGCTCTCATCTACAAGTGCTTTTCTTACATCTTAATTCAAATATGTGATGTGTCCCTGCTACCCAGAAACACCAAAGGAAAAAATCAGGATAAAGCAGTTAACCAGACCCCCTCCTCCAAACAGCTTGTCAGTAGCAAACCTCCTAACTGTTCTTTCCCAGGAACTACTTAGTTTCTGCAATTTCCTAAAAACTAAGAGAAATGTCCCATTTTCTTTTAAGTAAGAACTATTAGCAATATCCTCACTCTTTAACTCTACAGCTTAAATTTCTTCCTGTGTCTCCAAAATAATGTTTTTTTTCTTTTGCAGTTGAAGTGTTACTCCAGATTCTGAATATGCCTTTATTTTGAAATCTTACTTTTCTAAACAGATGCTGAGAAATTCATTAGTAAATCTGTGACACAAAAAAGAAA
The DNA here is from genome assembly GCF_963383645.1 of Muscardinus avellanarius. NCBI lineage: Eukaryota > Metazoa > Chordata > Mammalia > Rodentia > Gliridae > Muscardinus > Muscardinus avellanarius. The sequence goes on from NC_137787.1 coordinate 39,953,725, forward strand.
TCATTTCTTCTAGATATTCTATACCTTGCATTAAAAATTCTTTCTATATTTACAAAGTTTATGTTCAGGAAGACCTAATCCTCACTATGCTTCAGTCTTTCTTATCTGACCACTTTACTTTCGTGTGTGTGTGTGTGTGTGTGTGTGTGTGTGTGTGTGTGTGTTTGTGTATATACATAACATTTGTGATACTGGAGAGATAACCCAAGGGTATTCTACCTCTAGAATACACCCCATCCCTTTAAAAAAAAAAGTGTGCTTTTTTAAAAAATAGGGTCTTGCTAGGTTGTTGAGAGACTCAACACATTGCTGAAGCTGTCCCTGAGCCTGCAATCCTCCTATCTCAGGCTCCCAAGTACTGTGATTACACACATGTGCCACCACACCCAGCGTCCTACTCTCTTTTGTTCTTTACCACTTTCATTCATTTCACCCAAACATTAATACAATTTTACTTACACTTTCAGTTTCACGTTTTTTCATTCATTTGACTGATATTTGTTGTGTATCTACTATTGTGTATTCTTGTGTAGCTAATAGGGACATCATTTCTGTTTTACATTGATTACGTTTTAGCTGAAGAAAGCAGAAAACAAACAAGCAAACAATATACAGTAGGTTTAAAGGAAATTAGGTTTTAAAGGAAAATTCAGCAGACTGAGAGGATATCGTTCGGAGGTAAGACTATCTAGACAAAACAGAGAGAGCATTTCTGATAGGATGGCATTAGAGCAGATGCCTAAAGAGTAGGCTTAAGAGAGAGAAATATCTGATTTATTGTCCTAGGGATCACAGCATGGGCATTTTTAACATCAAGAAAATGATCTCACTGATGCAAGCTTCCCTTTCTTTTTCTGTTAAATAATGTTGATGGCAACAATATTTCTATAGAGTTGTTGTAATATTAGAAATAATGTCTGTAAAAGATTAGAGGAGGCTGGGTGTGGTGGCACCCGCTTGTAATCCCCACCCTTGGGAGGCGCAGACGGGAGGATCGCGCAGGTTCGAAGCCAGCTGCACTGGCTTAAGAGACCCTGTTTCCAAATAAAAATATAAAACAGGTCTGGGAGTGTAGCCCGGAGGTAGAAGGGTTTCCAGGAACTGCAATACCACCAAAAAAAAAAAAAAAAAAAAAGATTAGAAGAGGATCTGGGGTAGTAAATGATTGTTACTGTTCTCTCACACAGCTTTGGAATTTTGTTGACTGTCAACAGTTAGGAAACACCCAAATTACTTGGTGAGAACTGCCTGAAATGCATTTCGGAGTTTTCGGCAAATGATGCCAAGCTGATAATAAAGAAGGTGTACTAGAAGAAATACAAGTTTGAATTTTCTAATCCTCTAATGTTTGGGGGTGTAAAATCTTGGGAAAGATTTCCAATGCCTCAAATCTGTTTCTTTGTCTACATGATGGGATGTGATATGGATTAAATGAACTGAGATATGAAAAAGATCTAGGGCAATCCTTGACTTAAACAACTTTGCTTACTTTCTCCACAGCTTTCTCCACATTGGTGAAATATCACCATGTTTTTACATAACTAGACACACAGAATTCCCCATGTTAGCTCTTATAGGTATACTGTCTGAAAGGTTTTCCCATCCAGTTACAATAACCTGAAGGCTACTAGGGCACTGGAAGGAGGCAGAGGATTTACGTGCTTTTGACCAACTACTCCTACCAAATACCATCACATCGTGTGTGTGTGTGTGTGTGTGTGTGTGTGTGTGTGTGTGTGTGTGTTTGGTACTGGGGATGGAACCCAGGGGCATTCTACCTCCGAGCTATACCACCGGCCCTATTTTTTTATTCTTTATTTTGAAACAGGGTCTCACTGAGTTGCAAAGGGCCTCACTAAGTACCTGAGGCTGTCCACAAACTACTATCCTCCTGTCTCAGCCTCCCAAATACTGGGATTACAAGCATGTGCCACCATGCCTGGCTACTCCTCACATCTTTAAAAGGATAAGTCTTTTACAATTTTTTAAATTAAAATAAAGTACTTTTCTGCTCAAGAAAGTTTGTCTAAGTCAGGAGTGCTTTAAAATTCTGCCAAGAGTAGAAATGTTGTTTCAAACAGCTGATGGTATCCATACTAAAAATCCCTCATGGTGTTTGACCCTCTAACTCCAGGTCACAATAATTCCCAATCTCACAAAAATAAGGTGAAAAAAGAAAAAAGTTCTAAAACCTTTAACAAACATTGCATTTTATATTTGTTAAAGATTTAAAACACCAATGTGTTCAAAGTTTATTAAAGAGAACAATCAAAGATTGCACAAGATAAAGTGGCATCACTTTGAGAAAGTAATTTTTACCAGAAAGTGAGCTTTTAGACAAGACAGGTTAAGACTCAAATTCAGGGAGACAAATAGGGGCTGAGGCCAAGAAGTAACTGAGGGACCAGATCCAGTATAGGTTGGGGGCATTCCCAGGACTGGGGATGGAGCACTATGGGCTGATTTTGAGCAAAGGACTAAAACAAGCTGACATTTAACTGCTGCCATATGATGTCAAGGTATATTACTATGGAGAGAAGCAGGGAAACATTAATTGAGAGGAATGATGACAGAGGCTCGGCCTGCTGGCTTATAAACTAAGATTTTATCCTGAGTACATTATCTTTCATAAGATGGGAAAGTCTGTGACGAAGTGGTTGATTGTTTGGTTTGGGGGGTTAGAATGGAGATCACTTTCAAAACCCTGTTAGATATCCTAACAGCAATGGCCAGTAAATAAAGACATTGAACACACATGTTAGTAGTTCAAAGACATGTTCGTGGCTAGAAATATAATTCTTGAATTTTTCAGAATATGGATAGCATTTAAACCCTGAGATAATGAGATAAACCTAGAGAGTGAGTATAGCAAGAAGAAAAGAGAGATTTGAGACCTGAGATTCTCAGGGCTCAAGAAGATGAGATACAACTAGCAAAGGAACAGAAACAGGGAACTACCTGCAGACTGGGAGGACAACCAGGGAGTCAAGGTCCTAGAAGCCATGTGAACAAAACATTTATGGAGCAGGAAGTGGTCTCCTGTGCAGAAAAAAAAAGTTGATTCTATGTCAATCAAGATGAGAGCTAAGAGCTGACCAGGAAGTCTAGAATTATAGAGAAGTCATTGGTGATATTAAGAAGAGTACCAGGCTAAGCACAGTGGTACAGGCCTGTAGTCTTAGCTACTGGTGAGGTTGAGGCAGGAGCATAGCAAGTTTGAGGACAGCATGCAATAACTTAGTAAGATCCTATCTCAAAATAAAATAGAAGGGCCTGTGGGTATAGCTCAGTAGCAGTGCAATTGTCTAGTATATGTAAGGCCCTGGGTTCAATTCCCAGTACCATGAAGGAGAAAGAGGAGGAGAAGGAAGAGGAAGAAGAAAAGGAGAAGGAGGAGGAGGACATGGAGGAGGAGGAGGAGGAGGAGGAGGAGGAGGAGGAGGAGGAGGAGGAGGAGAAGGAGGAGGAGGAGGAGGAGGAGGAGATGAGGAAAAAGAAGAAGGAGGAGGAGGAGAAACAACAGTGGTGGCTGCATTGGAGGAGGGGGTGGTATAATCGGTAGAGAACAGTAGAAAGAGAGAAGGAGAAGTGAGGAGTTGGAGACAGGAGGCAAAGACTCTTAGATGAGCTTTGCTCTAAAATGGACAGAGACATGGCAAGACTGCAGGTTGGAGAAGTTGGATAAAAGGGGGCAGGGGAAATTACAATAGGGAGGGGAAGTTTGAACAGAAGAGATGAAGCCATGCTGGATTGGTGTCCAGTGTCACAGTCGGGAGGAAAGGACTCTCAGGCCAGGTGGAAGAGCATCTGAGATGGACTGAGCAGGGCTGCCCTAGACTTAGCCGAGCAGGAAGACAGAAGATCTTCATGGAGGCAAGAGAGAGGGAAAATGCAGGGGTAAAGAAAGTCAGTCCCCAACACATCATATTAGCTCACTCTGGTCTCTCTGAAAGACAGCTACAAACAGCTGTAAAAAGCCAAAGCAGCTGCCCCAGCAGCCAAAGTGACCCTAGAAGGTGTTGCCCTGTTGACAGGATGCTGTCTTTATGATGTCAGGGCTTTGAAAACTGCCACCCAAGCAGATCTCACTGGGGATGGGCTGAGAGAAGGAAAGAGAAAGAGGAGGGAATGGAGTGAAGGCCACAGGGAATGAATTGTAAATTCAGTGTTCACACTCCTGAAAGATAAGCTGTTGATAAGTTTCAGTGCAGGGCACAGGACTCCATGTAAAAACTCTATGGTCCCTCTTCCCAAAGGTAAATCATGATATTTCTATATTCTGTTCTCTGGAGTCCTAGAGGCAAGAAAGAAGAGGAGGAGGAAGAGGGGGAAGAGGAGGAGGAAGAGGAGAAGGAGACAAAAAGAGTCAAAATATAGTAATAAAAATCAGGGTATTAAAACATGCACCCTGAGCTCCAAGAAGAAAATTGTAGGAAGAGAGCTCTGAAAAGTAGGAATTTACCGAGCTACAATGCAGTTTTATACATTTTTATTAACATCCTCCAGAGTTCAACTGCCCACTTTGATACTCTAAGGGAGGTTTATTTTACTAGATTACTGCTATATGTGCTTTAAAGATGAACTATGAGGTCTTTTCAAACTAAATGCCTTGATAAAATAATGAATATTAAATACACCTCAGAGCCAGGAGAGGACTGATCTCAATTCTTTGTGGCAGCTGAGGAGTGCCCCCTACAGGCCGACATGCACAATGCCGGCAGTGGATCAGCAAAGAACGAGCGGCCGCTTTTGAGGCTTCTCCTTAAGGCGTCTCAAAGAAAGGTAAGAAACCTCTGCTAAGAAAAATGGAACATTAATGCTTAGGAAAAATGCAGAAAACATAAATTCCTGTTTTTACTATTTTTCAAGTGGCAAGAAATGAAAAACTTCTGCATAGATTTTTTTCTCTACTCGACTAAAACACAACATATTAGTAAAAATGTTTTTTTCTTTCATTATTCCACATCAATATTTGACTATACGTGAAAATAATAGTAAAAGCAAATACATTTTATTCTCTTATGCAAAAAAAGCCTACGTCTAGGATCAGAAGTGATTCACATTTGATGTCAGTAACAGAAAAAAAAAAGCAACATATCCATTAAAATTAAGTTATATGAGTCTTGATTTGAGATTTTATTTATTCCTTTTTGTAAAGACTCCACAGAGAATTACTTGCTTCTAGAGTGTTATTACTTAAAATTTTAATTCTTTTAAAAATAAAAGGCATGGAAAATATATATGATTATCAATAAAATTTAAAATAATATATACATTTATACACAAACATATCAAGATATATTACTACATTAATATTTAATATATACAACATAAAACATATTACAATAATACTTGAGAAGCAAAAAGTTTTACAGTATGAAAAAGTTTAAAAAAATTCTCCATATAATAAATTCCAGTTTAATTTCCATTTATAATAGGAAGAAAGGCTAAATATATATCAAAACCTTTATAATTTTTAATTAAAAATTTTGAGGGCTAATATTTGTGCAACTTTAATATGCTAATGTATTTGGTCTCTGTCAGTGTAAATTAAAATTCAGATTACATAAATGCTTAGTAATAGACATAATAGTATTTATCTAAATTAACAACCTTTTCCATGATCTTTGAATAAATGCAGATCTTTGGAAAACTACATTTAACATCATAAAATGTTCATTTTAAATTCAGTTTCACATATATTCACGTGATATCTGTAAATGTTTGTGATTAAATTGATAAATTATTCTTACAAGCCTTTGTGAAAAGAATGTCTCTCACACTCAGAAAGCAGCAATTAAGGTCATGGTTTGGTGACCTGTTTTTTTCATGGAATTTAATTAAATGCAACTATATATATATATATATATATATATATATATATATTGTTTTTAATATTTCATTGAATAATAACCACATTATAAAATATATTATTTCCTATAGATAATAAAAACTAATGTACTTAAGAAAAACTGCTTAATATGTTAATTTATATAAGTGTTCTGGTTATTGACCTAATAATCACAATCATCTCTTCTTTCCACCTTCTAATAATATATGTGATACACACAGACATTAAAATACAGCACTTGTGGAAATGCCTGCTAACCATTAGTGTATAGACCCTACAAATGTAAATTTATATTTAATTAGCCTTTCTAATTCACTCACCCACATATAGAATTCTTGCCAAGATGCACGTTAACATTAAAATTTTACTTTTAGTGATATAAAGTAAAATATTTTAACATTATAACAATTCTCCAATTTTAACTCAAAAAAGAGGATAAGGAAGAGTGAAAGAATAAGATAAGGGAAGAAAGAAAAAAGGAAGAAAGAGAGAAAGAAAAAGAAATAAGGAAAGAAAGAAAAAAAGAAAGAAAGGAAGGAAGAAAAAGGAGGAAAGTAGGCAAGCCAGCCCACTAATCTGCGTAAGTAAATTAACATTTCCACTTTAACAATTTGTAAAATTAACAATTTCTCAAAAAATGGAATTAATAATTTCCTAAATTAACACTGGTCCAGAAATAAATTTTAATATCCCTAGATAACAAATAGGAATAAAATAAAAATTTCCAAACCTTAAATATTATAAAATGTTAATTATACAGTCCTGACTTGTGGAAATATACTAAAGTACAATTAAGACAATTTCAAATAAATTTCATTCAAATTGAAAACACAGTTTTAGGTTGCATATACTCCTTTGGTGTTTAGAAGATATCATAAATTCAGTCACTTCTTCATGCTCCAGAAAATGCGGACATTTTTTAGAAAGGCGATTTTTTTTCCATACTATTCCTACCATGAAAAAATGCTACCTTTTTTGGCTAATACAAAGAAACCACAATTAACAGTGAAACCATAAATACTTTCTGTGTTAACCACAAATGGCCTTTCCCATAGAAAAATGGCTTACATGTGTTCTAAATGTGTTTGGTTTCATTTTGTATGGAAGGAGCTGTGGGTATGTTTTTATCTAAGAAAAGAACATGGCTTGCACATGCAGAGTTTTCTAAAATGAGAAACACTCATTGAATTTAATCGGAGTTTCGTCTGGGCCGGAAATGCAGAATTAAGTTCCATGGGTGATGATTTGGGATTCTCTGGACAGGACTTCAGAGTCTACTTGCCAAACTTCCTTGGACTCTCTGAAGCCCAAGGCAGAGGAGCCTCTGCCAGCATGGTGTGCTGAGATCTGGTGTGACTTGGGGCCTATCTCAGGAGGCACAACTTCATGCAGTTCCACTTTACCAGTTCAATTTAGGCCTGTCCAGGACACAAGTCTCCACCATCACCCTGACTCTCCTCCAGTTCGGTCCTTTTCTGCATCTGTGTATATGTCATGGCACTAGTCTCCTCAGTATTTACTTATTGTGAACATCAGAAAGTCTGTGAGAATCTACACATGGTGATGTGACAAGTCATTTTTCTATTTGAATATAACATGTGTTGGGTCATTTTGATAAATGTTCACACTCTTGAGAATTCACAGGCAAGAGGACGGCACTCTCAAAACAGGGCCTTTGCTCATATTCACAAATGAGTCTTCATAGAAAGGAGCTAAATGAAAACTAAGTCCTTTTATATTTTTTAAATAAGGAAATAAAACTGAAAAGCAGGGATCATTTAGAATTTCTCTCTATCCAACTGGTTATACCTACAAAATAGTACATCTTAGTAAAAGATTTTTCCCCATAGAAATTTTATGGTTTTGTGAAAACCTTTCCAGAAAATGTGTCCCACTAAAGATGTATCTAGTCTTCTGTTTTGTATTAACTAACCCATAGTATACTCCAGAGAATAAAAAGGCAAATTTCTTATCATTTATAAGCTTAAAGCAATACTTTTTTTTCAGTCATTCTGCATACTTTAAATGTGCTGAAATAATTACTAATTTGAAGAGAAGGAAATTATAATCATTCTTCAAGGCACTATAAAGTCTATTTAAAAAAAAAACCCTGGGTATTCTCAGCATTTAAAAAATTGTTTAAAAATCAGTTCAGAAAAATTAATAAAACTCATTATTCAGTATCTCATAGACAAAGCTATTATCTAGCTATCAATTGATTGCTTTAGGTTCATTGTGAACTTGTGAGTGATTTGGGTAGTTTTATGAACAATGCTGACGATAAAAACTGGGGTTCTATTGGTTGAATCAGCTTCATGAGAATGAGGTTTGGGGGCATGTGTGAACTTTAGTGATTCTAGGGATGTAGCTTTTATTCAGAGAGAAAAGTAATAGAATTAGCCAAAGCTGGAAGTCTTCATTTACCATTTTACACTTTATTTTGAGCTATGTGATAGGTTAAAATAAAACTTGGAAAGAAAACTTTTATTCTGATTCCACTTAATTATCTTTTTAAAAAGGTAAATTCAATTCAAACATATAAAGTAAAAAAAAACCCTGAATTAGTCTGTGGTATATTGAGAAGTAAGCAGCTCTGTTTGAAAATAAAGAAGTAGCTACTCTATATTTAAAGCTTTGTCAGATGCATACTCCTTAAAGGGCAGGCGTCATGAGGGGCATTATGGTTTTATTATGGCTAAAATTTTCAGATATGACACATAAAAATAATGAGAAAAGTGTAAATACTTTTTACATAAAAATCCTAAGGTGGTTCTTAAAAGGGAATTCTAAGTTGATTTTAAAATAATGTCTAGAGATTTACTTTTGTATAAGATGGTGTTGATAAGACAGCTCTTAAGGTTTCTGATGAAGGATAAAATTTGTTTTATTACATTAGGCCTCACATGACTATTTAAATCAAAATAGCTTTTTATAAAGATAGCAGAGATAAAACACAGATAAATAAATAAAATTTGGTATTTGATATTTAAAAATCTCCCTCCCCACCCCACATAATTCATCTTGTATCGCAGAACAACTTTTTTCTCCTCAGTGTATTTCCATCTTCAATACATTTCAAACTGCAATACTAGCAAAAGAAAGCAAATATAATTGCACCACCTATAATCAAGATCATTTTTACTGTCACATGAATGCTAAAACAATAGTGTTTTACAAACAGCATTTCTTATAAATGCAGCCTTAAAACTATGCACTCTGTTCTTTTGCATTCACCTTATTTATAAAATGAATGTAAGCAATTCCCTTACAAGATGTTTCTCAAAATCTATACAAGGATTACTATTCATTTCTCCAAATATTGAAAATTCTCAAGAGGAGGGCATTAGGGCTTTTGTCCAACCCTCTCTGGCATTTCTTCAAATGAAACTCACAAACCACTTACTTGAGAATTTCTCTCAGAAACTTGCTTAAAATGTGGATCACCATCTCCATGGTTGGCCTGGGAATCCACATTACTCCGGGGCTCTGGCACACAGGGAAGTCGGAAATGCCCCACGTCACTGCTCCAGGAGCACAGGGCCTCATTGCCCTCCGTCTTCTGCACCTAGACCTACAGCCAGCTCAGAGGTACAGGAGCAGAGAGCAGAGAGTGCACAACTGTCACCCTGCCCTAAAGGCTAGGACTCCATAGCAGCCCATCTCAGCTCCCAGCTACACACTGCAGGCTCAGCATGGGGACCCACACCTTGCCTTGTGTATCACTAAGCTCACCTGTCAGCCAGGTGATAAATTCCTGAAAAGGTGTTTGTTTCCTTTTGTTTCTTTTGTTCTTCCAACACTTACTGTATAAACACTAGGCACTTACTCCAAGCCAAATATCACATCTAGGACTGGGCGAGGAGCAAGGAACAAAACAGGTATGTTCCTGGACCGCTTGAAGTTCCTTTACCCTTAAAATGGTTTTCAGGAGGGAGGACTAGACTACCTAAAGGTGATTTGGACCTTTGTTTTGGGTGTTTTTGTCTACTGAAATTGTGCTTCTTGAGCATTTACAGATCACAAATGCAGTATTCGTTATATAATTTATATTTATATTATATAAAATATTTTATATTTCCATATATTATGGCATTAGATTTTTAAATTATGTGAATAAATAGATATTAGCTATGAATTTCATTTTTACTACTAAATTAGGTACCACAAAATCTGTATTATCAAAGGAGTATATTGGGTCTAATATGGTTGGAAACCACTGACCAGCTAAATATTTTAATATTAACTTGAGGAGTCCCTTAACATACTCAGAGTGATAGTTACAAAGTATGTACTTGATAAAAAGTATGCCTCAATAGGATTAAGTAATATAATTTCATCCTTGACTTTCTTAGTTTTCAAGGACAGTCACTAGGAATCTATTGATTGATACTATGTTTGCAAGACTAAGTGACCAAAAGGTTTTATGGTTCACTAGCTAAGTTTTATTGGAGGTTGTTAGCACTTAATCTGTCACCCTGAGGACATTCTGACCAACTGTGAGGTGACTATTCTCTAAAAGACTTATTTTTTATCATTCTGTTATTACTTGCTTTATTTTATTTATAAGGTGAATATATGAACATGGTGTACATTTAGATTGTGCTTCATGCCCTCTTCCCCCCCATATTTCTTCCCCCTCCCAATAGTGTCCAGGTTAATCATGTTATATTTATGCCATTACACACATTCGGATGTAGCTCCTCCATTGAACAACCTCAGCTTTCCTCCTCTCCTCTCCTTCCATTCTAGTTTTGCTGAGATTTCCCCTCCATCATCTGGAGTGACCTCTGGTATTACCACTGCTCCCTAGCTTGGGCATATTAAAGAAAACATATGTCCCTTCTCTTTCTGTGCTTGACTAATCTCACTTAACATAATGTTCTCCAGTTCCTTCCATCTTCTTGCAAATGCTATTATTTTATTCTTCTTTATAGCCGAATAGAATTCCATTGTGTGTATTTCCCATAATTTTGCAATCCATTCATCTGTTGATGGAGATCTAGGTTGGTTCTATATTTTAGCTATTACAAATTGTGCTGCTATGAACATGGATATGCATATGTTAATGTAGTTCTCTGATTTCAAGCCCTTTGGAAAGATACCCAGGAGTGGTATAGCCAGATCAAATGGTGGATCTATTCCCAGTTTTCTAAGGAATCTCCACACCGATCTCCATAGCGGCTGAAATACTCTGCACTCCCACCAACAGTGTAAAAGAGTTCCTCTTTCCCCACATCCTCACCAGCATTTGTTGTTGTTTGATTTCTTTATGCTTGCCACTCTGATTGGGGTTAGATGGAATCTCAGCATAGTTTGATTTGTATCTCCCTGATGGCTAGTGATGTTGAACATCTTTTCATGTATCTATTGGCCATTTGTATCTCTTCTTGTGTGAAGTGTCTATTCAGTTCAGTTGCCCATTTCCTAATTGGGTTGTTTGTTTTGCTAGTGCAGAGTCTTTTGAGCTCTTTCTATATCCTGGATATTAGCCCTCTATTAGAGTGGTGGCTGGTAAAGATCTTTTCCCATTCTGTAGGCTTCTTCTTTAGGTTCTTGACGGTTTCCTTTGATGAGAAGAAACTTTTTAGTTTGATGAGATCCCACTTATTAATTCTTGCTTTAATTTCCGACACTTTGGAAGTCTTATTGAGAAAGTTACTGCCTGTGCCTGTATGTTGGAGTGTTGATCCTATGCCTTTCTCTAATAACTTCACAGTCTCTGGTCTAATTTTAAGTCTTTGATCCATCTCGAGTTGATTCCTGTGCATGGTGAGAAGTAAGGATTCAGATCCAACTTTTTACAAATGGATAGCCAGTTCTCCCAGCACCATTTGTTGAAAAGGCTGTCTTTTCTCCAGCGTATGAGTTTGGCCCCTTTGTCAAAGATCAGTTGACTATAGATGTGTGGGTTTGTTTCTGTATCTTCTATTCTGTTCCACTGATCAGTCTGTCTATTGTTGTGCCAGTACCATGCTGTTTTTACTACTATTGCTCTATAGTATAATTTGAAGTCCAGGATTGATGCCTCCTGCCTGGTTCTTGTTGCTGAGAATTGCTTTGGCTAGTCTGGGTATTTTCTTTCTCCATAAAAATTCATAAACTTTAAAAAAATTAAACTGCCCATATTCATGTAGCTATGTTATCTAGGCCCCTCTAGTAGAAGGAAACAAGTGAAACTTATATTTGTTTTTATACTATATGAGATTCATCTCACAAATATGTGTGTATGTGAGAGAGAGAGAGAGAGAGAGAGAGAGTGTGTGTGTGTGTGTGTGTGTGTGTGTGTGTGTGAGAGAGAGAGAGAGAGAGAGAGAGAGAGAGAGAGTACTAGAGACTAAGCCCAGAAACATTCTACCTCTGACATATAGCCCCAGCCCTTTAATTATTATTTTTTTTAATTTTCTCACTAGGTTTCTGAGAGTCTCACTAAGTAGCTGAGTCTTGACTTGAACCTGCAATATCAGCCTCCCAAATACTGGGATTATAGGCCTGTGCCACTTCACCTAGCTAGCAGGTACATTTTTAATCTTTTCTTATATTTTAAGGACAAAGTTGAAGAAATGAAAATTACTCAGATTTTATTACAAAGCAGTAACAATTCTAGACTTGAGGTGCTTCACTAGAATTCTAAATCGCAAGAACACTAACAAAGTTCTACCTTTTTTTTTTTTATAAATGAATATGACTGTAAAATCTTGAAGCAATTGTCCTACTTGGATTGGGTTTGATGGAAAGCAATGACACCTCATACAGCCCTTATGTTTGCAAATTCAGGTACAGTGGGAATAATCCATCCGCAGCCTCAGTAGATTCATTCTATCATCACACGAAGAGCAGACATGACACTGAGTGGCTACAAAGAGGTATCCCCAAGTGGTTCCTTTCCACCCACCACTTCTAAAAACCATCAGCACAGTCAGAAAGGCTCTCCTCCCCTGGCACTCCCCATCAAACCCATCGCCCCCTTTCTTTAGTGATAACCATCACGATGTCTGTGACTTGGCTTGCCACAATGACTACAGATTTATAGGAAAGAGGTTAAAACCAACACAATTTAAAATGCATGAAGTAGAAAATGTCTCCCTAAACTAAACTACATTGTAAATTTTACAAAAAAAGGTCAGAAAATATTTGTAGATATTATTTTTTTCATTTCTGCAAGAAAAGTGACATCCATATTGCTTAACTGTATGAGCAGATGCAAAAAATGGAATTTTTTAGAAATAGTAAATAGCTGTTATTAAACTAAGGGGTCTTGAATGTAGAGGAAATTTTATAACTTTTATTGAAGTTATTTTTAAGAGTTTTTATTTGCAAGGCCATAAATAATTTACTGTGTGTTATCCCAAAGTCCTCTACAGATATACGCTAGATTTGCTAATTCCTGGATTTCTCCAGCAATATCCCTCACTTATGAGAAAATCTTGTCTTGACTCCAGGGCTTGGCATTATGAACCCTGAACTGTATTGTTTCCAGTGGTCCCTGGTACTCGTTCTTCCTAGATACAAGCTAAATGACTACTACTTTAAAAGTGGACCTCAGTGTATTTGTATAAAAGCTATGTCAGGCCAGTGCATTCAAAATTATCCCAATTACTCATATTTTTGGGGGGCACACTCTCCCTTTTTTCCATGTGCAGCAGAGAGACGTCACCTCACTGTTAATCCATCTCAGGATGGATGACTAGAATTGGTATTTTAATTTGCCTCAAAATGGTAAGGCCTGACATCACCTCTCATCAGAAATATCTAAAATTGATTTCTCAAAATGGGATGAAAGTGACTTTATGGATTACACATGGCAGGCTAGACACAGGAGCAGACTCAGAACAGATAGATACAAATTTACTCTGCTTAACCTCAGGAGCAGCAGCAGGCCTCTTTGCTAGCATTCTTCTGCTTTAACTCTTTTAAAACACAGGTCAATTTAACGGAGATGTGCCCAGTCCATCAACCCAACAGCCTTTTTGCCCATTGTGACAGAACAGGCGGGAAGTTGACTTTGGTCACCAAACTAAGCTATTCAAACCTGCTGACATGCCAGATATAGGTTTGCTTATAGGCATATGTCAGGGGCACAATGCGTGCTCTGGCTCCCAAATAGGGTTTTAGGGTTGTTGGATTCCTGGTTTGCAATGAAAACCTTCGAACAAAAGTATTCTTCTGGGTAGTGTGGGTGCAGTTTTTGCAAGCTTTAAGTTGTTTAAGCTGAGTTGCCCCACAAGGCAATTGCTGGTACCATTTCACTATCTCTGTGTCCTTCTGATGTGATATTCATTTTGTTTGAGGCATTTGCATAATTTAGGAGGTACAGGGATTCTGTTAGAATTACCCCCAATCCCCCGCTAGGTTTGAAGAATGGGTAGTCTCTGTGCAAACCACAGAGCCCACTGCATAAAATGAAACACTAAAAAACCAAAAAACAGTGCATTTGGCATAATGGACCCAGCATCTAGGAACAAATGCCGATGCTAGTATGATGATAGTATCCTGCCCTTCTTATCACACTTACCTGCTTTCTTTTGGGAGACTTGGGAATAAGTATTTTAAACAACAATGACAGAAAACAAAACAAAAAGCACCCTGCTTTTCGACTGACATATGCAAGGTACTTTCAGCAGCTCTCTGCTCTCCTCAGAGCAAGATCTCCCAGCCCTGGGAAAAATGCTTCAAAGTTTGAGCATCAAAGTTGTCACCTGGAGAAGAGTAAGCCAGGTGAATCTCAGAGCTGCCTGCTGAGCAGTAGAAGCTAAGCCTGGAGAGTGACCGCATGTTCCAGCAACAGGTCAGTCTCTGCTAATTCCTTCCACTTTATGTTACCTCAGGGTCCGACCTCTGTTAAAATCAAAAGTCCTGTGGGCATTGGAAGAAGGAGCTTTTAAGCTGTTTCACAAGGAAGCTTCTGGGTGAAAGTGGACCATCTTGAGACTCAAAGTTGCATTCAGAGATCGGTGAAAGCTGTTCCTTGCATATGAATAAAGACTTCTTATCTTTTCAGTGAACTTTTACTTTTGGAAAGTAAAGTATGGGCAGATAGGCTTTTAAAACAAATTGTTAAGAAATGTTCCTCATCTCTTTAAAAACAACACATCGTATTTCTTCTGATTAATGCTAGCATAATAATTCAAGTTACTAATCTGAAATTCTTAGAAGCTTAATGACAATAATTGTACACCTTTAAATATTGGGTATGAGTGTTAGGAGTGGCTCATAACAGGCTAGGTTGACTTTTCTTTGCAAATGATTAAATCAATCTCATATTTTTCTGTACTGATGATGTCACACAGAATAATCTCTTTGAAAAAAGAAAAAAGAAAAAAACCTCGTGACTTGTTTTAAAAACCTTTGCCTCCAAATATCTGTTTGCTACTAATATGAATTCAGAAAGCATGGAGTTAAAGAAGTTGGCTTTTTTTCCCCTTAAATCTGAACAATTGGAATCAGCAGTTTGCATTATTTTAAAAATGAATGCTTAGAATCAGCAATTTTCTTGTTTTTTTTTTTAAGATCTTGAGGGTTTTTTTTATTTAAAGTGGAAAACTACATTAAGTGCAAGGCAGTCAACAAAGAAGCAGCCATAAAGCCTAAGTATTCCTAGAGTTATAAAATATGTCCATTGTGCCAATTCCACTGCCAACAATGAAGTTTTAAGCATTAATATGCCTTCATTGCAGTTTTAATGCCTTAATATTGACTCTATAGCTCTTTGGGGTAATTTTGCTTTCTCTGGTACTTGAAAGGTGATGATGTCAGCGTTCTTCGCACTGATTCATATGCAGGTTGATGAAGCTGAGTTATTTATTGAGTTCCATTATATTTTCTATAAACATTAGTTCTCAATAAACAGAGACATTTAGCCGAGGGTTTATTTATTAAATAGGTACTGTACAGATGGTTTTGCCACACATGATGTGCTGCAGAGGATATTACTCAGGAATAATCAGCTGTGTTATAGCTTGGCTAAATTAATAAGATGATAATGATGAAATTGATGCTTTTGAGCTAGGCTTGGTAAATGGTTTTTGCATAAACAAACTGATAAATTTGAGAAGCAATTACTTGCTTGTCAAAGATAAAAACACAACAGGGCCCATTTATAGTTAGGTCCTATTTATTTTTAAAGATTGTACCAGATTTTATGTTTAATATGCTGCAATTAAAAAATAATACTTAAATGAAGAAGAATAAAAAACTAACTTTCTGAGTTCTCCTTCAAATCTGAAGAAGCAGCACTGCTTGATTAGACATCAAGCAAACTTTTTTTCCCTGCATGGGGGGTATATCTGAAAAACAGTGCAACATTCTAAATGAATTTTTTAACCATATAGCATGTTGGGGAATCAGTTGACAGCTTCCTCTACTATTTTTTCACCTTCTCTCCCCCATGTACACAACACCACACAAACACACACACACACACACACACACACACACACACACACTTAATAATGGGCTTTACAAAAAGGTTTTATGTGATTTCCAAATAGCAAAGGAATTACTTGACCTAGCTTACAGTGTTTCTTTCATAAAAGCACAGAAGCACATCTGATTTCTTCAACCAAAGATTTTCTAATTTTTACTTAGAACTTGAATATGAAAAATGCATGACTATCGATAAAATTTACTGATACATTTTCATTACATAATGCTGGCTTTTGGCACTGTATGTTAGAACTGGCGTCTAAGGTCAAGTAAACCTTTGCTTTCCTTTCCAGCTTTAGCAGAGCTTTTGGAAAGGTCGAGGTACCACACCTTTTAGACCTGGAAGTGTCTCTGTATGTCCTTAGTATCAAAGTGAGCTACGCATCAAATATATTGTCTCCATCTGTTTTTGTGTACTTGTGTCTATTTTTTAAAGAGGAATAACCTATAGTTAATCTCCATATCTCCTGCAATATTTTGTCAAAAGCTGTTTTATACTAAATATCAGTTTTATATCAAATAGCAGTTTTCACTTTTCTCTGTAAGAGTCTATGGTTACCAAAGATAAGTTTTAGCATATTTTGTTTATACCTACCATTAACTATTATTTATCATATAGAGAGTGAATAACACAAAAATTTAATTTTAGATTTCAAAATTTATCTCTAAACTTTTGTATTATAATATTATTGTTTTTAAAAAAGTTAAGTAACTGAGGCAGAGACCACAACTACTCAAAAGTCTTAACATGAAATGATGAATCATGAGATGAAATCAAATACTTATTTCACTAATATAGTCACCTTGTTTGTCTTTTTGACAGAGAATTTTTATTTTCATTTCAAACTGTGTTAAATTAATACTGTAATCATTCAATAAAAAGCTGTAGTGTTAGAATGAATGTTCTATATTTTATTATTTGTGTGATATAAAATGAATTAGAGCAAAATGCTATATATATGCATGGTAGAAATCCTGTCCCTCTGGGAAGCTTAAAAAAAGATACTTATCTTCTCAGGAAATGCTAAAAGTACAAAGATGTAACAATAACAAATAAATAAAAATGAGCAGAATTATTTTTAAACTACATGTTTTATCTCAAAAATTATAATGCACCGGTCTGATATCAGAATGCCTAATGATTTGTTATAAAACTTCAGTTGTGATTTTCTCCTCCTGCTTAATTGGAAACAACTGCTCCCCAGGACTAATTACAACTCCATCTAAAAGAAAGACGAGCACAAATATGTCTTAAGGGAATGTAAAAACTTTGGAGGTGAAGCCCCATAAAGTGAATTAAGGGATGAAATTTAAAACTATTCTCTAAGCTATGTTTTCTAGAGATGTTTGCAATAAGCCTCAAGAAATAAAACCCAGGAGTTTTTTCTAGTGATCATATCAAGAGGCATGAAAGCATAACTTACTGAGATGCCTTAGAGAGTGAACCTCACATTGATCAGCTTACAAATTGATTATTGTTCATAGAAATCTATGTTGGGTCTGCAACATCATATGTTTTACTGAAAATAATTTTTGGTAAGTGCTGAGACTGACTGCTTGAGATGGAGCTGAATTACCTACCAGCGCTAATATGCATGTGAACTCTGCACTAAGCCATAACTTGGTAATAATCTTATCTGACGTGTACCATTTAGCACATTCTTTAAAAATTCAAGATATTCTAAATTACCAATAAAATTCAAGAATTAATGAGTGCAGCGATGTATCTGTGTTTCTTGTTCTGCTACTAAAGATCGCAATACCTAAATTGATTTACCTTGGTTTCAAACGCATGTGCTTCTTACGCCTCAAGCCTGAGCATCTGGATTTGCCCTTTGATAAATACCCTGCAAGGGTGATTCCCAGTAATAAATAGCACTGTCCTGACAACTAACACAAGAGTTATGTGTTTCTAATACTAAAAAGGGTTTTAAAGATTTACTATTTATTTACTTGGTAGTCTAGCATTCAAAACAAATGTGCAATATTAAGCTAAGAAAATATATGTTGGCAAATTACAATATTAAAATTATCACATTTGTGGAGCTGTTTTTAGTCAATATTCAGGTAACATTTTTTTCTCAAAAAAATAATCTAGAATATACCCTAGTCAAAAGTCACATATAGGTATAGACAAAAGAGAAGGCAATTTACTGGTCAAAGATCTTAACAAATAATTTTAGAATTTAAAATTTTATTCAGTCTCTGTGCTCTTTATACCATTTTTGTCAGAATATACTAATCTATATTTACCATTTGCTACATTTAATAGTCCTATTTTAAATATTAGTAATATATTCAATTAAAAATAAAAATAAGAATCAAATTAATCTCTCTTTTTAGACATATTTGACAGCTATTTTTAGGCTTATAATTTTAAAGTAGTACTTTTTAACTTTCATGATAAATTATATTTTAAAAAGTAGCAAAACACTCAGATACATTCACTCAGTTCTAATATATATGAACAAAATAGTTCTAATATATTTATTTGAAGTATCAAAATATAGTCATAACTTTTCATATTTAGAAAATTTTCCCATTTGTCTAAAATAATTTCATTGCCTAGGATAATCAAAATCATATTCCTTAAATTAGTAATTCACAAGGAATGAAAAGCTTTGGATTTAGCAATGATGAGATTATAAACTCCAACAGAGAGCACAGAAATTGTCCGTGTAAACACACCAGAGTGGGCTCATAGGTTAGAGAGCTAAATGATGCCGATTACAAAGCAATTGTGTAAGATAGCTTGCATGGATTGGAACACTCAGCAACCATTCAAAATGAGAGTGGGAGAATTTTAAAGGGACAAGTAGAATAGAATTATGAATTCTGCCAATGTGTCTCCTAGAATCTGTTTCTTTCATATCTTCTCCTCACTTTACTTCTAAGGTTTGGCTATGTGTTTCCAGCAGGTTAAGAACCCTTTCTCCCCTTCCTTCCTTCCTTCCTCCCTTCCTTCCTTCCTTCTTTCCTTCCTTCCTCCCTTCCTTCCTTCCCTCCTTCCTTCTTTTTCCCTTCTTCTTTCTTTCTTTCTTTTCTTGTTTCCTTTTTTTCTCTACTGAGTACATAATATACGCACTACAGAGAGGCTAAAATCAATCAAGTAAGATCCCAATATCAGGGTGCTCAGGACAGTAGAGAGATAGCAAAATGCACAAGGCCAATGTCTCAGTGCAACCAAGGCAAATATGCCATGGAAGAAAATTCTATTAACAGCAGATAAAATAATGTATTCAGCTCTTTTATATACATAAAAATTGGTGTATCATAAATCCAGAAAGAAAACTGGGAACACAATCTAAGTTGAACTGATAAAGGAATGTGGTAGATACCAAGGCAGATAAGCTTTTATTCCAGCATTCTATCGCTGACATAGGGAAGGAGTAAGTGGGACCAAAAAGTCCAGTTCTAACATCCAAGAGAATGTGAGCAGAAAAGGAATTAAGAGAGAGAGCTAATGGACAAATAACAAAAAAGTTTTTTCAATATTGGAAAGGTATCTTTCCAATATTGAAAATATATCTTCTTTTTTTTTGGGCGGGGGTGGTACTGGGGGGTGGAACCCAGAGGCTTTCTACCTCCAGGCTATACTCCCAGACCTTATTTATTTATTTATTTATTTATTTATTTATTTATTTATTTGGAAACAGGGTCTCACTAAGTTGCTGAAAGCCTCACTAAGTAGCTAAGGCTGGATTCGAACCTGTGCGATCCTCCTGTCTCAGCCTCCCAAGCGCGGGGATTACAAGCGTGCACCACCACGCCCGGTGGTCTTGATCTTCTGAAAATATGTTTTTAGGTTGGGCATTATATTCTGCTTCTAACCCTAAAGACCTCTTTACCTAAGAAGACAATTGCATCTCTTTGCCTCTCATTCATTCCTCTGCTTTTCTGCTGAGATTATCAACAAAGGTGCCAATTAGTGCCAATTGTCATGATGTTCTGAGATGTAGACACCTGTCTCCTAATAACTGGACTGAGACCACCAACTCATTTCATACACACCATCAAACAGACGTCAACTAGTAATGGCCTACATTTACTACGAACCTGGGCTCGAGCCAAGGCCCTCACCCATGGAACTGCTTCAGCATTCTTGATGGCAAAAAATGTGGGCCAGGGACTGTGACAAGAAGTACATCTAAATAATCATGGCTCTCTCTCATTCTCTATGTTACCTCCATATTTGAACTTGGTAAAGGCAGCCTTTCCTAAGCAAGTATTTTCAATACCTATTCAAGTGGAATGCAGATCAAGATTTATGCACATTTTTAAAAAAAATATGGAAACCAAATTTACATATTCATGGCCTACCATAAGATGAGGAGGTAATGAAGGCCTGCTGTATGTTAAATTCCAAGAAGCAAAATAAACAGTATCAACCTCAGGGATGCATGATTTCCATGTAAAGTTTTTTTATAACCATCTGCGTATTGTAGTTCTCTAAAATAATCTTTAAAGTAACTTTAGAGTACTTAAGTACAAGTAGATTCTCATATCCCTGTATATATTCCAGACTTTAAAGGGAATTTACCTTTCTTTCTCATGTCAATCCAAGTTATCAAAAACACATAAGAAAAAAAAAAACAGTTTAGAGCAAATGACAGTATTTGAAGAAATTAGGAAATAAAATTCTGAAGAAGTAGGACTTCTAGTAAAAGATAAGGGGAAATTACTTTTAATTCCAATGGTAAGAAATAGAGTTGGAAAAGTAAGTTGGTGTCAGTCTTCAAATTGCTATGGGACTTGCTGGTTGGTTGTGGTATTTCAGGGATATTAATATAAAATATAATTTACATAGAAACACTGGAGACAGGAAGGGCTGTTATAAGATGATAACAAATGCTCAAGTAAAAGGTAGGGGCAGAGTGTGTGTTTTTTAAAGAGATAGCCAGTTGAAAGAGAGAATGAGGAGAGAGATTGCAGAGTTAGAAATAATGAGACTTGGTAATTGGTTAGCAAAAGGGACAAAGAGGAAGAGAAAATAAAGTTGACTCTAAGAGGTCCCCAGGTGCCTAGAAGATGATGAGCTAACAATTAAAATATATAAACAAAACACCATGTGCTGCAGATCATGGAGAAGAAGAACCCAGTGAGGATGTGAACATTTCAAAGAACCAGACAAGCCGGGCATGGTGGCACACACTTGTAATCCCTGCGCTTGGGAGGCGGAGACAGGAGGATCGTGCAGGTTCGAAGCCATCTGCACTGGCTTAAGAGACCCTGTTTCCAAATAAAAATATAAAATAGGTCTGGAAGTGTAGCCTGGAAGTAGAAGGGTTTCCAGGAACCCCAGTACCACCGGAAAAAAAAGAACCAGACAGCCAGCTAAGCAAGACTGTATTTCTATCTATGCTGGGAGTTATCTGAGAAGATGTAGTCATGAAATACAGGAAGGAGATGAAAATGTAGAAGATGGCATAGCTAGAAGAGGAGAAAAACAAAGATCCTTCAAAATACAGCCCTACCCTCAGGAGCACATTGATGACTCATGAGGAGAATTATACATCTTCATAAGCAACCCAAAATAAAAGAGAAAAAGAGGAAGAGTTAGAAAGTCAAAGTGACGGATATTTTAAGAATACAAAAACATTTAAATGTACACCCACTTATTCTGTATATCTCCAACAGATTTTACTATCCCAGAATTTTCTGAATTCTGAAACACCAAAGTTGAAGGCTGTCAAATAACATTGAGGAGCAGTGATTCTCAAACATGGATGGTCTTGTCCCCCAAAGACATTTATCAGTATCTAAGGACATTTTGGGCTGTTGCAAATGAGAGGAGCTATAGGCATCTAGTGAGTTAAGACCAGGAATACTGCTAAACATACTTTGATTCATAGGAGATCTCAAAACAAAAAAGAATTAAGTGGTCCAAAATGTCAATAGTACCCAGGTCGAGTAACTCAGCTATAAAGTTACTTTGGGCTTTTATTTTTATCTAAGTTACTTGGCCAGTAAAGTTCACTGATAGGATGAGCTAATATATTTACTTGACTTTTATTTGGATGCTTAAGACAGCTCTTCAAGATACAAAGAAGATACTAGAATTTTTTTCTAGGGTGATTTCTACCATAAAGAAAGTGATATTTGTGGCAATTTGGATAAGTACATAGTTTTAAGTATGCCTTTAACAATGCAGGCTTTTAAAATGTCCAACATTTTCTGGGGTAATTCTGTGTTCTAAGTTTCTGTTTTCTAAAATTCCATCAACCCATTCATTCTTCACATTTCTAAGCTATTAAAATGTTAAGATAATGTAGAAGATATAGAAATTTATCTTACCTGACTTTTTTGCCAACTTTCCTCGGGAATATCTTATAACCTCTTCAGCACTTAGGGTCTCATGCACTCTGTTTTGTTATTTATGTCCAGGGGCATCTGTGAACATTTATCCTGCTTTTATGCTGAATTTATTATGGTGATGCCACTCTCTGTGTAAGAGTGCCTTTCACTAAGTCCTTTCAGGAGGCTTAGTCACAGAGCAGCCTCAAATCTGTGATGTGTGACTTACAAAGCACTTCCATGACTTCATACGACTCTGGAGGACAGTCCAGTGAGAATCTGCGGGATCTCACAGAATGTGCTGGGAATTATTGCTGTGGTGAGGAAGGAAACTTCAGCTCATCAATGTGATTGACAGCTAGGACCAATCTTGAACATCAGTGTTATCTTTTTCTAACTGTTGACCCTTCTAGCCACATTGCCCACCTGATTGAGATGACCACACCTCATACCTCTTTTCTTCTAATTCCAGATGCCAGATTTCTGTAGTTGATCACTGTACCTCTATCTTTTGTGGCATCAAACAAAATAAAATGCCCATTTATGAGGTTACTCTTGAGGTAGAAAAACCAGACTGTTTCAAAGGACAAGATTTTGATGACCACACTTTTCCTAAGGAGAAACTAAACCTAACCATCTAGAGAGAGCTCAAAGTCTGTTTTAGCCCATTCTTCACATATCCGTAGCACTAAACCCAAGAGTTTAGAAGGAAAGTCAGGTCCTGGCTTGAAGTGTTAAAACGACAAGATTCTATTTTCATGGATTTCTTTGTTGGATATTCACAGACTGGGAATGAGAGAGAATTCTGCCAACATATGTCAACATTTGTGTCCTTTGGACTCCATGTTTCCCAGTCTCCTTCCCTCTCCACTAAACTCCCCTTACTGTGTGGGGAAAATGAGTCATTTATCAACTGACAGCACTGAACTCTAACTAGAGATGACCGATCACTCGTGTGGATCCCCTGTGAGCCACACGTGGAGAAGTGGAAGGTGCTGTTTGTGCTTGTTAGGAATTAATGAAGAATGTGTGAGCTAGAACCAGAGAGTCCCTTAGTTCATTTTGTCTGAAAAACTCATGTTGAGCTGAGAAGACAGAGCTTCAGAGAAGAGAAACTAATATAAATTAGAGCCATTGCAAATGTATAAAAAATAAGAAAATCTATCCTATCCGGACACCTTCTGTAGGTTATCTTTCCTTCTAAACTGTCAAGTATCATTTTATTATTTTCTTTTTGTAGTTGACTATTATTTCTCAGGATTCTAGACTTCTTGTGATCCAGCACTGAAATCAATTAGTAGTCATTATTTAACACACATACTAAACATACAGACTTTGGGACTATGTGCATTTCAGCTCCACTTTCATCATTTACTAATAAGGGAGAGATGTTGCACAGGAGACTTAATCTGCTCAGGCTCGATTTCCTCATCTTTGCTACAGTTATAATCATAATGCCTATTTCATAGATGTTTGGAAGGAGTAAGAGTGAATACAGATTTTCTCCACCAAGGCATACATGTGAGACAATATGGCAGGCACATAGTAAATGCTTAATAAATATCATTTGTTATTTCAAAAATAATATTTTCAGTAATCAAATTAAATAAACAAATGTAGGTCACCAAACAGCTACCTAACAGGTCACTGTGTGTCTGTTCAGAGTGGAAGCAACAAGACATAAGGTGAAGTGATCACCCTCCGCTGACTAGCACCACGTGGCAAGCCCTGCAGTGGGGACCTTCACTGCTCTCTCCTGTTTGCACCTTAGAAAAATACAACCTTATTTCCCCATTTGCAGGTGAGAAAATTAATAAATTCTGAGAGATAAAATGGCTTCTACCAGATCCCTTAGTAACAAGATTCTGTAAATGAGACAAGAGATGTCTAACCCCAAAGTCTTCCTATCTAAACTACTTTGGGTTTTCCTTCTCTAGCTGTGCCCAGCGCTGTAGGGTATACAGTTAGGCTACCAACCCACAGGGGTCAAGGAATGCAACACAGCAGAGAAACTCGAAGGCCCAGGTCCCTCCGTCCCTTCTGTTCCTTTTCTTTCAGTTGATGGAAAGTTGGACCTTTGACATTTTCCACTCAATCGTCACGGCATATGTACTCCCCAAAGTTTAGATTTTAATTCCAAGTTTTTATGAAATAGCTTTTCCTGCCTAATCACATAACCATTATTGTGTCTTCATTTATGTGCCATTTCATCAAAAACTATTCAAAACAAAGTTGAAGTTCATCATTGGTAAACTCAAGAATTTTTTAAGCTTTGCCAACCTCATGCTATCTAAATACAAAAAAAAACTAAGACATTTTCTTAATGGCTTAATGCTTCCTCCTCCCCTCAAAAAGCCCTGGTCTACCACATGGACTGCCTTTGAAAACCTACACTGACATAAAATCACGTAGCGGACACATCCCAGTCTATGGAAAATGTAGTTCAAAGGAATAAGGCCTGGGTATTTTCATAGTATTGGAAGCTGAGTAGATGCTGAATGACAACAATAGTAGATATAAGTGTGCTCTAATAAATATATTTTATTGCCTTTCTTCTTGTGATGAGTGATACTTAAGCATGTGTGTTTGCGCATGCGTGTGCCTCTGTGTGTGTGTGTGTGTATGTGTGTGTGTGTGTGTGTGTGTGCCCTCACAATGTGGTTGCTTTTTATAAAGCCTCTAAATAAAATTGGAGAGTATCTAATCCAGGAAACTCTAGTGTCAATCTTTATTTTACAAGCACCAAAATGTATATCACAAGAAATTGTCATTCATCATGACACTTCACATGTACTGCATCGTTTTAATAGAAAAATCTAAAGTTTCATTATGTTAATGTTGAGCAATGAAAATAAAACATCATAAAAAAATAAGCACTTTTTGGTGATTGGCTATAGCAATTTTCTGTCAGCTTCAAGCACAATAAAAGCATACTGAATGGAGAGAGACAAATGCTAGGAATCCAGCCGCATCAGAAAGGTTTTCCTGGGTCCCTGGAAATCTAGTGTTAATAAAAGTCAGCCCAAATGAAATATAACATGCCCAATAAGCTATGTAATAATTAATAGTTCTGGAGAAGAATTTATAGTGATTATTTCTATGCACCACTAATGAAAAAATTTATTCAATTATCATTTATTATTCAAAATGATGGACAAAGTAACTTGTTCAAAATTTAATAACTGGTCAAACTCAAAATACAGGAGAGTCGCCGGGCATGGCGGTGCACGCTTGTAATCCCTGCGCTTGGGAGGTGGAGACAGGAGGATCACACAGGTTCGAAGCCAGCCTCGGTGGCTTAAGAGACCCTGTTTCCAAATTAAAAATATATAAAAAATAGGTGTCTGGGAGTGTAGCTTGGACATAGAAAGGTTTCCAGAAACCCCAGTACCACCAAATATATATATATATATATATATATATATATATATATATATGAGAGTCACAGCAAATTTAGGAAAAAGTCCATCAATAACATTGTTGATGTCCCATCTTTTGAGGGCAATACAAATATAGAATTGATTTATTAACAAAAGAACCATTGCATATATGATAATTGTGCAAAGAGAAAATAGCTACATATATTACACTCTTGTGATGAAGCTTAGGTATTTCCTATATACAAACCCATACTTATTTAGATATTAGCTAAAAATCTTGATTTACATAAGAGTAAAACACAGGATGGGCTTAATATAAAATATTTTAATCATAAAAAGTGAACTATTTCTTCTTGAGGGTCTAAACTTACACATTTAAAAGACTACTTCATTCAAATTTTTCCTTCTCTACTCATTTTTCAAGCTCCTTTATTGTAGCAATTCCCTTTCTAATGAAACAAGTTTTTCTCGTGTAATATGGTGCATATACATATATGTGACATATATAGACATACTATTTATCATATGCTAAGCCTATAGTAATTGGCCAATAAATATTTATTAAATTAAGTTATAGTTAATATTTTCATTAAATCCTCAAGTGCAGACTACTCGATTTGAAGATGGATTAAATAGCATTCCCCTGCCACATGATTAAGTTTAAAATATTCATCTATTTATTTACTTGGAGGAAAGATAATATGCATACTAGTTATCAAGAAAGAAAAGCTTTTTTAATTTTTTTCAATAGATTATTTTGGTATAATAAAATTTATAGAATATTTTCTAGGAGATTATTAAAGATGTTTTCATCTGTCTTTCCTGGATCAAGTATGTACACTTTTGTTTAGTAAATCCTATCTTTGCATGAAAACTATCTTGAAATGTTGATCAATTTTAATCTATTTTGTGTCAAAAAGTTTAGGTATTAACCAAAGCTGAGTTTGTGAAACTGATTTTTCTCTCCCATTTTAATTATTTTATTTATCAGAATAGTAATTGTTCAATAAAAGCAAAACCCAAAAGTATTGCCCAAACTGGTTTTATAAAACTCCTACTTACATACCTGACTTTTATTTTGTTTCACCTCTTTTTAATGATGGCTGAGCACATTGCTGAAGACTTTTCTGAATAAATCTCCACATCTGTTTGGGATTTTAAGGCATTAAGTGCTTTAAACACACTGAATTACAAGATATTTGTATTTTCCCAATCTTCTACGAGTATCTATATTATTGCAACTCTCACTAGCCTGAATATTTCTGACTGAACCTCTTATTTTTGTTGTATAGGAATGACTACTTTCCACTTTGCAAGAGGGTAAGCATTGTTTAACCTATGACAAACAATCTTATTTCAAGAGTTCTTATCATTGGCCAAAAAAAAAAAAAAAATTAATGACTGTCCACCTTGGAAGAGTCATAGAATTACTCTTGGTTTTCAGGGCCCCTGAATCTTTTCAGTCCCAATGTCCTGCTTCCCTAATAACAGAGACAGTTCTGTGGCCAACCCACTGGCACTGCCCTTGGACAAAAAGCCTGCTTGAGTCCACAAAGATCCCTCTTTGTTCTGCTGTGTGTACAGACAACACTCACAGGATTGTAGAAGAAAGTGTTAGGCTGGAGATGCATGCACATAAGTAAAATATTGTTGAATAGTGCCTAAGGAAATAGAAGAACATTATTTTAAATTATCTCGATCATAAAATCCAAGGGAAGATTTGGCAATATAGCAGCAAAAAAAATCTCAAAACCAGTTATTCCTTTTAAATAAAAACAAAAATGAGAAACAGTAACTATTAGAAATCCCACCTGGTGCTTTTCCTGTGTTAATGATGCTTCTTAAATTGCATGTGGGTAAATGGTAATTTTGTCTCACACCATTAAAAACTAATGGAACCCTTGATGATAAGAAATGCCATAGCTAGCTTGTTGGAAAACGTTTAATTAATAAAGTAATAAAATTATTGTAAACTAGTGCAGTTTCGGGGAGAATTCAATGGGATATAAAACAGATAAAACATTCTAGAGAGTTTGTATAGGAAATAAACATTACTATATAAAATACCACATAAAGTTAAGGGGGTTTGTGTCACATAGAATTAAAATTAGCTATTATACTAATAAAAAAGATTATTCTTTCAGGGAAAAATGTTAGAGAACACAAATTATAAAAAGATATCTTCAATCATCCAAGAAAGTATCTAAATTACCCAAAATGAAGGTTATTATATTTTTATATAAGTTGGAACTCATAACAGGCATAACTATATATATTTATATACATATGTGTGTATATGTGTATAAGGCATAAATAAATCTATATCTTAAAATGACCAATTAGTTAAAATTAAATAGTAAGTCATTCTTTCTTCTGCCTGTGTAAATAGAAATTAATTCTTTAGATTTTCTCCTACACTTTTCCCAGGACAATTTAGAACTTTGTCAGACAATGGTGCTTGCTTAAAAATCCCTAAAATGGACAATTATGTAGTATTTTGTGCCATTCGTTTGAAAGTAAATCACTGAACAGTGATAATAATAATAATATTCTTCTAATGGTCAGCCCCATGTTTTTTCTTAGAATTTATTCAACCTCAAGAATAACACTACACTTTATAAAGGGTGCAATTTAATGTCCTCACAAACTGGAAAATTTGAGATCTTTAGTCAAAAACAGTCTCAACCAAAGGATTTTAATTTTTAAATTCGCAGTTTGACAGTGATAGTGAAAGATGCCATAGTCGTAGAAGACTTCTTTCTCTTCTCAGTGTTTGTAGAAATAGTACTGATACTCAGATATTTTCATGTTCCTTCATTAAAGTTTGGATATATGCATTCCTTCATTAATTTCAAAAATATTATGGAGCAACTTCTGTATTCCAAGTGTTCCAGTAGGTGTAGGTCACTGCAACTTCGGCACAGGTCCTTGTGCAATTTATATGCTATTTCTTATTTCAAGATTGTTCTGAAATTAAACAAATATCTTCTTTTGGGGGCTTATTGTGCACAGAACCTAGGGGTGTTCTACCTTTGAGCTATGCCCACAGAACTGTTTTATTCTATTTATTTTAGAAGCAGAGTTTCAAACTTGCCATGTACTGGCCACCAACCTGTCATTCTTCTCTCTTCATCTCCCAAGTACTGAGGTTAGATGCCTGCGCCACCAGGCCCAAATAAGTTTTCTTCTTTTTATAGAGATTCTACAAAACCCTGTTCCAATTGCCTTTATTTTTTTCTAAACACTCTTCAATAATATTCTTGATTTTTACTTAATCTTTTATCTCTAATACCACCTAATGAAAATTTATCTAATAATCTTGTTGGGGGGGGGCTCTTAGCAAATAATAAATTCTAAAGAAAAGTTTGGCTTTAATATGTGGGGTTTTATGTAAGCGATTAACAATGCAAATAACATTGAAAACCCATAGTGAACTTTTTTTTACAATGATTTATTGTAAAAATGTAAAATGAAAGCTGAGTGTGATGGCACATGCCTGTAATCCCAGTTCTTGGGAGGCTGACACAGGAGAATCACAAGTTCAAGGCCAGCCACAGCAATTTAGCAAGGCCCCTAGCAACTTTGAGAGACCCTGTTTAAAAATACAAAATAAAATGGGATTGAGAGTATAGCTCACATTATACACTATGCAATCCCTGGTACCACAACAATAAATAAACAAACAAATGATGAATTTAAAAATATAAAAGGATTCAGAAAATAAAAATTAAAATAGTCCCAGGATTTTTCTTATCTTAAAAGAAAAAAATAATATCTCAAGAAAGATAACAGTGTAAGTGGATTTACTATCACATTTAGTTAGTGGTATTTATTTCGGTATGTGTTAACTTAAAAGTACAGTCAGCCCCTTGTATCTGTGAGTTTCAACCAAATCAAGAAAAAATAAAAATAAAAACTTGTGTGCATACTGAATGTGGACATAGTTTGTATCTGTACAAATTTTTTTCTTGTCATTATTTCCTAAACAATGCAGTATAGTACTTACTCACATATCATATTAGGTATTGTAAGTAATCTGCAGATGACTTAATGTATATAGGAAGATGTTTATATGTTATGTAAATACTCTACAATTTTATACAAGAACCTGAGTATTTGCAAATCTTGGTGTCTATTTGAGTCCTGGAACCAATACTTCACAGATACTGAAAGATAACTATATTTATAAAAATTCAAATATATGCAACCTCTAACTCAGTGGTTTTGCTTTAGGAAATTATCAAAGGGAAAGAACGGAAAAAATACAGAAAGACATATTCAAGGACATTCACAGCAATATCTTTTGTTTAAGGGGAAAAAGTACTAGAGACTAGCTAAAAATTATATATAGGAAATAAAAACAATTAAAATTAAAACACAGTTAAAAGATAGCTCTGAACTTATTTGTATGGAAAGATATAGCATGTTTTTTAGAAAATCTGATTAAGAAAAATTCCACAACATGCTGTACCATGTTTGTATATCTGGAATTTTATACATTTTTAATTTTTGTATATCTAAATTTTAACCATTGCTTTGAGTGATGGGATTATAGTAGGTTGTAAGGCCTTTACATTTTCTATTTTTCATATTTTATTTTTGTTTCTCTGTTATTTGCAATGAGTATTTATTAAGCTTGTAAACAAAACGTATATATTTCCCATTAAAATTTTAATTCTATTTTCAATGATGTAGAACTATAATTGTCTTATTCAGCCTTTCAAGATGCCAGGGTCAATTGGCTAAAGTTTAAAATGGGGGAGTATTTTGGCTTTTAGGGAGAAGTTTTAAGTATTCATATTGTCATAATATATGAAAGCTTTCAAAATTTAGGATCAAATATCATACCTATAAATACAAAGGAAATACTTAACACACACACATGTATCAACATAACTTTACACACTTTTCTGAAACATGGGGTGAAGTCTCCTAGAGCATCTGAAGTTTGTTTCTTCAGATAGAACAAGAAGTTCATTTCAGAATTACATTAGTATCCACATATGGTGAGTCATAGGATATAGATTGAGGCCTAGGATGTTTTTAATATAGGTACTAAGAGTGTTAAAGAATCACTATAGCAATTTGAATATTTTGTATATATTGGATTTAAGAAATTTCAGCTCACTAGATGTCATTTAGAAACTCTGAAGTCCTAGATACCGATATATAGAGATAGGATCCCATGTGTATGAACCAGCTGTTCTGATTACCATGGAACATATTCTAGATCATTAGTTTTAGAAATTCATAATAAGAATTACCAAGAAACCATTCAAAAGACCCCTCTCTCCATCATGTTAAACCAAATTTGGCTTTGAGCCTTATTAATTCTATTTTTTGAATGTCTCTTTCATTCTTCCTTCCATTCATCCATACCCATAATATTAGCTCAAGCCAGAACAATTTCTCAATCAGTCTTCTGGTCCCATGACCCCAGTCCTACATCCTAATCTCAATCAAGTGACTGGTATTTCCACAAGACTAATTGTATCATGTCACTCTTACTCAAAACCCTTCTATGAATTTCCAAATCTTCCCTAAAACCCAACTTTCTTAAAAGCATGGCAGCCTCCATAAAATTTTTTTTGAAGATCTACTATGTTCCAAAGCCCTATCAAGTATATCCCTGTCTTCAAGAGCAGAGGGTGTTATATAAGAAAAACCAAGATCAAAATACTAGAATACAATATGATAACAGCAGGAGACCTTCATCATGAATAATGGGCTGTAGGACCTCAGAGGGAGCATTTAGTCTCTATGATAGTGAAAAAGCAATCCAAAGAATGCTTCCCGGAGGAAGCGACACCTATGCTTACTGGATGAGCAAAAACAGTGAGACAGTCAAAGGAGAAAGGAAGACTGCAGAAGAGATGCTATGTGGTGGGTAACCATGAGGAAGCTGGGTACATTATCAGAGAGATAAGCATGGGATATGTCTGAAGTTAAGGGTGCAAATGAAGTATATATCAACCTGTATTTGGGGAAATGACACATAGACAAATACTCTTACTACTCTAGAACTACAAACCATCATTGATTTTCACAAACTATTTAATAAACCAACCATTGGTGCTCTGGATGACCAAAGTCATATTTAGAATGTGAAATGAGAAGCAAATATATTCCTAGTGAAGCTTGCAT
The DNA here is from genome assembly GCF_963383645.1 of Muscardinus avellanarius. NCBI lineage: Eukaryota > Metazoa > Chordata > Mammalia > Rodentia > Gliridae > Muscardinus > Muscardinus avellanarius. Next base: position 39,985,816 of record NC_137787.1, read on the forward strand.
GTAGAATCCAACACCAAAGCACCATCAGCATCCAGGTTGAATTCTAAGCACATAAAGTGGTTGTGTCGTCTATCCTGATGTGTGGAGCTAAGTCCACATGTTGTTTAGGATAATAGTGTTTCTAGTGACAGTCACACAAAAAAATATGTCCTGAAAATAGGTTACTAAACTGGAGGAAATCTCCTTCCGTCGCAAAATGTCTGGATCTGTGTATGATTTGAATAGTAACAGCAGCTTTATGGTGTGATGAAGTTAGTCAACACATGATATAGCTGTGGATTTGAAAGAAATAAAAGCAGCAGGCAGACGGACAGATAAGTCTGGCCAAGAAGTAAGAATAAAGGAAATTCTTAACAGCAAAGATCAACCAAGAAGCAAAGGCAGAAGAAAGGTAACTCAAAGGACAGCTGGACTTCTAAGGGCTGTGAACAGGAGTAGAGGCTGAGTTTATGTCCTAGCCCCCATGTGTAAACTGGGTGTATCCTCTGAACTGTCAGGGGTGTGTGTGTGTGTGTGTGTGTGTGTGTGTGTGTGTGTGTGTGTGTGTAGACAGATGAAAATAACTCTTTTATAGCCTTAAACATTGCCAGTTATAAGATCAACAGAAGAAATTCCCATTAAACTATAGTACACTTATCAACGAGGATTGGAAAACACTGATACTCACCTACAGATTTTTCCTTTTACATCTTCATACATCTAGATACATCTGATAGCTTCCATATCAAAAGAAAATGTTTTGAACTTAATCTTTCATCTACATCTAGCTATGTTTAGACTGTTTTCTATCTCATTGACTTCAGAGTCAAGTTCTTTAAGTGGAGAATCTAGAATGATTTATTCCTTTCCCCCATTGAGGTTTTATCACCTAATATGCTGGCAGCCAGTACTAATGAATGCTTTATAGTCTTATTGAGTTCTCTGCGACTTTTGATTTTTATTTACTATGTCCTCTTTCTCCTGCTTCTCTTCCTCCTATGTATGTATATATGTATGTATTTACTTATTTTCATGCTGTGGATGAACCCAGGGCCATTCTACTCTGAGCTGCACCCCCAGCCATTTTAGTTTGAAACAAGGTCTCACTAAGTTGCTAATGCTGTTTCCAATGATGCTGACCTCAACCTGCAATTCTCCTGTCTCCACCTCCCAAGTGCTGTGATTACAGGCTTATGCCACCATGCCTGACTCTATGTCCTTCTTCAAATTTTCTTCTGGATTTCCTCCCTCATCCTTGACCATTCCCTCGAAGTCTCCTTCACTAGTTCTCTTCTATTTATCCTTATGGCTAACCATCGCAGACCTACAGCTATACATATACAGCCACCTGGAAAAGACTACTTCTTGTCTCACTTTTCCTACTATTTGGGGACAGAGTATCTCAGTTATTTGAACATACCAAGAAGAGATTTATACTTCTTTTACAAAGTCTGGGTAAGAATTAGTGATGAGGAAGAAGTGTAAACACTAAAATTTTCTTTTTCTTTTCTTTCTTTCTGTTTTCTTTTTCTTTTCTTTTTTTTTTTTTTGTGGCACTGGGAATTGAACCCAGGAGCATTCTACCTTTGAAGTATACCCCCAGCCCTATTTTATTTTCTGTTTTGGAACAGGGTCTCACTAAGTTGCTGAGGCTGGTCTTGAAACTTCAATCCACCTGTCTCAGCCTCCCAAGAACTAGAATTATAAGCATGCACCGCCATGGCTAGCTGTAAACACTAACACTTTCTAGAATATTCTTTCTTAGCAGGTTGCAGCTGAGGAGACCCTCTTGGAAGGTTGCTGGGGGGCAAGTATCAAGGTATTAAATCCCTATCTTCACACAAAGGAATCAGTAGATAATTATCTACAACTGAAAAATTAGGAGTCTGTGGTACAAGCAAGCTATTTTAAATGTGGAGGGAAATGCCAGAAAAACAAAAAGTCAGCAAGAAGGCTTGAAAGTGTCTCTCTGAGGGTGAGAAGTGTGGGAGAGGCAGAGGTCTGCTGGGCCAAGGACTGCTGTTTTTCACAAGATCCTTTACCATTTGGCTTTTTAAACTTCATCCACATTCATATAAAAGCTGACAAGGATACTATTCCAAAGCCACCACTTTCCTCAAATATGAAATCAGTATTTTGATGTAAAATTTGCCTAAATGAAAAAAGATAACTGGCACCCTTCCAAAGCAGACCTCCAAGAATGGAGCAATAAAACAGGAGAAAAAATGCCAGCATAGCAATTGCAGGGGAAGGCAAAGCGCGAACCGCCTTCTGGACTGATGGAGAATTCTCGGTGTACCCCTTTCTATTAAGCACACAACTGCCTCACAACAACCAGCTCCCAAGGCGTGTAATGTCTCTGTTATAAGCAACTTCCCTGCCTGCCAACGGGAGTATCCCAGGTAAAATTCCATCTGCCAATGCTCGCCTCTGATGTTAAGTCTGCTCTGCATGTATTTGATTCTTAATATAGATATTAGAGTAAATAACAGTCTTATCTCTCAGGTCACTTATTCTGAGAGATGATATATCCACTATATATCCCTTAACTCTATACACATCAAGTACAAAAACACAAAATCTTCAATATATAAAGAATTGTATATTTATATGATATATATCTTTTGCATTCAATGTAACCTTATGAAAAAAATAAACACAGAAGTTCCCCACAGACTTGTATACATTCCATGCAGCAGGATGTATACTGCGAAGCCCCAGTATGGCATCTTATAGAAGTCTTTGGGGCTTTGCAAGTGTTATTGGATTCTAGTACCAATAAATGGTCTAATGCATCTTGTTCATGAGCACTTCTGATTAAAAAATGTAGAACAGGCTGGGGGGGTAGATGAGGAAAGAATTCATTTAGCGATCTCTAACTAAAAGGAAGTCATAATCCATAAACTATTGACCCAATAGACAGAAATTTCCCTTTGTTTTAAATCAATTAACATTCATACATGAGTCATTAAAAAGCCATCATGCTTATAAGCCATTACAGTGTATACCTATTGTATCGATTAGCACACACAGTCAGTTATTAATGGCATCATAACTCTCAAACCTCTTAAAGGCTTTAGTGCCTTAAAGAAACCCACCACCCAGAGGAGCCAAGTGAACACCTTCCACTCCATAGCACTGAACAGGACACTTCCCGCAGATGCCCTGCGCACCCTTCCACTACATGCCAGCCTACTTTGCATGTTGTATCCCCAAAAGAACTCATCTCATTTTATAAGGAAGCCAAAGAATCTTCAGTGATACAGAAGTTAAATTATTTGTGTCAATGGCAGCAGCATATTAACTTCTCAATGTACACCCAATATAAAAAGTATAGCTATTTGCAAGATTTATACAAAAACTACCATCTGAAGCTAAATGTTCCTTTCTCTAAGTATTCTCTCACTAGAATATATTTAAAATAGCTTTTCTTTTTTATTATTATTTTCAATATGGTAGTCTCATGAAAAAGATGTCTTTACATCTCAGAATGAAATTGTTAGCTTAAGACCTACATTGATTTAAAAGAACTAGAATAAGCCCTAATCATACAGTTACTTATACTTAAATACTGTGATCTGTAAGGAATAAAAAATACATTGTCACAATGATAAAAAAGTCATATTAAGTACACAGTGGATTATAAAGTAAAAATTACCCTGGGGACCTAAAATCTATTAAAGAATGTTAACATCATCTTTCTATCTAAATCAATTAACTTGTGAAGAAGATAAATATACCACAAAACTATTATTCACTTCATCTTTCATCAATCATGAATAATCTAGTTATTCAGTATTCTCCCTAAAACTGATTGCATAATACAGAAATTTAATTAATAGTCCTTCACTCAATTTTATCTTGTGGTTTTAAAAATGTTTTTCAAGGCTGTGCATGGTGGCACACGCTTGTAATCCCCATGCTTGGGACGTGGAGACAGGAGGATCGCGCAGGTTCGAAACCAGCCTCGCTGGCTTAAGAGACCCTGTTTAAAAAAAAAAAAAAAAAAAAAAAAAAAATATATATATATATATATATATATATATATATATATATATATATATATATGTCTTGGAGTGTAGCCCAGAGATAGTAGAAGGGTTTCCAGGAAGCTCAGCACCACCAAAAAAAAAAAAAAAAAGTTTTTCAATAGCTTTTTTTTAACCCCAGGAATGAGATCAAACCACCTGAATTAAAATTCTTCATTTTTTTCTACTCTGGGTTTTTTGCCAATTATTAATTATCCTCATTCAATACCACTGTAAACAAGATGTTAGGCAAATCTGAATTAGTGAAGTCTGTTGAAATTGAGATCGTGTATGAACACATTTATTGTGCAGAGTCAGCTACTCCCTTAAGATGTGTGTGTGTGTGTGTGTGTGTGTGTGTGTGTGTGTGTGTGTGTGTTACTGAGGATTGAACCCAGAGGCATTTTACCTCTGAGATAAACTCCAAGCCTCATTTTATTTCTTATTTGGAAACAAAATCTCGCTAAGTTGTCAAGGTTGGCTTCAAACCTGCGATCCTCCTGTCTCAGCCTCCCAAGTACCGGGATTACAAGCGTGCACCGCTACACCTGGCTCATCCCGGAACATCTTCTAACACCACTCACCCTGAAAGATGGGATAGAAAACACTATGCAAGTGATAAAAATTATTAGTATCACTGTTATTATTATCTTGACAGTACTCAGAAGAGTACTGTTGTATTAGGTTAGACACCAATTTGAACCAATCTGAAATGACACTTAATGCACAAGAGGGCGAAGCAAAAAGTAGGTTAAACAGTCCCCAGAACTGAGGGCTCACAGGAGAAATCAGGTGTTTCTGCCTCAAGGAAAAATTTCAGTTCACAGAACGTTTTTTTGTGTGTGAATTTTTCCTTTATTTTTATTTTTTTTTACCACAACAAAGATATGCTTATTTCTTCCCTGAAGGAAGACATCTTTTTTTTAACTGGATTTGGCAACGAGGTTATGTGTAAGGCAAATTGTGACTGAGCCAATAATCTGTCATTCTCCCTAACCAGAATGTTCACATGAAGATATAAACAGAAAAAGAAGCCACTTCATATGTAAAGAGAAAGGAAGAGCATTCTTCCTCCTTAAGATCTCAGAAGCTTGGATTCACACTCCCAGCCCTCAGAGGAAAGAGTGAGGTGAGCCACAGAGGAAGTATGGAGAGAGAGAAGGGACACACGGCGGGGGCAGACACACTGAGGATGGTTTCGCAATGCGGAGCTCACTGTGAAGTCTACTCCACCCATTCAGGATAGGAAATCGTAACGTGCCGTGGAGGCCTCACGGAGGTACAAGGGTGTCACTCTTGTGCAGTGCTATCTGTGGGTCATGTCAGCTGCCCTGGGGAATCTCCGCACTTCAGTCTGAAGTCAGAGTCATGAGATGATTGACAGGTTCAGAAGGGACTTGGTGTCCCTTTCCTCTGCATCTTGAATTCCATGGTTTTAAAGTGTTGTGCCTTCATTCAAGGGAAAACCCACAGTAGTTGAAAACTATCATTCAGTACTTTGAGTAGATCTCACTTTCTCAGTAATAAGTTAAATAATTTTATAAAGAACTTATTTGCTGACCAGAAAAAAATAGAATTTATGTGATATAGGATATATAACATAATACCAGCTAACTAGTTGTTGGAGCAGATCATTTTACTGGCACTTATCTTGGATGTCACAGCCAGACAGTTAACTTCTTTGGGTCTAGGAAGCTATCTACTAAGGATCTTAGTTTACCTAAAAAAAACACAGTTGGATTGATGCTTTACTTTGAAAGAATTATGGGATTTTTTTGGCTGTTCTGAGATCACAAAGGAATAGGGTCCTTGAAAAATGTAAATGTATTGAGCATCTATTATTCAATCAATTAACATCATAGGCACCAATCCCCTACAACAGTATCCTTATTTTAGAGAAGATTCTGATGCCCGGGATAAAAAGCTCATATGTGTTAACAGCTGGATTTGAACACAGACCTTGGGACTGCACAGTTCTCTCTCTCCACCACCAGTCTGTTCTAATTGAACTTGATTGAGGATAGGCTTGTAATGGTTATCAACAGAATTTCTTACAATGAAGAGGCCGTAGCACAAGGGCTCTTACATTATCATTGCTGCTGTTGATATTTCTTTAAAGCACAGGAATTCAAAGAGATTATTGTGAATCATGGCCTGCTACTTATTACCCAGCATAGGACTCCCTGGCTTACAATAGGTGCCTACTATTCATTGAGCTTTCTTGACAAATAAAGAAAGCAACATCCTAAAGGAAATGAGTCGCCTGTACAGGATAGTTTCTCTCAATGGTAAGGAACTTTACTCTCCATTAAGACTTCAATTGAGTCTTTACAAATCAGTCAAGATGAAATGGAAGGCAATCATTTAAGCCTTTTCAAAAACTTCAAACCTAAAATTTAAAAACAACAAAAATGGCAAAATTAAAATTGATAGCAGCATGAATTTTCATGTACACAAACACACCATATAGCCATGTGTGCTTTAAGGGAAATGTTCCCTGCCTTGTGAAAGAGAGGCAACTTGTTATGATTTGTGCACACTCTCATGAAATACCAAAGAGGGGGAAAAACCTCCTGTCACTTGTCAGCTAGTTCAGTCACTGCTGCTGTAGAGGTACCATAACATATGCACGGCCCCTTCTGCAAAGACATCAAAGGGGCTTTGGTAAGCTCCTGTACAAGCATATCATATGTGCTAAAGCCAAAATTACTTAAATTCTGCTCCCTGATGGATCCGCATATCAGATGCATAACTGATTAGTGACAACTGACACAGAAACAGAGAAAATGTTCACTGTTAGGACGCACACACGCTTCATGCAGGAACGCGCCTAGCGTGGCAGGCTAGACTATCTCTATGGAAGTGGTGTTCCTTTCCTCAGAGAAATTTCCAGTCAAAGAACTGTGCCTTTTCAGTACCAAACCCTTAATGTGACTTGGAACTATTTCCTTAAGAATGCCTAATAAGTTAATGTGTTTATAATTAAGACCTGGAAAAATGGTAAAAGTGTTCTATTCTTTAGTAAAAAAAAATAATAATTAATTCACAAATATCCCTCCAGTGCCTACGCTGTGCAATATGTGCTTAACCAAAGCATCAGTGGCAGGAAAAGATATATACCAGAAGCATAAGGAAGTTATAATGTAAGTTGGCCGAATTATGCACATTACATAAATACTGAAAATTTTACAAAGATGTCAGAAGTGTCATATATGAAAAAGTCCTTTAAGAATGAGCCACTTAGACCAATACAGAGTTAAAGCACAAATGGAAAAGATAATAATACTCATCATATATGTGAAAGATAAAACCACAAAGCACTGAACTCCCCAATTCGCTTATTTCCCCTTATTCTTTGGGCAAGTTACATGCCTATCTCACTACCATATGTAAAACTACACCACCTCATTAAGAATAATAAAAATTTAAGCTAAGCACAAAATAAACCTAAATTAGTTTCTTTTTTCAAAAAAGTAGAAATAGATAAGTTCTCATATGATGGTTTTATGTGTTCTTGCTCTCATTTAATATTTTTGAAGATATTTTTTACCTTTTCAAAGAGTTTTTCTGCTCCCTGAATGGAAACCCAGTTCATTTGGTGACGCCCTTCTTCTCTGACCTCTCACTATTATTTCAATATGTGAGCAGGGAGTTGTGTCCAAGGTCTCTGGTAGTCAAAGATTAAAGAGTCCCAGATCTTGACCCCTCAGCTACACCCCCATTTCTTATTCAAAATAGTTTACTTCGTTTGTATAAATTTCTTCCCCTGAAAGCTTACCTCCTACTCCTTACCACCCAGCTACCAACGACCCAGCCAGTTAGAAAGATGGCGCTACCTCCCCACCCCCATTGTTTTCTCTGCTGGTTCAAATCACATGTAAAGATATCAATTCAAGAAAACATCTTAAATCAGTCTCCCCAAAACAAAATTTCTTATGTGCTCCATCCTAAATGCTGCAACAACTGGCAGCCTGGAAGACCCGAGGCCTTCTCAGGAGGGCTCTTGGTCCCCCCAACACATCGCTGCTGCACAGGAAGGAGAAAGCAGCCAGGCACAGGCAACATACTCACTTCCGTTACCCAAAGGACTTCAGGGTAGAAGAGAACCCCTTCTTGCTTCCACACATATTTTTAAATCCTCTTATCGCTTCCCCTTCTCTTCGCCTTCCCAGTAACACCCTCACAAAAAAATAATTGCGGTGCCCGCTCCAGCCCCACCTGGGCCGCGCTGCCCCGCGCTCGCCTGGCTTCCTGGGTGCTTTGCAGACCCACGTTTCAACCCCCATGCCAAGACCATATTCTGATTTCTGAGAGACGGCCAGCCACTCCAGAAGGCTATGTATTTAAAGTTTTTCATTTCAGAAGAACCGCACGTAGGAAAAGATGCATTTTATCAACTCTGCGAGAAACAAACACCAAAACAAAACCCTGGAGCCACTGAATCGCTTTCTTAAAGTGAGACCCCGGCAAGCCAAAATCCTAGGCCTTTAGAGAGGCTGTTCCTCAAATTCTCTCTGATGGGAGTTGCTTTTGCATTGTTCTTTTTGCAAAAGGAAGAGAAGATAACATCCATTTGGCCTGACTAGTTTTTTATAGGCCACTTCCTCTCACTGTAGCCTTTGGCATTGATGTACTTGGTATTATTTTTTCTCCACACTCTCCTGCCTAGTGTGTTCTTAGCATGTCTTTATACCCTCTGCTCAGTAACTGTAACATACAATGAAGGTTTCCAATCCTTGCTGACATTACTTTCCAGGAACAATTTACAAAAAAACATAGCCAATCTATATAGAGTATAAGATCAGAAGAATATTTGAAACTTAGGAGAAAGAAACTCAGAAGAAACAATATTGCTATTTTTTATTTAAAAAAAAAACTAAATCAGTCTGTATGCCAGTTGACAGCTTACTAGAACATTACCTTCATGTCTGAGCTGGCTGTCTTCTGCACCATTTCTGATGTTCTTAGGGGTAATAAAGAAACTGAAAAATATAAAAAGAAAAAAATTTACAAACCAACCTGTTGATATTTTGAACAAGAAACCCTCTTATACGGCACCAAGTTAAACACTAACTATAATATAATATTTGGGGCAATGTTCTAATGCACTAAGGAAATCCCTTATGGTTTAAATCTTGATCCATTTACTTTTGGTAATTCTTATGATCCCAAGTATTTCTTCCTTTAATATAAAACCTATCTCCAACCACCTACTAGTTATGAAAGTCATTAAATTCTTGCAGATTGAAGGTGGAAAAATAAATTGTGTATATTTTAGACCCTGAATGATCTTCCTATAGCAATTTTAGAACAAACTATGAAGAATTCTGCAATTTTAATCTCCTCAGTAGCTTCCCATTACTAAACAAGCAAAGCGCCACGGTGCAAATGCAGACGTTACATGTCATCCCGATCCGCGGCTTTTTTCTTTCATTAAAGCTTTAATGCAGCAATTATGGCTACGTTGCCCTATAAAAAAAGGAAAAGGCAGTTTACTTTAAAAAGTGAAATTGCATAGCCTACTATTTAATTATACACAAATGTAAATGGCCTATTTTTCCATAACTGGTTATTACAGCACTGTTTTACTTTCTGAGTTTTCACAATCTCTAAAACCTACAAAGCTTCCTGCTATATAATTGTTTTGTTACATTATTGTTTTCATCTTATTTTTTCTTTTAATGTGAGTGCAGCGGGATAAATCTTGGTTTTAAGCCAGCCACTACTTCATCTACTTAAGCTTTTATAGATGAAGATTGCTGTAATTATCAGAATACCCGCTTATTTCTGAAGTATTATCCCAGCAACCTGCTGGCATTTACAGCCAATTAACAAGCTTTGCCATTAGTTGCATAAGGGGTATCGCAGAGTAAACCCATTGTGTGCTAATTTTCTATTTTAGATAATCAGTTTGGCCATCCAGAATGGAAGGAAGAAGAAAAGAAAAGGTTTGACACTCAGTGGCAGACATGTAAAAATTACTGCGTGCCCCCCAGAGACAAAGGTATCCTGCAACTCAATGATGGCTTCGTTGCAGCCACCATTGGTTCTTAAGTATTTCCCTTTGTCTCTTTTGGAAGAAAAAAAAAAGTGGGGATTCGGGAAAGTAATCATGTCCTGTCTCACACGTTCTTGGTCTTTTAAAGCTGACTAGCTTCCCTTGCTGTCCTGCCCATAATTTGACCAAATTGTACAAGTGTTAAACACCTAAAAAAAGACTGAAAGAAATCGAGCATGAGTTCTTTGAATTATTTTTTAAACAATGTATTTCAACCTCTTTTCCCCTCCCTTTCTTCCTTGCTATTAGAGTTAATTAATGTATGAGCGTCCTCCTACTGGGCTGCCTTAAAATGAGCCTGCAAGCTGGGTTTAGTTAAAGTAGTGTTGTCGTTTTATTGCTCTGTTTAAACAGTCTCTGATATTAATATGTCCCCAAGTTTGGTCTACGGCGAGATGAGGAGTTGCAGTTACATTTAAGCTCAAGTTCACAGCAAGAGGGTAAATGAATAACCAGCCCAAGAACTTCAGCCTTGGGCCCCAGGAGAATCTGGGGACTCATGCTCAGACATCATCTGGCACCCTAAGTCTTGGGCAGTACTAATAATTATTTCATCTCAATTTTCTCTGCATCTATCTGAAAAGTTCTCCTAAAAAGCCACCCCTCCACCCAGCCCAGATGATGCCTAACCAATTGCAATTCTGCTTTCTCTGAGGGAAAGCACAACTGTCACTTAAAAAGTACCAGGATTACGCAGCACTTATATTTGGCATTGGTAAAGCTCTTTGGCCAAAGAGCTTCTTAAGTACCTATGGCAAGCCACAATTTAAAAGTATGGCCTTCAGCACAACAGGTGGTCTCTGCCTGTGGGCAAACCTGATTTTCCATCAGATCAGCATCCTTCCTCCTGGTCTTGCTTTTTCTCAGGGGCAACAGGCTTGTCTAAAACCACAAGAGTTGTACAGCATCATCTTTAAACACTGGAAACTGCTTTACTGAGAACATTAGCTACCTTCTTACCAAAAAATAAAAACTCTGTGAGGAGACACCCACTGTCCCTCTACCCAGTGCATCAAGCTAAATTTTCCAATAATTTCCTTTGTCCACTAGTGTAGCACAGATGCAGGTAATGGACGTGTCTAGAAGCAGAGCCTTATTATCAGGGCATGGCATCACTACCATTTTATATTTTCATAGCCAAATTCACAACTCATTATGCCATTATACTTGAGCATATCTTCCCAGCAAACAAAGGCATGGGCTTCTCACAAATGCAGCTCACTGAAATCAAGAAGACACTTTTTTTAGAGGGTTGTTACATCCTTATACTATGTAAAATTTGAAGGAAGAATAGCCTAGCTAACTTTCCGCTTTCATACCATGAAGACCTAAATGCTCATTCTGTATATAGGACTACCCACTCTCACACGAAGGAAGGAAGGAAGGAAGGAAGGAAGGAAGGAAGGGAGGGAGGGAGGGAGGGAGGGAGGGAGGGAGGAAGGAAGGAAGGAAGGAAGGAAGGAAGGAAGGAAGGAAGGGAAAAAAATCAGAAGTCAGCTAAGAGTTTGGGAGAGACAGAAGACAGAGAAATAAAGAAAAAATATCGAAGGCTCCTTTGTTGCTATTGCTATCTTGTCAGTGTTTGAGATGGCTATGTTAGCTTTTTAATATAATTTTGTTGTTACTTCTATAGTTATTTTAGTAAACATATATGTATGAATTTTTGCTTGTTTTTTTATTCATTTGTTTGTTTTGTAGTGCTGGGAATTAAACCAGGGCCTCTTTCATGCTAGACAAACACTCTAACATCAATCAATCTATATCCCTGACTCAAGGCTTAATCATTATTGCTATCTTAATTTCCTATAACTAAAAGTTTTGATTTCAAAGATGAATGACTGAATTTTAGCTTTGTTTGGCCTGGTAGCGTTATACTGAAGGAAGCAACTTCCTGGATGATGCTGGGATTGATGCTTTCAACAGGTGTATGAGGGGAGACAGAGACTTTCTCAAGTCTTGGTTTCCCCATCTCTGTTCCAGGAATGCTAGTTATATTTTAAGAAGCAGTGTTTTATTTAATCAGAACTTAATTTCAGTGATTGTGAGCATCATTTGTGGGGTACAAATCTTTATCTAGCTTTTCCTAGCTTTGTGACCTTGCTCAAGTTACTTTTCAGCCCTTCATCATCTCATCTGTAAAGTATGAATGAGAATTGCTATCTCATGAAGTTGTCCTATGAATTAAGCATAGTAATACATGTAATATACTTAGCACAATGCAAAGCACATAATACATACAAATGCAATTCATTCCTATGCAAGGTTATCTGCATATTATTAATTATACTAATCACTAGGAGGCTAGTGACACTGACCAGGGCATAAATTCTTCCCACATAGAACTTGGATAATTAAGTAAATGACACTGGGAGTGACCAGAGGAAATAATTTATTTTCCACTATTTCTCTCTAAGCAAAAGTGGAAGTCAAGACCTACAATTTTGACTCTATTTGTTAAACATGTAAGCCTTAGACTATGGCAAAGCAGAGCTATTCTCAGACTTGATGTACCAGGAAGCACATGCATGGTGTTTTATAATCATCTATTAATTTTCAAAAAGTCCCAGTAAGAGTAAATGAAATAAATAGTGGTATATGGCTATTACCAGTGAGTATTTGCATTTGAAAATATACCACAGCTTGAAATCATTTGGAAGAGTGTATATCATAACTGGAGATTACATTTTCAAAATTATCACAGGTAGACTGAATGGAAAGTGTTTCTGATAGATAGGAGATTTATTTTCTTTGCCTTTATGCTGCATGACAGCAAAGACCCTGTTTTGTCTATTACTGCAACTCCAAAACTCAGTCAGTATTTTATATAACAACAATATGCTGGATAAATAAAAGAATGATTTCAGTTGCTGTTTGTGGTATTTTTACCAACCAACCACTGGTCTTTAATAAATGATTAAGTAATTGTTTAATTATTCAATCTGGTATCTGGAGATAAAAATACAAAGAACAAGAGATAGATTTTGTCTCAAAATAACCAACAAAATAGTTTTAGGATTTAAGTTTCCATGATAAAATTGCTAATTTCAAAATGGTATTAAATTTTTCTGAAAACTACAATAATATTCTCAGTCAGCAATAGGTTTCTTTCTTTCTTTCTTTCTCTCTTTCTTTCTTTCTTTCTTTCTCTCTTTCTTTCTTTTTTTTTACTGGGAATTGAACCCAGGGTGATTCTACCTACAAGCTATACCCTCAGCCCTTTGTCACATGTGTGTGTGTGTGTGTGTGTGTGTGTGTGTGTGTGTGTGTGTGTCTGATCCTAGCAATTGAGCCCAGGATCATTCTACCTCTAAGCTACACCCATCGCTATTTTTTATTCTATATTTTGAATCAGGGTCTCACTGAGTTGCAGAGGGCCTCATTAAGTAGCTGAGGCTGGCTGCAAACCTATGATCCTCCTGCCTCAGCCTCCCAAGTGCTAGAATTCCAAGCGTGCACCATCACAGCCGGCTCTTACTTTTTATTTTAAAACAAAGTCTCACTAGGTTGCTGACACTGTCCTCACACTTGTGTTCCTCTTGTCTCAGCCTCCCAAGTGCTATGATTACTGGCATACGCCAACACACCCATCTCGGCAATTGTTTTATAAACAGCCACTTCAAACTTTCCATTTCATGGAGAGAATGCAGCAAGATTGGATAAATGTTCATCAAAACCCAGAAGACTATTAAGAATCCCAAATTTGCTCCTTTGGAGGAGTTACTTAAGAGGTTGTACAATTATTGAACCAGCCCTTGTTGATCTAATAATTCATCACTAAAGTTACAGAAGAAAAAGTCACCTTTGCATCATCATTTACAATTACTAGACAAAGTAAAATGAATATACAATAGAATGAATTTGCTTTTAAAGTAAGTAGGTATTTTTTTTTAGAAGAGAACTGGAGCACACTTCATAACTTGGAAACTCCTGAGTCACCCTCCCAGTGCTGTCAAAAGGTGAAACTGACTCCACCTCACCATGACCTCATCAAAAATATCCACTTGGCAGCCATTGGCTCTTGAGCATTGCATTTCTATTACATCTGTGATTATTTTTTCATATTTTTAGTTAGAAGGGACTTAAAAATATTTTGTCACAGAGTTTTCTTTTAAATTAATGAAAGCAAAGAAAATTAAGAGATTGTTTTATATCAGTATGAAGTTCAATTTTTTCTGCATAATGTTAAATAATATGGGCTGTGGTCATGGCAAACTTTAAAAATAAAGTTTCTGCAGTTCAGAGGAAAGACAGTAAAATAAAAATGTAGTTTTACAGCTAGACATGATAACACATACCTGTAATCCCAGTACCTGGGAGGCTGAGACAAGAGGATGACGGGTTCAAAGTCAGCTTCAGCAACCTAGCAAGACCCTCAGAAACTTAGCAAGATGCGGTTTTGAAATAAAAAATAAAAAAGGGCTAGGGGATTAGCTCAGAAGCATCACAAATTTTAAAAATATTCTTGTAAAATATGAAGTGTGTTATTACTTGCTTTAAAAAAATAAGTACAATAACACATCTATGTTTCTGCCCCAATACTTAAGGATACTTGTTAATTGGCAGTGTTTTTCAGTGTTGAAACATGTTCAAGAGAATGTCAGACCACATAAAGGTGTAAAGTTCTCTGCACTTCTTCTGACTTCTTCATGTGTTACTACATATGACCACAACAAAGTCTCAGTTCAGCTCAGGTATCACCATTACACAATTCTGTCATTACAGAAAATCCTGTCCTTGTCTTCATAAATTACAAAACTGTGGAATGTCAAATAATATTTGGGGAAGCTGAAGAAGATGTGGTATTCTTTCTAAAATAGTTACATATCATATCCTTTTTTCTCTAGAGTATAACAGCAAAAACTAATCTTTTGTTCAACTAAGAGTGTGCCTGAGAACTTTTCATGTTACAATGACACAGGACTATCACTTTTTAACAACTTTCTTCAAAAGCACTGTAAAGCAGTCTCATATGTAAAACTGCATTTTCAAGGTATTTGTAGAAAAAGCCTATGTCAAAAATAAATAAATAAATATGCACAAGACTCTCAAGAATATGCTTTACTATGTCACCCCTTGTGAAAGAGAAAGGAATAAAGATCAGGAAAAGAAGCTGCTCAGCATGACCTTCTGGAAAGGAAAAGGTTGCTTGTAATGACACAAACTGTCCACTAACAGATGGGCGTCTGGGTTGGGGAAGGATAACCACTAAAATGGTGGCTGAATTGGAGATCAGCCTTCTTTATTCTCTGGCATATTGTTAGCAGCCCAAGCTGTCCTGTCCACAGGAATTCATTGACTTCCATGTCCGGGAGAGTAGCTGGCCAGGCAAATATCATCCTCTAATCAAGAGACAAGGCACCACCACTTTACTGTCAAGGTTTTATCTCACCATCCTGAGCCCTGGTCCTGACAATAAACTTTTTTCTTATCTACTTTACTAGAGAGAGGGGAGAAGGACTGATAATTATCTCTTAACCTTTTGAATCTAAAGACGACTGCTTTTTGGTAATAATAGAATATGTGGGAGCTCTGGTCTTGGGTTCAAGTCATAGGGTTGCTACTTTCTAACTACAAGACCAGAAATAAGTTATATAAAATCTCTTCAGTTTTATGCTCTGTAAAACGGAAAAGATGACAGCACCTACCTCATTAACTCTAAGAATTAAACCAGTGTCTGTTAAGGCATCTTGAAAAGTGTCTAGCACAGGCCCAGTACACAATTGGTTTTCTAGAAATATCAGCTATCATCATTTTATAATGTGGACAGTGTCTATTGCCCAGCCCAGTGACTAGAAATATCCCACCTCCTGTCCTCAGGTTGACCCAAAGTACCAAGGGCTGCCAAAAAATACAAAAAAAAAGTGTATGTTTCTGGATACATGCAAGCATTTAGATGGTTCTAGAGAAAAGAGTGACTTTATGTATTGAAGCATTTTCAATTTGGGAACCCACTGATCTTTTATAATGGAATAAGCAGAGATATTGACAGGGGCCCAGTAGCCATTATAAACAAGAGGTGTGGTAAATGTTCTGAACTTTATTTATATAAATAAATAAATAAATAAATAAATAAATAAATAAATAAATACCGGGTGTGGTGGCACACACTTGTAATCCCAGCATTCAGGAGGCTGAGACAGGAGGATCTGAGTTCACAGCCAGCCTCAGCAACTTAGTGAGACCCTTTGCAAGTCAGTGAGACCCTGTTTCAAAATAAAGAATGAAAAATAGGGCTGGAGGCAGGGCTTTGGGTTGAATGCCCATGGGCTCCATCCCCAGTATCACACATAAAACAAAAAGTTCTGAGGGGACATTCAGACCTGGTGTGGAACAGCTTCTCCTACAGCTGGGGAGAGAGCACAGGGGTATAGCATTTGCCTACCATGTGCAGCCCTAGGTTTAATCCCCAGTACTGGAATAGAAAGAAATTCTGGAATTCCTTTTCTTCCATTTCTCATTTAAACCTTTAACTTGGTAACATTCAAAATCTTTTTGTTTAAAATGGAAAAACAATAATATTTTGCTTGTAGTATTGTGGAGGATTATAAAATTAGAGAGACAGAGGCATATGGAATAATAACTAGCACACAGAAGGCTTAATATAGACTAGAATAATTAAGATCAGAAAAGAATGAATTAGGACTTCCGGGAAGATGGCGACCAAGAAAAGCAGGGCTTAAGAGCCCCGCTAACAACCAATCTCCATTACCACAAAATCAGCGCCTTTCATAGCCAGAAAACACCATCACCAGAGAAACAAAAAAATCACCAGGCTCCAGAGAGAAAGCTGACTGAGAACAGAGCTCAGAGCCACAGAGGAGATACACCGGCCTCACGCCCAAGGACGCGGCAGCAGTGCCATACTGCCGGCGGCAGCAGCAAATTCACCAGACGGCTACAGCAAGCCGAGGTGAGCCGCTGCGGAACAGCCAGGCGAGATTTCTAGCCGCAGGTAAAATCTAAAGCTCCCAGTGGCCAAGCTCAGCACACGCCGCAGGGATTCAGAGTGGAAATCAAAACCAAGAAGAAATACGCCAGCCTCACGGCCGAGGGCGTAGCAGCGGCGCCATTTTTCCACCGGCGGCAGCAGCAGTGAATCCACCGAATCCAGTACAGCTACATCTGCGTACTCAAGAACAGTGAGTCAAATTGCGGGCCGCAGAGGAGAAATTCCAGTACTGTACTCCCTGGGACTTGACCCAGTGGGGGAGTGGCGGTGGCAGAGATATCACACCATAGGAGAACCTGCAACCTGGCACCCCCCACAGTCTAAAGCAGCCTCTATCGACTCTCTGGGTCGGAGACTCTGTGATACAACCCAGTAAAGGAGTAGTGGGGTCTGAGATACTACTGACTTGATATCCAGAACACCTTAAGTGAAGTCATAGTGACCCAAGGGAAGAACGCAGAGAAGGCACAAACTTCTGAAATCATGGGAAAGAGGAATAATACTGGAGCAATGAATGCCCACAACCCCACAACATCAGAAACCGATAAAACAGAAAATCAGAGATTTCTAGAAGATCAAATCAGGAAAATAACTGTAGAAATAATAGAGGTGCTTCGAAAAGAACTCAGAGAGAGCCAAAAAGAGATAAAAAATGCAATTAATGAAGTAAAGTCCTCAATTCAAAGCACAAACAACCGATTAGACCACATGGAGAACAGAATCTCGCTCTTAGAAGATGAGCAATCCAAAAATGAACGCATAGTTTCTAATCTAGAAAAAAATATCCGACAGCAGGAATCTGATATTGAAGAAATATGGGCCCATTTTAAGAGAGCTAACCTAAGAATAATTGGAATAGAGGAGGGAAAATAAAGTGAAACCAAAGGGATCAACAATCTCTTCAAGGAAGTAATAGCAGAAAATTTTCCAAACATAGAGCAAGAGGTTGATACACAGGTCCAGGAAACTTATAGAACTCCCTTTAGACAGGATCGGAGAAGAGGATCCCCACGCCACATCATTGTCAAAATGACCAATGTGGAAGCCAAGCAGAGAATCTTAAAGGCAACAAAAACAAAGGGCCAAGTGACATTCAGAGGCAAACCAATTAGAATCACTCCAGACTTCCCAAACCAAGTCATGAGAGCCAGAAGGGCTTGGAGTAACATATTCCAAACTCTGAAAGAAAACAACTTCCAGCCAAAAATTTCCTATCCAGCAAAGCTTTCTATCAAATTAGATGGAGAAATAAGAAGCTTCCATGACAAACAGAAACTGAAGGAATTTATGTCTTCAAAACCAGCGCTAGAGAAAATACTCAAAGAGATTAACTACAAAGAAGAAATAGGTAACACACACCAGAACCAGAGAAACAAGATTTTCCATCCAACAGACAACTAAGATTGGTTATCTGTGGAGATTCTTTATTTATGTTAGTCTTTTACCTATCTCTAAATGGTATTGTTTGCCTTTATTGTTGTTAATTTTTAGGATTTCTAGTTGGAATATTAATATACCTTCAGATATAGCATTTGGAAATATTTTATCCCATTCTATTAGTAACTGTTAATTCTGTTTACATTGTCTTTGGATATACAATATTTTTTTTTATTTTTTAGGGAGTTTGTATACTCTTCTGTTGCCTGTGCCATTGAAATCATATCCAAGAAATCACTGCCAATTTCAATGTTGTGAGGTTTTATGACCCAGATTTTCTTCTAAAAGTTTATAGTCTTAAGATTTATATTTAGGTCTTTTATCTATTTTGAGTTAATATTTGTATATGGGATTAGGTAAGGGTCCAACCTTATTCTTTTCCATGTAATTATTATGTTTCGACAATATTTAGTTAAAAGATTATTATTTCCACCACCAAATGTTCGTGGAAACCTTGTCAAAAATAACTTGACAATATAGGGAAGAATTTAGCTCTAGGCTTTTATTTAACTCCAATGGTTTATATATCTGCCTTTAGAACCATACTACACTGTTTCAATTATTGTAGCTTTATATGGTTTGAAATCAGAAAATATATATCTTCTAGCTTTGTTCTTTTTCAAGATCATTTTGGGTATCTAGAGTCCATATTCCATATTAGGATAGATTTTTTTTCTGAAAAATAAATATATAAATATATGATAGTTTCACCTAAAAAATAGAAAAAATATTCTCTGGTAAGAAAGAAAGTAAAAAGAAATATTGAAATGTTATCTTTAAGTCATCAAAAGCTTGGTATTAGAAAAATGAAACTGTTATGTGAGATTATCATTTTTAATTTAGGATAAATTGCTATTATACTAGATGTCAACCACTAAGCCAAGCATGGGAGGGAGGGATGGGGAGAGAATGGGGTGGGGATCGGGTGGGGGCTGACTGGGCGATGTGTGCATGTATGTCTACAAAAGTTTGTATCCCACTAAGATGTATGAATACAGTGCACCAATAAAAAATAAATAAATAAATAAATAAATAAATAAATAGAAAAGAATGAATTATAGACCCAAAGAAATAGTGTAGGCTGAATTAGGTCTCCCCCAAATTGGCCATTCCCTAATTCCTGGAACTTATGAAAAGATACTGTAGCTTTTACAGATTTTTCAG
This sequence comes from Muscardinus avellanarius, assembly GCF_963383645.1. Classification (NCBI taxonomy): domain Eukaryota; kingdom Metazoa; phylum Chordata; class Mammalia; order Rodentia; family Gliridae; genus Muscardinus; species Muscardinus avellanarius. Next base: position 40,005,431 of record NC_137787.1, read on the forward strand.
AAAAAAAGTAAGGTTAAAAACCTTAAAATAGAGCCAGGCATGGTGGCACACACTTGTAATAATCCCAGCATTTGGGAAGCTGAGACAAGAGGATCGTGCAGATTCAAAGCTAGCCCCAGCTACTTAGTGAGGCCCTTTGCAACTCAGTGAGACCCTGTTTCAAAAAATAAAGAATAAAAAATAGGGCTGAGGGTGTCACTTGGAGATAGAATATCCCTGAGTTCCATCCCCAGTACTAAATAATAATAATAATAATAATAATAATAATAATAATAATCTTAAAATAGCCAGGCTTGGTGGCACATACTTGTTACCCCAGTATTTGGGAATCTGAGATAGGAGTATCATAGTTTCACAGCCAGCCTCAGCAACTAAGTGAGGCCATCCGCAACTTAGTGAGACACTGATTCAAAAATAAAAATAGAAGCCGGGTGTGGTGGCACACGCTTGCAATCCCAGCATTTGGGAGGCTGAGACCGGAGGACCGCGGTTCACCGACAGCCTCAGCTACTTAGTGAGGGCCTCTGCAACTCAGTGAGACCTGTTTTCAAAATAAAGAATAAAAAATAGGACAGGGGCTGTAGCTCAGAGGTCTAATGCCCCTGGGTTCCATCCCCAGGCCCGCAAAGATAAATGAATAAATAAATAAATAAATAAATAAATAAATAAATAAAATAAGACTGGGATTTTAACTAAGAGGTACAGGGTTCAATTCCCAGCAACACACACACACACACACACACACACACACACACACACACACACACAAGGAAACCTTAAAATAGGGAAATTATCTTTGATTATATGAGTTGACCTGATCTAATCAAACGAGCCTTGATAAGCAGAAAACTTTCTCCAGCTGGGAGCTAAAGAGCTATGAGAAAGTAAAGTGGAGTTAAAGAGATCCTTAAGTATGAGAAAGAGTGGATGCACTGTTTCTATCCCTGGACGTAGGTGCCAGGAGAGCACGGAGTCCTCTAGGAGCTAACAAAGGTGGTCCCCAGCATGATAGCCAGCAAGGAAAGGAGGATCTCGGGCCTACTGCACTGCACAGAACTAATACTCTGAAAAGGCTCAGAAGCAGACTTTTTCCCAGAGTACCCCAACAAGCGTCCACAGGTCAACACTCTGATTTCCATCTTGTGAAACTGAGTGCCCCCGATGTGCCAAGCCAGAGGCCTGTTTCCTGAAACTGTAACATAATAAATCTATGTTGTCTTAGGGTTCATGGCAATTTTTCATGACAGTAATAAATAATGAATTCCAGAATTATTAAATAAATAGGTCTTGCTACTAGGTTGTGCTGTGCTTGGTTGAAGTAGAAGACAGGAATGTTACCAGATAATAATAGCTAAAAATGTTTTGAGCATTTACTTAAATGAGGCATAATACAAAAGGCATTACATATATTATTTTCTTTTATCTGTACAAAACTCTGTAAGGTAGCATTTTGCTCTTTTGCTACTTCAAGTGAAGAAATAAACTAACAAACAAGGAGGTTAAATATGTGATAATAACCACACCATGTACACATGGCAGAACCAGAATTTAGACTCAGGAAGCGGTTCCAGAGCACATGCTACTATCCATCATGCCATGCTTCCTGCTGCACACGACAGTTCTTGGCATACAGTCCGTACTCCCTATTTTGCTGAGTAGTTGAATAAATTAACAAATTAATAAAGAGATGGTTTATCTCTACCGATTTGACCAGACATTTCAAAATCATTGCAAGTGCTTAAAAATCAAGCTAGCTAAGGCAATATTACAAAACTATTTTATAAGTGAGTTAAGCCAAACTATGTGGTGGTAACAAACAGTCCCACAATCTCAGTGGCTCAGCACTACCAGGGTTTATTTTTAAACTGTGCAAATTCAGGTAGCTCTCCAGGACAACTGTCTACCCTTATGGTAGCCTCAAGAATCTAGGCTACTTTGGTGTTATAACCCTGTTTTCTCAACAGAAGTTTCTTGAAATTTCTGAAGCAGAACAGTGCTTGGAGACATCACTCCTACTCTTCCAAGCTTCAGCCTGAAAGTGACATCTTATACTCACAATGGCCAACCAAATCACATGTCACTACTAAGTGTTAAGAGCCTAAGCTAGGTATCTTCTGTGTACCAAGGAGGAAAAAAGAATCAGATATTGGTGAGCGCTAGTCATAGCAATCAAAATCATTAAATATCACTCTAGGGTGCTACTGGGAAATATGAATAGCCCCAAATGTCTGTATCGTCTCAAAGAACACTGGATGAGCCCAGTCTGTTCAACATCCTGTCCTTCCATCTATACGTCCAATCCTTCGGACCAAGTAAAAATCGTCTGCCTTTCATAGTCTATACATGACCAAAAAAGAAAAGCTTTACCTGGGACTCTGAGATCGATCAAATGGACCTTAATAATTCATTACAAATGACATCAATCAAATATTTATCCATCTGCAAGATCCAAGACAATTCAACTATCAGAGGAGAAGAACAGATTGTTTTGGTGTTTCATTTTGTTTTTCTAGTAAAAATTTATCCTCAATATTATCTCAAGGTTATAGAAAGATCTTCAATCTATTTAAATAAAGCTTTTAGAAAAATATCATTTAGAATCTTATACTTCTTTCCCCAGGTTAGTCGGTAAATGTCACTTATGAATTAACAAAGGTGTGACAGAGAATAAGAAATTTTCCCTAAAATTCAGAAAAGCTATCTAAGTTAATATATCTATCTACATAGTTTTGCTGTCTGAATTCAGTATGTGCAACATCACAAACCTGGAAAATCACAACTTAAGCTAATCTGGTGTTTGCTATAAAGATTGATTAGATCTCTCATTTTAACAAAAATTTGTAAAGTAGAAAAATTTTATATTTTTTGAAAAGTAAAAATTAAGCTTTGCCTATGTCTTAAGAATGCTCCAAGGACAGTTTGCTATTTATTTAGAGCAACAGTGCTTTATTTATTTATTTATTTATTTATTTATTATTTATTTATTTATTTATTTTGGTACTGGGGATTGAACCCAGGGGCATCCTACCTCTGAAATACACACCAAGCCCTATTTTATATTGTATTTGGAAAACAGGGTTTTGCTAAGTTGCTGAGAGCCTCACTAAGTTGCTAAGGCCGGATTCAAACTTGGAATACTCCTATCTCAACTCCCCACGTTTTTGGGATTACAAATATGTGCCACCATACCTGGCTGATATGTAAATTTTAAGTGTATAGAAAGATGACTTTCAGGGCTTATTAAAGATGACGATTTTAAGTGTAGAGAAACATGATTTTGAGTGAGTATTAAAGATGAAGAAGTAACTCTTCTCCCAGATATTTAGTAGGTTTTTTATGTGGCCCTAAAACTGCATTTTAACCAGCAGTCTAGGTCATGTTGCATCAGCCATGGCCGCTCAAAGCACCTAGGCTGTCAAGTGGTTGTTTTTATTCTACGATGAAGTAAGAAGTTCATGTCAAACTGTAAGTCAATGCACAGCTTCCTTCAACAATAAAGTCTTGCTAGAGAAGCAAAAATGTGTCTGAACTTAACAATGAATTCTGGCAATAAAGATGGTTTACATTCTAGAACAAGCTTCTTGTCTTGAAAAGACAAAATAGAGTTCATGGATCAGAATCCATGGAATTCCACACTCTGAAGAACCATCAGTAGATATCTGTACATGGAGAAATCCAGCTGTAAGATCACTGAGAGGCAAGGGTCATTAGTCTCTGTGAAGCTCTTTTTCTCTAAGTCACTATGAAGCGAAATGTATGAGAACGGAGACCTTTAGGACAATGCCAATTCTTGTCCTGCTTCCTTCTTTCTTTGTGATACTGTAGAGATACTTCTGCAATTCTTTCTGAGTATTATGATAAGGACCATGTAGGTGCACTTTTAAATAATTATTCCTGATAATTCAATTTCTAAGTTCACTTGATATTATCAATATTTTGTAAGTATGTATATTGTGTGATCATTTCATAAATAAAATAAACTGTGGTATAGAACACAAAGTCCTATTTCTACTTTCAGTTAAATAAACTAATAGCAGAATGCCAATTAAATGGACTAACACTTTAATTGTTCCTAATGATGAAGACAATGGATAAAATCTAATCTAAACCACCTGACAGTATCATAGAATATGTGGACCTTGGCTTGTAATCAATTTTAGCACATTCAGCATTAAATTACACTCATGGTTGAGACAGTATTAAAATCAGGGATAAATTTATCATGTAATAGTTCAAAGCCATGAAAAGAAATGGTATGTAAAGGAATAAAGCTAGATATGAGTTTCTTAATTCATTTTTTCTTCATTACAAAATTATAAATTTATTAAAGGTAGAAGAAAGAGGGCATGATTTATTCATTTTCATTTTCCTCATAGTAACTTGGATATGGTAATACACAGTGAATTGAATAAACTTGGTAAATTTAAACATAATAACTTTTTGTCTGTAATTCATTTAATAATGCCAACTTGAATAAACTTGACCAAGGACGTAAAAGATCTCTACAAAGAAAATTATAAAACACTGAAAAAAGAAATCGAAGAAGATCTTAGAAGATGGAAAGACCTTCCATGTTCATGGATTGGCAGAATAAATATCATTAAAATGGCCATCCTCCCAAAAGTTATCTACAGATTTAATGCAATGCCCATTAAATTACCAAGATCATTCCTCACAGACATAGAAAAATCAGTTCTTAAATTTATCTGGAATAAAAAAAAGCCCAGAAGAGCCAAGGTAGTTCTCAGCAACAAAAACCACGCAGGAGGAATCACAATACCTGACTTTAAACTATACTACAAAGCCATTGTAATAAAAACAGCATGGTACTGGCAAAAGAACAGATATATAGACCAATGGAGCAGAATAGAAGACCCAGAAACAAGTCCACACACTTTCAGCCAATTGATTTTTGACAAAGAGGCCAAAAACATACACTGGAAAAAAGATAGCCTCTTCAACAAATGGTGTTGGCAAAACTGGTTAACCATATGCAGAAAATTGGATGTTAATCCCACTTTTTCACCCTGTACAAAAGTCAACTCACGATGGATCAAAGACTTGGAAATTAAACCAGAGACTTTGAAGCTCCTTGAAGAGGGCATAGGTCCAACGCTACAACACATAGGCACAGACAAACATTTCCTCAACAAGACCCCAAAGGCACAACAAATTAAAAGGACAATCAATACATGGGATTGCATGAAACTGAAGAGCTTCTGTTCAGCAAAGGAAACTATCAAGAATCTCAATCGAGAGCCAACAGAATGGGAGAAGATTTTTGCCACCTACACCACTGATAGAGGACTAATATTTAGAATATACAGAGAACTCAAGAAACTCAACATTAAGAAAACAAAGCATCCAATAACAAAATGGGCAAATGAACCAAATAGACACTTCACAAAAGAAGAAATTCAAATGGCCAATAAATGCATGAAAAAATGCTCAACATCACTGGCAATCAGAGAGATGCAAATCAAAACTACCCTGAGATTTCACCTAACTCCAACTAGAATGGCCATCATTCAAAACACAAACAACAACAGATGCTGGCGAGGATGTGGAGAAGTGGGAACTCTAAGACATTGTTGGTGGGATTGCAAATTAGTGCAACCACTTTGGAAAACAGTATGGAGAATCCTCAGAAGAATGGGAACAAATCTACCATTTGATCCAGCAATACCACTGTTGGGTATCTACCCAAAAGAAAAGAAACCAAACTACCAAACTAATGCATGTGTATCTATGTTCATAGCTGCACAATTCACCATAGCCAAACTATGGAACCAACCAAGATGTCCATCAACAGATGAATGGATTAAAAAACTGTGGGATATGTACACAATGGAATTTTACTCAGCCATCAAAAAAAACTCAGTTACATCATTTTCAGGGAAATGGATGGAACTGGAGGACATTATGCTAAGTGAGATTAGTCAGGCACAAAAAATAAGAAATCAGATGCTTTCCCTAATATGTGAGAGTTAGGGAGAAAAGAGGAGCAAACAAGTCAACCTAAAGGAGGAGAAATGAGGGGGGAAGAGGAAAATCTCTAAAGCTCACAATGTACTTAAACATATCGAAGTCAATCACTAAGCCAAGCAAGGGAGGGAGGGACGGGGAGGGAATGGGGTGGGATTTGGGTAGGGGTTAAATCAGCGATGAGTACATGTTTGTACACACAAGTTTTTTACCCCAATAAGTTGTATGAATATAATGCACCAATAAAAAAAATTAAAAAAAATAATGCCAACTTAACTTGTTTTGTAGTCCAACCCATAAAGTGTTTATTAAATAACAATGGTATTTCAAGTACTGAGATAGCTGGAAAAATAACTCAGACAAATTCTTACAAAGTGTTTGCATTTTAGTCTGTGAGCCTGAAAAAATATATAGGCAATGAAAATATTATATGATAGTGCAGAAGTGATAATAATAGTGGACAACTTTAACATTAGCTTTGTTTCTCAGACGTACAAGTACACTGTTTCATTACGGATGCATGCAACAGAAACTGACTGTGACTACTTTAAAGTTAAAGCTCAGTTTATTAGAAGACTTCTGTGGACTAAAAAAAATGAACAAAATCCCAGAAGACTAGGTTTAGGGCTGGGGAGGAGCAAGGACATACCAAAAGGCCAACAAACAGCAGACAGAAAGCCAAGCACCTAGATTATGGTTGGCACTGCTAGCCAGGATGTCAACATCATTACAGCCAACTTCTCTACCATGGCCACTCTTCCAAGAACCCCTAATCACACTCTGACTCTTGTCATTTTCTCCAGACTTAATCTACCCAAAGAGGGTGTCTACTCAGCCAAACCTGACAGTCACCACTGACAAGTACTGGAGAAGAAAACTAGTAGAGACGCAGTTTTCTCAAAGGAAAGACGCAGTTTTCTCAAATTTTTTAAAGAAAAGATTCTGGACAGTCAAAAACTGACAATCACTCCTGTCAATGTAGTTATGACAAAGTCTAGAATTAAAATTTATTGTTTGGAAAAAGTGAGAAGGAGGAGTGTTTAAAAAGGTATGAAAGTTAAGGATTTTCCAAACCAGAATTTCAATCAGAACTAAAGAATTGGAAGTCACTGCAATTTAAAGATAGACATAAATTATTTCTCTCCATACCTAATTACCTAAAGCTACAAAAACTGTCTTCTCATCTGAAAGAATAAAGTCAGTTGAGAATACTTGATTGAAATTTATCCATTCACTTAATAAAAATCCATCGAGAATCACATTTAAAATAGACAGCTATGGTGTCCAAAACAACATATAAGTATGGACTTCTTTTGTTTTTCAGGTCTGAGAATTTAAAAGAAAATTTAATCATAGCATCATTCATGCCATTTATTCCTTTTTTAGTAATAATATTTCTTACTTAAGTAATATCTTTTAACTAGGATTAGTTCACTGTTCTTAGTCCTCAAACTATCACTATCCTGCAAACTAAAAAATTATGTTTTTGACTTTAGAAATTTAAGTTACTTGTCCAAAGTCACACGCGATATTGAGAGTAGGAATTTCCAGAAGATCATTTGTACTCATCTTTTTTTTTTTTTTTTTTTGGTGGTACTGGGGTTCCTGGAAGCCCTTCTACCTCCAGGATACACTCCCACGGGCTACACTCCCAGACCTATTTTATATTTTTTATTTGGAAACAGGGTCTCTTAAACCAGCGGGGCTGGCTCCGAACCAGCGCGATCCTCCTGTCTCCGCCTCCCAAGCGCGGGAATTACAAGCGTGCGCCACCACGCCCGGCTGTACTCATCTTTAAAAGATGTACTATTTTGTTTGCCAGGCGTGGTGGCACACGCTTGTAATCCCCCCCTTGGGAGGTGGAGACAGGAGGAACTCGCAGGTTCAAAGCCAGCCATGCTGGCTTAAGAGACCCTGTTTCCAAAAATAAAAAAGTATACAATAGGTCTGGGAGTGTAGCCCAGAGGTAGAAGGGCTTCCAAGAACCCCAATACCACCAAGAAGGAAAAAAAAAGGATGTATTATTTTGTTCTTTATGGCTGAGTAAAATTCCATTGTGTGCATATCCCATAATTTTATAACCCATTAATCTTTTTTTTTTTTTTTTTGCGTGCCTGGGGATGGAACCCAGGGCCATTCGACCTCCAAGCTACACCCCCTGTCCTATTTTTTATTCTTTATTTTGAAACCAGGTCTCACTGAGTTGCAGAGGCCCTCACTAAGTAGCTGAGGCTGGCCGTGAACCGTGATCCTCCGGTCTCTGCCTCCCAAATGCTGGGATTACAAGCATGCGCCACCACACCCGGATCCATTAATCTGTTGATGAACATCTTGGCTGGCTCCATAGTTTAGCAATTGTGAATTGTGTAGCTATGAACATAGATATACATGCATTAGTTCGGTAGTTTGGTTTCCATTCTTTTGGGTAGATACCCAGAAATGGTATTGTCAAATCATATCTTAGATTTGTTCTCATTCTTCTGAGAATCCTTTGTACCTTCTTCCAAAGTGGTTGCACTAATTTTTAATCCCACTAGCAATGTATTAGAGTTCCCACTTCTTCACATCCTCGCTAGCATTTTTTGTTGTTATTGTTTGTGTTTTGAATGAATGCCATTCTGGTTAGAGTTTGGTGAACTCTCAGGGTAATTTTTTATTTGTATCTCTCTGATTTCTAATGATGTTGAACATTTTTTCACATATTCATTGGCAATTTGAATTTCTTCCTTTGTGAAGTGTCTATTATTTCACTTGCCCATTTTTTGATTTGGCTATTTGTTTTCTTAGTGGTGAGTTTCTTGGGTTCTCTCTCTATCCTAGATATTAGTCCTCTATCAGAGGAATAGTTGGCAAAAATATTCTCCCATTCTGTTGGCTCTCTGTTGAGGTTCTTGATAGTTTCCTTTGCTGTACAGAAGCTCTTCAAGTTCATGCAATCCCACGTATATGGAAGAACAAAATTATGTCATGTGCAGGGAAATGAATGGAACTAAAAAACATTATGCTAAGTGAGATTAGTCAGTCACAACAAGTAAGAAATTGGATGCTCTCCCTAATATGTGGAAGCTAGAGAGAAAAAAAGATCATAGGAGGAACTCTAAATGAGAAAGAAGAAACCATAGGTGAGAAAATAAGGTGAACTAACTGAGGGTGATGGGAGGGAGGAAGAGAGAAAATCCTAATGATTATAAAGTACATTCATAAACATATCAATGTCAATCAGTAGGCCAAACAAAGAATGAGGAAGAAGGGAGGAACTAGGATGGGAATTGGGAAAGGGCTAAATAAGTGATGTGTGCATGTATGCCTCTACCATCTTGTACTCCATTAAGATGTATGACTACAATGCATATATATATATATATATATATATATACATACATACATATATATATTTTTTAAAGGAACCTTCTCCTCCATACAAACACTGGTAAACATGATCATAATCAACTATTTTAGGGCTCTGGAAACTAACCAAAGGCTAGTTGTTAAAATAGTATTCATTCAAGATAAATATAACTGGGACTCAAGAAGGAATTACTTGCACTGACATTGTATAAATATGTGAGAATATCAATGCCAATCTCAATGCCCTGTATGGGGAAGTAGGGAGTGGGGAGGGAGCTGGGGGAAAGCCCACCAAGTGTTATATGCATGTATGTCCCTACAATATGATGTGAAATAATAATGCACCAATAAAAATATAAAAAAGAAAAAAGATGTACTATTTGGCAAAGCCAATTGTCACTCCAAATCTCCTAATGCTTTAATACAGAGGTATAGATAAAAGTAATGAATAATCTATGTTCCAGGATTTCATCATTCAATTTTATTGTATCTGAAAATACTGGCTGTGAAAGTATAAAGCAACAGTGAGTCAGGACTTTAATTGCTTATAGAACTAATTTTTCCCCCAGTGGTAGCAGAAAAACCTGGGAGGAAGGAAGTTCTAAATAATACCTATAAAAATGGCAGATGAACCAGGCTGTAGCTCCAGTATCTTATCTGTAATTTTCATGCAGGATATGAACTACCGCAACAAAAATAATGTGGCAATCAACATCCAACTTTCAGATAACTAATGAGAAGAAAATGATCATGTTGGTCATTTACTCTGCACAGAATAGCCCACCTTGAATGGGGGGGGGGCACTCTGTAAGCCAAAGTTCACTTTCACAGCTAGGAACTACTGAACTATTGTGAAAATTAAATGAGAAAATATATGTAAGAAATACCTTGTAAACTATAAGAGAATATGCTGGGAACATCAGTAAGAAGGGTGCTAGCCTCATCTCTTTGTTAAAGAAGCTACCTTCTGCCTCAGACTATTGTCTCATTTTGCCTGAATGTCTTCCTTTCAGGCATCTCATTATCTCTTGCTCTTATTTCACCATTAAAATCCTAATAGAATAGCCAGGTATGGTGGTACACACCTGTAATCTCAGTATCTGGGAGGCTGAGACAGGAGGATCACAAATTCAAGGCCCATTTCAGCAATTGAGCAAGGCCCTCAGAACTCAGTAAAATCCTGTTTCAAAAAATAAATAGAGCTGAGCATGGTGGTGCACACTTGTAATCCCAGAACTTGGGAGGCTGAGACAGGAGGATCACAGGTCTGCGGCCAGCCTCAGATACTTAGTAAGGTCCTCTGCCACTTAGTGAGATCCTGTTTCAAAATAAAAAATAAAAAATAAAAAAAAATAGGACTGAGGGTGCAGCTCAGAGGTAGAATGACTCTGGGTTCCATTCCCAAAAGTACTGCAAAAATTAAAATAGGGCTAGGTGTATACCTCACAGGTAGAAAACCCCTGAATTCAGCCCCCAATACCATACACATACACATGAGCACACGCACGTGCGCGCACACACACACACACACACACACACACACACACACACCCTAATAGAATAAAAAATCACAGCCTGGATTTTAAATTTTCTCCCCAATGACGTATGAAACATTGAAAATATTAAAGGACTTTACCAAAGAGAATGTGTGCATATACCCATCACTGCAGTTGATAAGCCCAAAGAATAAAGCAACAATGGCAGAATCTCAGGTATCAGTCCAATGTCTTATTGGACATCATAGCCCTCCTGATAAGCCTGAAGCCATATTTCTCAGGTCATTGCCTAGTTGGAATAAAGGCTAAACAAAAATAAATTCTCAGGGACAGTCAAATATTAATCAAAATCCAAAACACATAATTTGAAATCATTAGAAACCAACATGGAAAAAGGTGAGATTCCTTTGCCCTCTGAAAACAATCGCTCCACAGTTAAATGTTGTTTTCACCCACTAGAGTTCATGTTCCTGTTTGGGGGACTAAGAACACAGTGGACATTTGACCCCTGATCTCCTTTTATTTATGCCTTCTCATACAAAAGATCAAATATAAAAGAAAGGTATGAACTATAAAAAGATCAGCTACAAAAAAAAAATTATGTATCAAGGCCTTGACGGCTGCCCCAAATTGCTTTCAAAATCTTTCTGGTATGCTTGAGATTTGGAGATGAAAAGAACATATTCATTTGCACTATGGGGTTATTTGAAAAATGCTCAGTAGAATAGAAGAGAAACAATTTCATCTATACAACAAATATGTATGGACTACTATATGTGACCATTGTTGTACCTACATTATTTAAAAAGGAAACAAGAAACAAAATAAAATGGGTTAATTTTAGTGGGAGATATGCAGAAAAGTACTTTTTAATTGAATCTTTAGGAAAAATCTAAGAAAGACTTTGACATAAACCCAAAGGATTAACCCCCTTGTATTGAACACCCTTCAAGGCTATCGCAGCTTCTCATTGTCTTTGAGCTATTTCACATCTCTGTGAGTTTCAGAAAATTAATAATAATGCAAATTATTCTGGCCCACAGAAGCACAAAGAAGATATGGGCTGTAGAAAAAAATCAGTTATTGCTTTACACATATTGAATGTAAATTCATTTTGACATTCTTTATGTGCCTATACCTGTGTGAGTACTAACTTGAATTTTGCTTCGAGCAAGTTGTAACATCTTACTGTTTCCTTCATTAATTAATGAATAAAATCTTTAACACATGTTCACTTTATGTTTTCATGAGAATCATAATTATACCTTTTTTAAAAAAATATCCTTTAACAGTTTATAATAACTGTTCATTATGAGACCACCTACCTCAAAATAATATGCTTAGAAAGAAAAAGTAAATTGTTTCTAAAGCTCTTCAAATGCAAGCATTAAATGCAGGGAAATGGTATCTTCTTAATATAATTGTGGTATTTTAAGGCACATTTGATAAGGCTTCAAAGTGCCCTCCCATTACTGATCCCAGATAGAGGAATGGAACTGAGCCGTGGGGGGAAAAAAAATCCCTTGTTATTTTTTGCTTTAAAGAAATAATAAACTGCATTGTTGTAACTCAGTGTAAGTAGATTCGAGTAAGGCAATAGAGATGGGTGCCAGAAGCTACTCATATCGTTCTTTAAAATGGAAATTTACCGTCTGCTGCATCACATGGACAAAATACAGAACTATTTTTCACAGCTTGTTCACTGAACAGATTATTGTAGAAAAAAAAACTTTTACATTTTCTGCAGATTCCCAAATCTCAGTCAAAAAACTCTTGGCAATTTTTAGCAGTGAAACAGATTTCACTTTCAGATTGAGATACTCCATTTAGCAGTAGTCAGATGATATTCCAAATAAATATAGACTCGTTTCACTCTTGATTTTATTTAAAAAAAAATGTTTTCATGAGGTGTCTTGGTGGAAACTTGCACTTATTTGGTTTTCCCAAGCTAAAGCAAAGAAAAACTCGAAGGTCTAAAAATCAGAGTTAAATAAAAAAGAGACATTACACCAAAAATGTTATTACAAATAATGCATGTTCATCTGAGTATCAATAAATAAATAACCCTATAAAATTTTAGAATTAGTTATAAAGATGCTACTACAGTCTTTTCTTCCCTAAATCTCAGCTCCCCAAAATATTACTAAACAGAAGTGCATGTGTTCGGTACAATATAACAGGCAGCAATATGCTGAGATACTTCACACAAAGAGGTCTCTGGGCCATTTTTCTCCTTCTAAATTAGCTTTATCACTTAGGTATCAGGCAAATGCACTTAGAACTTTATCTCTAGGGCCATTTTTCCCTTATCTACCAGTGTTTAATGTCACACAAAAAATAATGGGGCAAGTCAAATTTAATAAAGGTTAGATTCATCACTAAAATAAGAATAGCAATTGTAATATAATCCTACATTTAAGAACCCAGGTATTAGTCTATGCCTTCTCCCCAAATTCTTGTAGTAGAATTTGTTAGTGCTTTTCTACCACAAAAAGAAATTATATTGTAAGTCATGAAGGAAGTCCAGAAAAAAATGATTTTTACGTTTATATTTATAAAAATATAATATACATATGATTACAACACGGTATTCAATTTCAAAGATATATTTCTATTTTTAGTACATGTTTATAAATGCGCTCAAAGTTCATCTCAGTGACATTACAGATGATCTCAAATATCAGCAAAGCACACTGAAATTAAAGTAGAAGTCTTACCTAGTAAAGGAAACCAGAAGTGGATCATGCTCTTAAAAGCATTTCATTATTTTTCTAATGACAATTTTACTATCTGGGAAGGATTCATTCTGTCCAGTCCCAAAAGCCACATGTCTATGGTCAATATGACATATTAGAATAGGTTAGCTTTCAAACCCACGATGACTCATAAACAAGTTTCAAAGAGAAAAGTTATTTTTTTTACATCCTAATTGCTCCACAAATATTTGGAGGATATGAAAGAATAAAATTGTTCTCTGCATAATGACTCCTTTAAAAATTAAACTAATACAGAAAGTGTGTGAAAACTAAATAAAGCTCTTGTGTCATTCTGATAAAGTATGAAACTTTATAAGATTGGATGTAATGAGAAATACCTGGTGTAGCTCCAACAACAATTACAGGAGACGAGGTTCCTGTTCTCTGGCACCTAAGTGTTGGTTTGTTTATATATCCACAGCTAAGAGGTAGATGATGGAGCAGAGAAAAAAGGTAAAAGCTTTCTGTTCAGAAATTTTTCAGTCAGAGAAGAATATTTAAAATGAACACAAGGATCTTTTAAAATTGCAATTCAAACAAATGGAAACATGATATCTAATTTATAAAAAAAAGTTTTAACGCCGCCAAGTAATATCCTTTCCTTTCATAAAGTTAATCCCAACCTCTGTGCCTGCTTTTGAAAGAGTTGTTATAATAAACTATATTTTGAATCTCAAACTGATGAAAGTTCAGACAACTAAAGAAATAACATGGAAAGATGAGGGAGTTAGACACCTCCGTTTCTGTGAGCATGTGGCCAGTGACACTGGGATCACATGTGACCGAGGAGTCTCAACAGGACTGGGAGAAGACCACGATGAGCTCTGGAGAGGGAAGGAGAGGGGAATAGAGCAGTGTTGGCTCCCAGTTTCTCTAGGTGTAATAAAGTTTAACAAAATAATTTAGAATTAGAAATCAAATATTCTTACATGCCTCAGAAATCAACCGCAAATTCTGATCTTTTCTTGTAAAAACCATTTGTGAGCCTATTGTAAGAGAGATACTGTGAGGCGTGGTGGTGCACAGCTGTGATCCCACTACTTGAGAGGCTGAGATAGGAGGATCACAGGTTCAAGGCCAGTCTCAGCAATTTATCAAGATCCTGTTTCAAAATCAAAAATAAAATAGGCCAGGGGTAGAGCTCAGAGGCAGAACACCCCCAGGTTCAATACTCAGGATCACAAAACCAAAGAGAGACAGACAGACAGACAGACAGACAGACAGACTAAGGAGACAGGAGGATCACAGGTTCAAGACCAACCTCAGCAATTTATCAAGATCCTGTTTCAAAATAAAAAATAAAATAGGGCCAGTGGTATAGCTCAGAGGTAGGCCACCCCCAGGTTCAATCCTCAGGATCACAAAACCAATAGAAAGAGAGATACTAAGCTAACTATGAGTGATAATGGGAGCCAGATTTTCTATTTCTAAAACTGAAAGATTATTCCTCAATCTCATACATGATTTTTGAGTTTACATCCTTTAGGGATATGTTTTGATGCTGGCTACTAACACTAGGTACTGAAGACTACGACCCAGTCCAGTCAACCCAAACCTGTTCAATGTCACCTTCCTCATCTGTTAAGACCCTACCTTCCTGATGGTTAGACTTTTGGAGCTTTGCCCCTGCATGGTGCCTACATCAGACAGCTAAGCCAAGCCTTTGATTAGAGCATCTTGCATTTTATGAGTCAGCAAAGTACACACTGGCAACCAAGAATTTTAGTCCAAGAATTTTTCTCATTGCAGGAAACCTTTCTCATGGGAAAGGCTGAAGCCCATCCATCATAAATTTCTGCTATGTAACCCACCCAAACACAGAGCTGACAGCCAGTGCTGCCCAGAAGATAAAGAAGATACTCATGCAACCTGATGGTGACAGTATTTTTATATCTGGCTGCCGGTACAGATCATAGCCAATAGTGCAGAGCCACAGGTCTTAAGATTTCAGAGGACCACACACACAAGCCCACTGAGATTTTCCTAAGTATCTGTGGCCTTTCTAGCAGTACTACAGCTGTGAACTTATAAAGGGTTCTTAGGCCTTAGTAAGGATGAGTTATAACGCATTTTAAGAACTAAAGGTGGAGAGTGTGAAGGTTACTGACAAGAGGGGTTCAGGTAAATTATTCACTGTGCACTTTGCATCCTGTGGCCCTTTCACCCACTTTTCCTCACCACTCAACTTCCTCCTTCCCTTGTGGCTTAACCGCCCACTGTCTCTGAGCTGGACATTGCCCTGACCCAACTACTGTGCGCACAACCACACAAACTCTTACCAGGCCTTGACATTTTAATAATGTGTTCATATATTTTCAGTAGTTACAAAAGATAGTGTGCAAGACATGGAAATTCCTTTGCTCTTAAATGGTGGTCAGTCTCCTCTACACGGGGAGAGGCCCGTATCACGCTCTTATTCTTTCTCTTAGGCCCAAAGCTACACCTCTAACACACCGAGATAATGTTATCAACAAACAGGACACCATGAGGGACACTTTTTACGTAGAAATGGAAATCAAAGGGCATTTTATTCAAATGTTCAAAGCTGTAGAGCTTTCCAGAACCCAGGAGGTTACCTAATTCTTCATTTGACATATGAGGAAGCTAACACAGAGACCGAAGGCAGACCTCAAGCCGGTTCTTTGGACCCTTCATATACGTCCCAAGACCCAATCTCACAGACCTGGAGCTTATTTTTATCCTGATTACATTTCTTCAAATTAAGAAGTAAATATAGTTACTTCAAATTGGGAGGACTTCCTTTATGTAATTCCTGACCCCATAAAAAGAGTGCCTAAAATTATTATGCATTTGTTTTATGGCTCAACTGTTCATGAGGACGGTGCAATATATTGTCATCCACTAGCAAGAATGTTTGTAGTCACTGACTGTAACACAGAGAGTCAGCCTCTTTGGGTTGATAATTTACAAGAGAGAGAGAAGAGATAGAATGGGAGAGAGAGAGAGAGAGAGAGAGAGGGAGAATATGTGTGTGTGTGTGTGTGTGTGTGTGTGTGTGTGTGTGTGTGTTCTATTTAGATTTTCATAGTCTCTTTTACTCCAAAGAGTCCTTTTTACATGAGTTTCTATCCCAGGAATGAAAATCATAATTGCCTTTCAAAGGCAGGCTCACCACTGCCCCATGTGACTAAATCCCACTCTTCCCCAGTTACTCAGCCTCTTTTTTTAAGTCACAAGTTTTGTTTTAAATTCATAGCCTCTGAGGAAGTGGTGGAGCCTCAGAGTACCACCCTTCCTTGGACCTTGCTCACAAGTAATGGCAGATTGCAAAAGAGATATTTTACTAATTACAAAATATAACAACCATCTGAAAATCTAGGGGGAAAAATAAGTTTAATGTCGCCGGTATTCCCATATAAGCTTTACAGTAATTTGAGCCTCTGACTTTCAGGGCAACCTGGGTGTTTGCACGTGGAAGGGAGTTCTGGGTCATTCAGTTGATATCAACTCTATCAAAATTAACAGAGATCAAAGCATTGGTTGTCTTGACATCTCTGATTTTTATTAAAAGCTTCCCCTGACTTCCTGGATGGATGTGCTGTTCTCCACAGAGCCTGGTGGCACCAATGGTTCAGACCCTGTAACCCGGCCCTTCTAATTAACCTGGGTATTGAAACCATGTTTTGACTGTGCAGACATAATTTGTATTGGGACCACAAATGATGAAAAGAAAATTATTAATAAGATTTAGAAAGAATGTTCCTTTACCAGGTTTAACTTTATTCTAAGCAATTTGCTCTTAATTCCATCTAAGAATCAGGACAAATATCAATACATACATACAAAAGAAGTTTTTGAACATGATAAAAGAAAATTCCATAGTGAATAATTGCCCATTGATTATTAAATTTCCCTTTCTGTAATGAGTCTGTGATGTAGAGCCGTAGCCCACAAATTCTTCACAGGCCACAGAGGAGACTTAACAGTTTGATAAAAACATGTTGCATAAAATCTCTATTATACAAACAAAAAAAATCCCATCCCTTCTCTTCTCTGGTTGAGAAGTCTACTTTATTAAATCAGGAAGGTTATTGTGTTTTGTATTCAGACTAAACCTGTTTATACTCTTCACTGTTACTTAACATTTTAAATTTAAAAACATACTTTAACCCTCATCTTGTCAGTAAATTCAGAGCTTCAGTCTTGTTTTCAAAAGCTAGTGTTCTGCATTCTGCTTGTTTTACAATCCTACTCCTTAATTTTCATAAGCTAAATATATCCCTTTTAAAATACCTTTTTCTGTTCATCCACTATATAGGTTGAGATGATATCACTATAAATTTGCAATTGTAAAAATTCCCTTTCACCAAAGAGATTTTTAATGCCTTGGGTCGTTTAAAATTATTCAATATATTCTACTTTACTTTTTGGGGGAAAAAGGAAACATCCATGTTTTACTATGCAATAAAAGCAACTTGTAACTTTTTCTTATATTTTCACCAGGTTTTCTATTAGAACTTCTTCTTGGCCATTTAAACATGCTTAAACTAATGGTTTTCTGTAATTTGTCTTTTTTTCCTTTGGAAACATACCGTGCCATTGTCAGTTTTTAAAAAGAAGCAATTTTCTGACTTTTGAGATTGAGTAGGTCAAGGAAAAATTACTACTGTTGATAACCCGTAATTAAATAGGAAATGCAGCTGCACTTATGAGAAACTAAAATTAAGTTTATTCTATTAATACTTGATTCTGAAATGTATTTTTGAATTTTCAGTTAAGGTTTCATTTAGAGCCTTGCCTTATCTATACTCAATCCTCACTGATTACTTTTAACAAGTAACATGAAGGAATATAATAGTCCTGTCCTGTTGAAAGACATTTTTTATCTCTTTCCTTTCCTCCTTTAAATATCATTTTCAGAGGCATCTTTTTTGAGCAAACTAATATTCTTTGTCAAATTTCATTTATTTTTATTTCTAATTATTCTAAATAAATGTGTGTTATCCTTAAGCATTAAAACTGCATATCCAAGGAATATATTTTAAGCACAAACCTTTATAATAATTACATGAAGGCTAGCAGTTAAGAAAATAAAATAATGTAAGCTTTATTTTTGTATTTCTCTTGTTAATTTTTCTAAATGTGATATATACCATTTCATTTCATTCAATAGTTCTCATAAAGAGGGATTTGCTAAGGATACAAGCTAATTGTTGAATTTATGAGATTACCAGATCTATTTTCAGATCCCAGCTCCTATAGAACAATTCATCAAATTAGGTTACATTTAAACAGCTAAAATATTTTGTGTAAACACAAACTTAATAAACAAATACAACCATTTAGAACAATTTAAAAAGTCATAATATTTGCCACTGCTTAATTTCAATGGTGCATTTTAACAAATCAAGATAAACACCCTTTAACCTCCCCTGCAAAACTCTTGGATGGAAATCTGAATAACATTTACATAAAATTAGGTATGATGTGAAAGCCTTATTAGAGCAAATTTATGAGTACTATAAAATTATTTATGTATTAAAATAGTAGTAATCTCCATTTAGAAGCTGAAGCTGAACGTTAGAATACACATAAATATCTATCGCATCTTTAGTGATAAAGCTTGTGATTTTTCATCAGTATATTTTGAGTGGCAAAGTAATACAGAAAAGAGTAATTAGATAAATACAAATATACTTGAGAGCTTAGGTTTTAAAAGTGTTTTACTTTAGGGGAAAAAAAAGCTTTTTTTCTGACAAAGAGAGTTCTGGTTTTGTTTTCACTTTTGCTTTAGACTGTTTTAAACACATCTCCATCCAACGTGTTGATTTCTTTATTCTATCAAACTACAGTACAGTGGCTGGTAAACAGATATATACAATACATATACTTTCCAGTTACCACAGGTTTATGGAAAGAAAAGTACTAGAAAGTGATCAAAGCACACGGTTTGAATGGGAAAATTTTACAATAAAACCAGGGTTTTAATGAATATATTCCTCTTTGACCTTCTAGCTCTTCCCTCGTACCTGTGTTCTTTGGTCATTTCTGTTCATTTGTTAATGTGCTAAGGCTTCTGGAATTCTATTTTCCAGATGCTTCTATTCCACAGAGGAAAGGAAAACTGATCCATGAAGTTGCTATTTGCATAAAATGCTGGAGCATCTGTCACAGACCCCTCCCTGGGTGAGCTCTGCATCCCAGGTTCCCACAGCTGGGGTGCCACCATGTGAGGCAGCCACGCAGGCGGTGGGGGTCCCCGGTGAGGACGGCATTTAGGGTGGGGAGAGACCTTGTGGTATATTTACTATTATATTTTTAGTAGAATGATGACATAAAATATGAGTGGCCCTGTCTTGGGCACACAGACACAGACACACACAAACACGCACTTCACGACTAACTCAGATTCAGCCCCCAAACCATTGTAATTGATGACACTTCTTTGTCGATATGTTTCTTATGAGGGTCATGATGAGTGAATCATAATCATGCCGCCTAGCCTCACACAGTGCAGAGGGCAGAGCTTTCTGTTAGTGGGGATTTTTGTTTGGGCTTTGTCCTGCCTTTTCTCCTGTCTAATTAAAAGCCTATCCGTGAGGCTATCTTTGTGCCCACTTCGAACACACGGAAGAGAAAATTGCTCCTATTGCTAAAGTAAATTGTAAATCACGATGGATCAAATAAACTTTAAAGAGGTACCTTTCAGTGTCATTCTTTTTTCTGCATTTATTCCTGTAGGACACTTAAACCAACGATTATAAATGTCAAGTTAAGTGACCAAAAATGTCTATAAACTCCATTTACTGGGCTATTGTAGAGAAGTAGACGGGCTCTTCCCTGAATATGAACATGAAGCAGTTCCAAACCAAAATTATTTGCTATATTTTCTAAAGTACACGTTAAACATATATGAAAGTACCCGGTATAGTAATACTACTTGTAAGATCCATTTTGTTATACGTCTACCTTAAGTTTTTAGAGCCATCTCTCCACTATTACCTGTTTCCTGAGGATAAAGTTACGGCAATCTGTCTGACAAGGTCTTTGTAAGTAAATGGCACCGAGTAGCAGGCACAGTAACCAGTTAACAAATTCAGACTTTGAAATAATAACAGTTCTTTATAAGGACCCGGTGTAATTAGACGAAAAGTTTCTCTGATGCGAGTTCATCAGTAAGCAGTAATCAGATAGGAGGCTTCTTTGAAACTTTTCTGATTCATAAATAATATAGTAGTTTACAAAGAGGAAGTCTGTGGGAAGCAACAGTAAACAGTCTCGGAATCCATCTGTTATTATGGAATCCAGAAGAGCTGAATCAGGATCCACGTTGTTTATGATATAAAAGATGCTTGGGAAATGTTGCTGAAATAATTATTAACCAAAAATGTCATGTTTTTACTTTTTAGAAGTCTGAGTCATATGTGGTTGTGATGAAATATAGCCACCTGGGTGAATACATGCAGGAAGTTTACCTGGATTAATAATTTAACAGAATACCAAATGCAGTTTAAAATAAAAGTTTTTGAAAAGGCATGGCAGAATGTATCCTCATTTTTTAATTACTGGATAATTTTTAAAAGTTATTTGCAAACATGTTCTTTTTAAGCATGTTAAGATTTTTAGGAATATAGCTTTAGAATTTTATTTAACCTAAAATGAGATTAAATTCAGTAGTTAGCATGAAATTAAAATAACCAAAACTAAAATGTCTTTCCACTCTCCTCTCCTAGCTCCTAACCTTGACCTCACCCCTCTTTTTCTCCTCTTTGACTCACTCCCCCAACACACACACAGCCTAACACCGTCGCCGTGCACACATTCAGCTAAAAGGAAAGATTTAGTGTGAGAGTTTCACTGTTGTTTCTCTTTGCAGTCCAGGAATTATTCCTTAAGTCTAACTTGCTTGATACTCATTTAATTATTTTTTTAAATTTTGGAAAGAACAAACCAAGAAATGTGTTTCTGCAAAGATACTTCAACAGTGAGACATGCTTTGTTTCAGATTTATTCTGAATGAGATCAAAATGTTTTTCATATACAGCTTTTTGCTGAAGCCTGAAGATAATAAATATATCCTATCATAGTAAGGTCAGCAGCCACCAATGGAAAATGTGGTGATATCTAAGCAAACAGAGGTTTTTAAATTCTCAAAACAAGAGCAATTCAATTATTTCTATAGATTTCCAATAATACTAACTTAGAAATATAACCCAATTACTCTATCACTCCCCTTCAATCAGCTATAAATAGATTTTTGCCCATTATAGGGAAAATGATCTAAAATCCTAGCCAACGTAAAGATGCATCTAAGCCCACCACAGAGTACATGTACACGTCAAGTATATTGAGAACACCTGCCATGTGAAAGCTCTCTGGAGTTTCAAGTTAGTTTGGAATATTTTGCTGTATTTTACGTAAATCCTTATAACAAAAATCTACACATAATTGTCCTTCACTAACATCCTGGGGCTGAACCATACAGAGACCAGCCTGAAAGGCGACACCAGGAGAGAGGGTCTCCTACAAACATTGACAATAGCGCCATCTTCTGGCTCTGTGAATAAAGCAGTTCCTAAGGTCTACTTTTGTGGAACTGCTGAAAAGTTCCTTACTTAAAGAATGAACGATCTTCAGCCAGGTTTTCAAATATGGTAGTTTTTATCCCCAAGTGTGGTTATGCCTTTATAATCAGGATTGGGATGAGTGGACATCTATGTTTCTTTTCCTTTGATGCCTCCACCTTTGTAAGTAGAACATTCTGTTTCTAGCTGCTAAATTATTTCTCTTTCTCACTCTGCCATTCTTTGAATTCTGGTGTTTGACTTAGTGTATGCCTACCTACTTGAGTCATCCTAAGAGTTGTTTATACATAGTACTACGTGTGTGTGTCTCTTCTCCCCTGGTTGTTTTTGGCCTCTCCAGATCTATCTGTGATGCTTATTTGAAATGCATTTCATACTTTAATTCTGTATTCTCCTTTTATACTATTTCTCTTTTCCTAACTATCTCCTCATGGCTCCTCCTTTCATCCACCATTATATTTTTCTAACATTGCCCAAAGAAGTAAAATTTAACAATATGTAAAATGTAAATGAATAGCTATAATTGCCTTGAAAATCTCTCTCGCCATAAAACCCTATCTGCTGTTGATGAACATTGGAAGAAAAGCTCCATCTTTTCATGTACATTCGGCAACAGATAAATAACCAAAATAGTAATGTCTCTTTCAACCTTTCAATATGTTCAGTACAGTTAAACACCAAATGGAGTAATGGTAACAGGCAAGGGGAATTCTTTGTCTTCATAACGATTTAAAAACTACCATGGGAAGAGGAATGGCAGTGCCTTGGACGGAGTGCCTGATCCACCGACGCCAAAGGAGAAAGAATTCGGTGGCAGGGTCCTGACCAGGGCACAGGAAATAGTGCAGCAGAGGGACTGCAATCTTCCAGAAAGGAGGCCGGAGGTGGGTAAATTTGCTGATCAAGCAAGTGCACAAAAGACATTTGAGCTTTTGTTTTTCAAAAAAAATTTTTTTTTTCAAGTACTGAGCTTGTCAAATTTTAATCAGGGAGATAGATGAGTGACAGATGAGGAGTAGTAGTAAATGATGAGAAATTTTAAGCAGTGAAAAAAGAAAAACAAGTGGAAAAGGAGAACAAAAGCTTCCCCAGGGCAGAGGGCTGGGGGAGGGCGTGGGGAGAGAGCCCAGGCTGGGGCACCTGAGCCCAGGTGAGCTGCTGCTCTCTCCTGAACCTTGCACTAAGGGAGGGAGCAGAGCACCAATTGCTCCCTGAGGCTTTGTGAATACAAGTCAGGTGATCTCTAGACCAAAGCCAGGGAAACAAAAAGGACAGAGGTGGGGTGGCACAGTGCTGAGGAAAATCCCCCTGGAGATGATAACTGGGCCCCACCATGTGGCGTCCTGAGAGGCCACGTGGGTTGGGCTCTATCTGGCTTCACTTTCACAGTGACCCTGTCACAAATTCCCCCCTGCAGCCAGGCCGGCAGTTCCCAAACTTTGCCCATTTCTTGAATCACTTGAGGAGCTTCTGAAACTCCCTTATGAGATGGCACCCCCTCCCCAACACACACACACACAGAGAAACCACTGGTATGTAAATATGAATCCAGGAGAGGGACCTAGCAGGCATTCCTATGCACATTTATGTATTTTCAGGTTTCCTGGATGCAGGTTGGGACCACTGAACTAAAGTCAAAATCGTCCTTTCTTAGGGTATTAGACACAGCAGTAGCTACTTGACACTCCTTTGTTAAGCAATAAAAATTAGCCTTTTGACCTTCTACCTCTGCGTGTGCCTCAGTCCTGGATTTGTCATTCTAAACCCATTTCATGTCTCCCTTGCTGGAGTGCGGAACCTTGCTGCTTCCTAATTCTGTGACCGAGGACAAGCTACTTAACTCGCAGCTTTCGTCTCTTCCTTTGTGAAGTGGGCTTTCTCACAAAGCTGTTGAGAGGATCAAGCGAGATAATGCGAGCAAATCCCTCAGCCTAGCGCCTGCCAAATAGTCAGCCTCCAAAAATGTCAGCCGTTATTATTATCCATTTATTCATGAGTTAATTCCCTGCCAACATAAAGGATTTTTTTTAAATAAAAAAAAAGGCTTGTGAGAAAGAAAGTATGAAGAACTTTATCACAGGGGCCTGAAAAGGGGGCATCCAAGAGACAAGGGGAAGAAAGGGTCTTGGAGGAAGGTTAAGAAAAAGTTGAAGGCTGAGTGTTTATTTCAAATCCAAAGACAACTGGGTGGCTTATCTTTGAGCCCACGCCTCCAACTAAAAGAACTGGAGATTTTAAACGTCAATAAGTAAATCAACAGCTGGAGACACAGAAACACGTGTGTCAAGGGAGGGGATGAGAAGTCACCAAGCCAAGAGTCCCTTGCTCCCTCCCATCCTTCAAGCCTGGCTCTTTGACGGGAGAGAAACTGAGTCACCCATCTACTGCCAGGGTTCTTGCAAGTTGGCAGATTTAGAGGCCACCTGTGAGACCAGAGCTCTCACCCAGTCGCAGTGGGTCCACCCAGGAGGCCTCACCCTATCTGCATGAAATAGCGGAGCCACTGCGAGAAACAGGAGTCCCTGATTTCTCAGCTGAGTTCTGGAAATCCTGTGCAAGCTCCCCAGCTACCAAGAACTCATTTATTGCCCCCCAAGTGAGGGGTGGGCTCCATAGGACAAGCAGTGGGGTGAGGCTGCCAGGGCAGAAGAATCTGCAGTGTGAACTAGGCAATGCTTATAATTGAGTGAAGTATATTATCTTTGAGCAGTTGAAGTCTGAAAGACAAATTAACCTCCGGAGCCCTTGACAACCACTCTGGTAGGGGAAAAGCAAATCCTGTGGGTAGGAAGGGTTCCGTCAGAGGCCAGGAAAGCTAGATGATTGGCCATTATGCGCAAATTGGAATCTGTTTTCACAATAATCAACTTGTTAATTTTCAATAAAATTCTTTCAAAGAAATTTTAGCATTTCCTGAACTCTCTTTATTTGCCTCGATCCTTTCCTTTCACCAGCTGGACATAATGTCAGTGTTTAAAAGGAAGTATTTATGCCTTTCTTTCAGCAGTTAATTACTACCTGTCACGCAGCTGAAGACTTCAGGCAAGCTTGAGCAGAGCAGAATGGGTGGCCTTTCAAAGCAGGATGGGCTCATTCAGCAGATGCACAGCGAGTAGCTGCTGTTGTTTCCCTGGACACTGGTCAATAAGCGTGCTCAGACACCAGATCATTGCCCCTGCCATATAAACTTTTACAAACAAGGACCAAGGTGTGATGGATGGAACTGTGTCTATACCAAACTCCTATGTTGAAGGCCTGACCCCCAGTACCTCAGAATGCGACTCTTTTTGGAGACAGGCCCTTGAGTGAAGAGATTACGTTAAAATAACAATCAGCTATGTGTCCTTAGAAGCGGAGGAAATTGGGAAGCATAAACACCTGTGATACATGGTCACCGAGGAAAGGCTGGGAGGATACAGTGAGACAGTGAACATCCGAGGGCCAAGGAGAGAGGCCTGCAGTCTTGAATTTCTAACCTCTGGAGCTGTGAGAAAATGAATTATGTGCTTTGAGCCACAAAGTCAGTGGTGTTTGTTATGGCAGCCTAAGCAAGCTAATATGTGAACCAAATATTTGGAGGATAAAAAAGAAAAGTATGCTATCGTTCTTTCTTATCTGTGGCAAACTCCAAGCCTCTTCAATTACCATTTTATGTTCTCTCTTTTCCAGAAGTGTGAGCCTCAGCTTAGCCCTTGAACTCTGTGGCCAAAGATTCATTACCCTTTGCCTACAACAAAGTAGTAGATTTCCTACTCTTTGCCTATAAAGAATCTGTGTGTGTGTGTGTGTGTGTGTGTGTATGTGTGTGTGTGTTAAATATTTCATGACCAAAAGCTAGTTCTTTGTGACTTGCAGAGACAAAATGCTTAAAAAATATGTGCCAACTTGTTACATTCTCTTAATTCCCTGTAGAGTGAGTACAATAAAGTAAAACTTCATTATATCAGGGAATATAGTTTGTGCAAAACAGTACTACTTCTACATTGAAAGATTAGTTCTGCCTGGATCCAGTACACATGTCATATTTCTGGAAAGTCATTTGACACAAATCAGTCTAAAAAATAAAACAAGCAGGTGCATAATATATTACTCAGAATAAAATAAACATGGCTTCATTTTTAAGTGCCAGAGTTTATTTCGTCCATTAAATCTCCATCAGCTACTGCAGGCTTGGCGCCCTCTTGTGTCCACTTTGAGATAAGTTTGTTTGCAAAATTTTGTGAGTGATTAACCCTATGGTATGGCTCATTTAGTCCCCGAAAACTACAAAAGAACATGCAAAAGAGATCAGACTCCCCTTCCCTAAATGATTTATTCCAGTTAAAAATACTACTTGATTAAAATACCTGTTATGCTACAAAATTTCAAATTAACCCTCTGTATCCTTTGACTCAATATTTGAGTTGTCTTTTCTGTAGATTATTAAAAAAATTTTTTTTGCTCTTATGGTTAAGAGGTATTCACATCAATTTGTTAATTCCTCAAAATTTTAGTTTTAACCTGTTTCTCTTTCCACTTATCCTTTTTAAAGTGTTAACTTTTTATTCAGCATTCTGCAGGAAACTATTATGTAAAATACTTTGTGCATGTCAAACCAAAAAGCACATTATATACAATGACTATGTCTGTACAGCTTGGCTTGAGATACCACTTGTCAATGACACCATTGCTATTCCTATCATGAAGATGAATGAACTTAAGCAAATTTTAGAAACATGACCTCATGCAGATTACTTGAGTATGTTGGTAATTATGGTACAAAAGGTCGCAGTGTACATTAAAGTTAATTTCCCCAATTCAGATCTAATAAGGCATTCACCTTGGTTATCTCCTTGTTTGGTGTACATATAATAAAATATGAATTGGCATCTATATCATAAACCTTCTGAGTCTATCCCTATTTGTCATTACTAAAATGTAGTTCATATGGCATACATCAAAATCCAATCACTGAGTTTATATTTATACCATACTCATATATAGAGCCATGTTTATCTGGAGTATGGGCCCTATTTCTCCTAAAGGCGGCAATAAACTCTCCAGGCGAATTCACTAACCTCAACTCCAAACACAAGAGGACTGGTAAACTGACAAATAAGGGCTATTTCAGAAGCTTCCAGAAGACCCAGAGGCAATAATAATACCATATGAGTCATAAGAGAGATTGACAGCTGTTGACATCAGGGAAAACAGGTTGAAAGTGGAATTCACAGAAGACACAATGAGGCAGATTAAAAATATTTGACAGAAAGACCTAGAACTAGGTTTCCAGTGAAACTCTGCCATGTCCTGTACTAGTCAGAGACCTTGGTCTTATCAGCACCAAGATGGTGATAATATCACTTTATTATCAATGAGACAGCACTGGATAAATAGCTAAGAAAAGGGTGTGAGCTGGGCTCAATGGCACATGCTTGTAATCCACCCATTTGGGAAGCTGAGACAGAAAGATCACAGGTCTGAGTACAGCCTTAGCAAGTAGTGAGATGCTCATATAAAAATAAAATAGGGCCGGGCGTGGTGGCTCACGCTTGTAATCCCCGCGCTTGGGAGGCGGAGACAGGAGGATCGCGCAGGTTCGAAGCCAGCCGCGCTGGCGTAAGAGACCCTGTTTCAAAAAAATATATAAAATAGGTCTGGGAGTGTAGCCCGGAGGAAGAAGGACTTCCAGGAACCCCAGTACCACCAAAAAACAAACAAACAAAAAAAGGCCAGGCGTGGTGGCGCACGCTTGTAATCCCCGCACTTGGGAGGCGGAGACAGGAGGATCGCGCAGGTTCGAAGCCAGCCGCGCTGGCGTAAGAGACCCTGTTTCAGAAATATAAAATAGGTCTGGGAGTGTAGCCCGGAGGTAGAAGGGCTTCCAGGAACCCTAGTACCACCAAAATAAAAAATAAAAAAAAAATAAAATAAAATAGGGCCGGGGTATAGCTCAGAGGTAGAATGCCCCTGGGCTCACTCCCCAGTACCATAAAGAAAAGAAAAATGCATGGACAAAAGATGCAGTTAAATACTGTAATACTAAGTACTATATATAGTATATAAATACTATATGTAATATTAAATGCTATGTTATATAGTAGCATATATAAATATATTGTATAAATAGTATAATATTAAATACAATTAAACAGACATTATCTTCAAAGGATGCCTCCCTCCTTATTTTTTTACATTGAATTTTAAGCAATTAAATCAAAAGGGAAAACTAGGTAAGGTGATGCATACCTGTAATCCCAGTACTTAAAAGGCTGAGACCGGAGGATCATAGGTTCAAGGACAGCCTCAGTAATTTAGAAAGACCCTTGTCAACTTAATGAAACACTGTTTCAAAATTAAAAAAAAAAAAAAAGCCAGGCATGGTGGCACACACTTGTAATCCCAGCATTCAGGAGGCTGAGACAGGAGGATGGCGGTTCGTGCACCGCCTCAGCTACTTAGTGAGGCCCTTCGCAACTCCATGAAACCCTGTTTCAAAATAAAGAATAAAAAATAGGGCTGGGGGTGTAGCTCAGAGGTAGAATGCCCCTTGGTTCTGTCCTCAGTACCACAAAAAAAAAGAAAAATAAATAATAAAAAATAAATAAATAAAATAGGACTGGGGGTGTAGCCAGGAGATAAAATGTTCCTGGGTTCAATCTCAGTACCAAAAAAAAAAAAAGGAACATGTAAGGCTTTCATTAATATTTCCCTCTTCTTTCTTCCCCTACATTGTACCTATTTCTTTCCTCCTAGATAGAAGTCTTTCAGTGCTTTAATCATTAAATTTGTCATCATTTAAATAAACAAGTAATAAAGCTAATGAGTGGTACAAAACTTAGAAGGCATCTTAGTGAGCCTGAAATAAAAGAGTGTTGAAGTCTCTGATCCTGTCTTGTTACGGTGAGAACCTTTCCCATTCCCAACTTGGATGGATTCCTCCATCCTTGGAGTGCAGAGAACCCCTTTATCAAAGTCAGTTTATATCCAGTAGCTAAGCACAACTTCAGCTCCTAGAGTCTTAATTACCTCACTCACAAGTGCCTGGAACATCTCCAGAGCCTGGCGTGGGGCTGGGGGAGACCTGGTTGGGGCACCCAAAGGCCCTGAGTGCAGCTTCCCTGGCCACCCAGGGCAATCCAACACTGCTCCGAGCTTCCTTCACCTCCGCGTGTGAAGTGGGCAAATAGAATCTTTGCATTTCTCCAAAGGGTTAATCTCAGACAAGACAATGTGCATAAAAGTACATTTTAAACAGCACAGTTCTGAAAAATACATTACTACATAATAGGAATGAAGCCCACATTTACTACATCATCTGGTTGCAGGACACACCAGAATTAACCTTTTTGGGGAGCACAAAAAGATTTGAGTAAAGCAAGGTGTCTGTGATAGGAAATCAAATGTGTCAAGTATGTGAGGCTATGGTGCCCAGGTGTGCAGCCAAATACCAGCCTAGATGTAGCTGTGAAGGTATTTTTAGATTCGAATTAAAATTCAGGCAATTTTGAATAAAGCAGATTACCCCATAATGTGAGTGGCCCTTATCCAATCATCTGGATACTGAATAAGACAAAACGATAGACCTCCCCCAGGAAGAGTGAATCCTGTAACCAGTACTCATGACATACAGTATGAGTCAATGCCTGTCTCTCTCTCTCTCTCTCTCTCTCTCTCTCTCTCTCTCTCTCTCTCTCAATTTTGACACCCATACACTCCATTGTTCTCATTCCTCTGGAGAATCCCAATACACCTAGATAGGAGTCTTTCAGTGTTTTAATCATTAAATTTGTCAT
The DNA here is from genome assembly GCF_963383645.1 of Muscardinus avellanarius. Lineage (NCBI taxonomy): Eukaryota > Metazoa > Chordata > Mammalia > Rodentia > Gliridae > Muscardinus > Muscardinus avellanarius. Next base: position 40,035,337 of record NC_137787.1, read on the forward strand.
CATTTAAATAAACAAGTAATAAAGCTAATGAGTGGTACAAAACTTAGAAGGCAGCTTAGTGAGCCTGAAAATAAAAGAGAGTGTTGAAGTCTGTGATCCTGTCTTGTACACATCTACATATGTTGCTATGTTTTACATGTGTGTGTGTCACATGTATTTCCCATACAGCCTAGTTGTGAGGAAGGAGTTACATGAGTATCAATGTCGCACTGCACAAGTGCTTGCCCTCCCAGCTCCTCACTGCCAGGCATCCAGACACATTCACCTCCTCCTGACACTGAGAAATGCCTCAGCTCCCAGCCTGCGTCCTCGCCAGCCCATGGCAGTCTCCTCTCTGGTCTGCCTGCTCTCAGGCCGCTCCCGAATCTCCCCACCAATCCAAACACCAGCCTCTCACCAGGGGAATCAAATAACATCCTTCATCTGAAGACTGTGAGATTACAACTGTGCCTCCTCTTTGACACTGAATTATTTCAAATCATAGCTATGGTCCCTCAGCTCTTTGGGGCACTGGTTCCAGGACCCCATTTGGATACCAAAATCCATGGATGCTCAAGTCCCTCATACAAAATAGTACTTACAGTGACCTGTGCACAGCCTCTCCTAAGGTCAAATCGTCTCTAGCTTACTTGTAATACCTAATACAATGTAAATGATATGTAAATCATTGTTACCTATCATTTTTATTTGTAATATTTTGTCATTATTTTTTGTTATTCTTTTTCTGTAGTTTTATTATTTTTCTGTTGTTCATTGTTACTGTTTTTCTGTTTTAAAACTTTTTATTAATATAAAATAATTGTACATGTCCATGGAGTACAGTGTGATGTTTCAACACATATTAGTATTCCCATTCCTTTATCATTTCTTTATGTTTTGAGCCTTGGAGATCCTCTCTTCTAGTTCTTCATTAAATACATATTAGATTGTTATGAACCGCATCCACCCCACTGTGCTGTGGAACAGGAGAATTTATTCTTTCCATCTGGGTTTTGGAACCTTGTACACGACCTCCCTCTACCCCATCCACCATACCCTTCTTAATTTCTAGTAATAACTAGTCTACATTCAGATAGATTTTTTTATTTTCACATGAGAGTGATGTAGTATTTGTCTATTTTCACTTAGCATAATGTCTTCTATTTTGCTGCAAATAACAGGATTTCTTGCTTTTGGTGGCCAAATAATATTCCACTGTAGATACATATCCCATTTTCTTTATTGATTTATCCACTGATGGACACCTAGCCTGCCAAGTCTTGGCTACTATGAACAGTGTGCAATAAACATGGAAGTACCAGTATCTCTTTGATACACTAATTTTATTTCCTCTGTGTGTGTGTGTGTGTGTGTGTGTGTGTGTGTGTGTGTGTGTAATAGGATAGCTAGATTATATGTTAGATCTTTTATTATTTTTTTGGCAGCATCTCCATACTGTCTTCCATAGTGTCTGAACTAATTTACATTCCCACCCATTCAAACTGGGTGAGACAACATCTCATTGTGAGTTTGATTTTCATTTCCCTGCTGGCTAAAGATATTGACTATTTCTTCTTCTGGGAAGTGTTTATTCAGATAATTTGTGTACTTAATAGCTGGATTAGTATTTTTGCTGTAGTTTTGAGTTCTGTATATTTTGGATATTAATACTGTGTCAGATGAACAGGTGGCAGTATTTTCTCCCATCCTGAAGGCTGTCTCTTCTCTCTGTAGACTGTTTTCTTTGCTGTGCAGAAGCTTTATAATTTTATATAATCTCATTCATCCAATTTTGCTTTGTTGCCTATCCCTTCTGGGTCTTATCCAAAAAATCATTGCCTATACTAATGTCTTTAAGTGTTTACCCTATATTTTATTTTAGTAGATTCACAATCTCAGGTTTTACATATGGGTCTGTGATCTGTTTTAAGTGGATTTTTGTATGGAATAAAAAATAGGGAACTAATATAATTTTTTTTGCACATGTATATTCTGCTTCTCCAGCACCATGTTTTTTGTTTTTGTTTTTATTTTTTCTTGGTGTGGAAATGGAACCCAGGAGTATTCTACCTCCAAGCTCCACCTCAGCCCTTTTAATTTATTTTGAAACAGAGTCTCACTAAGTTACCATTGTTGGCCTACAATTTGAGACCTTCCTGCCTCAGCCATCCAAGTACTGGGATTACAGGCATGTGCCACTGTGCTTGGCTTCAGTACTATTAAAGAGGCTGCTTTTTCTCCAATGTGTTTTTTTCATACTTTTGTCAAGAATCTGTTTGCTATCGATGTATGGGTTTATTTTTGGTATTTCTACTCAGTTCCATTCATTTATGTGTCTTTTTTTAATGACAGTACTATGCTGTTTTGATTACTATGACTCTGTAGTATGTTTTAAAACCTGATATTGTGATGTCTCCAGTTTGGTTCTCTTCCCTCGAGAATCTTTTTAGGTATTCTAAGTCTTTTGGGAGTCTATATAGATTTTTAAGAATACTTTTTTTTATATCATTGGTATTTTGATGGGAATTATGCTGAATCTATTATTTTGAACTATTTTCATAACTGGAGATTAAATCCAGGGGCATTCTACCTTTGAGCTACAACCCCAGCAATATTTTATTTTTTATTTTGTAACAGGATCACACTAAGTTAATGAGGGTCTCACTAAGTTACTGAGACTGGCCTCTAACCTGCAATCTTCCTGTCTCAGCCTCCCAAGTACTGGGATTACAGGTGTGCACCACCACACCCAGCTGATTTTGAATTTTTGCCTCCTCAGTCAAATCTGCAGAGGCAAAACTTGATGATATGGAAAACCAACTGTACCTACATTTTCTGAACAACATCCCCATTTTTCATCCCCTACACCCTTGCACACATGGCTTCCTCTTCTTGTAAGAGTCCTCTCTCTGTCTTTCCTCGTAAACCATTTGCAAATCCAGTACAAGCATCGCTTCCACCTGGGAAGCCTTCCCCTTGCAGCAGCATTCAGGGCTGCGTCCCCTGAGCAGCTTCTTTTCACTGCACCCTAATATAATGAGCAGGCTCTGTTTTCATTGCCTTTGCCTACAAATCAGGTGGCTCCAATGTCTGGCACACAGTGGGTACTCCCCAAGTGATTAATCAGATGCATAGGTGCAAGCTACTGTCCTGCAGGCTTGCTGGCAACATGGGATGGGCAAAGTGTTGGTGCACACCCCTAGCTAGAGCCAAAGGAAACACCTCCTCACGTCTTTCCTCCAGGGGTAGTCAGAAAACCCGGAGCTAGGGATACGGTGACTGTCTCACTGGAACACAGTGTACAAAAGGGCGGTGCTTGCAAAATATAGAGAGCTGAAAAGAGATGGGAAGATGAGGTAAGACTACATGGCATGCACTGAAGGGTACAGCAAGACTGAGACCATCAGGCCTGAGTGTTTGAGAGAAAGATCCAGGCTGGAAAGTGGTCAACCAAGGTGAAAATGGTGGTGGCTAATGATGGCCATGATAACAACAACTCAGCAGGACTGAGACAGAAGGGAAGGTGGCAACTCATAGGTAGCAGGAAGACAGAGAATGAGCAAATAAATTGGAAATCTTCTATTGAAGGGAAATTAAGTGCCAGCAAGTAGTAAAGAGTCATAGGTGGAAATATTTTTTTTCTTTTTTGCAGTACTGTGGAATGAACCTAGGGGCATTCTACCTCCAAGCTACAACCCTGGCCCTATTTTAACTCTTTATTTTGAAACAGGGTCTCACTAAGTTGTGGAGGGCCTCGCTAAGTAGCTGAGGCTGGCCGCCAACCTGCGATTCTCCTGTCTCAGCCTCCCAAGTCCTGGGATTACAAGCATGCGCCAACATGCCCAGCTTGAAATATTTTTGTTTATAAATCAATAACTTGTCTTAAAATGGTACCAGAATTTGCTATTAATTTGATTTAGAAAAAATTCTTTGGGGATGATGAGCCCTCATATGACATAATACAAAGCTTTATTTGAAGTTGCCATGAGTTTCATGGCTGCCAACATTAATTATATTGTTTATCATAATTCTCCTTGTAGGAAACACTCATAGAAAACGTTTCAGAATGTCGCCATGAAGTTTAAAAAGCATTACATTATTTTAATATTATGTGAAAGAAAGAACATTCAAGGAAGATCAAAGAGGTCATTTCAATTTTTTTCCAGGTAACTTTAACAAATACTAATAAAGAAATGATTTGTAAAATCAATGATGTCTTCCCTGACTACAGAATCAAAGTGGTTCAAAGAAAGAAGCCAAACTTTTTACATTAAGAACAACTGGCATACTAAAATAATTATTTATAAGTAATAACATGTTAGTCTGAAACTTTAGATACCAGCCCTGACTCTCAGGACTGGGAAAATACACTTGGCCCAGTTCGGAAGCCACAGAAACACTGTGGGTTTGGCAGCTCCAGTCAAGCCCGATCCCTTTGCTATTTGAATTCATTTATTCTTGGCAAAATATAACTTCCTGCCCCTGAGAAGAAAGATTTTTAAAGTCTCATAAAAATGATTCCACAGTTTTCTTGGACTTCAAAAGGCTCTTACAAAACAACATTTTTTATTAGTTAAATTTATGGAATATGGTGCTTAAGGATTACATTTTCTTATATCTTAAATAAGTAACAATTAGAACAAAACCAGTGGGATGTAGGGTATGGAGATGCTTGGCAAAGGAGAAGTCCACAAGGGACCTCTTTCTTTACCATGAGTTACAGGAAAAGACATAATCACCACAGTGGGACTGTGTTCTGTCTAGGAACTCTGGGCCTGGGCAAGCCTCTTCTTGTCTGCAGATTACCCAGTCTCAAAGCCCACTCCCAGGAGAGGCAAAATCACAGCGAGGTCCACCAGCACTTTAGAAAGTGGAAGCAAAGGCGTCCATCACTGGCCTTGCTCATTAATGCAGCCTGTCTCCACTACTTCCTCTCATGAGAACCGTTCTCCCAGGTCCTGTTTTATTAGGAAAATAAGTAAAATTCTCTGTGTAATGATTCTCATTTGTGCCAGTTCCAAAACCAAAAGGCAAAAAAGAGCCTGATACTCCTATTTCTGGCATCTAACCCAGTGGGTCATGCTCTTCCAAAGATGGTAAGCGATGTGTCCGTGTGTATTCGTATCACTTTGAATCTCATTGTGATGTATAATTACATTGCACCAATAAAAGTATGAAAAAAAGAGAAGTTGAGAGTTTCCTTCTCCAGGAAAGTTTAAGAACCAGCAGAGAGAGCCAACGGGTGGATGGAGATGTCGCAGGAAAGTTGTGAACCTTCCAAAGTCCACAGCAGGACAGCAGCCAGCCCCAGGGAGACTGAAGGCTGCCGCCCACCCCTTCCCAAAGACCAATCAAGCTGATTATTAATTTTGTATTTTGAGTCATGAGTTAGGTTAAATGTTTAGAATTTAGTCCACTACATTTTTTTTTATAATAGACCTTTTGTTATCCAAGCATTACTTGTGTTATTTCCTGAAGATGCCAGATTGCTTAGGAAAGCAAAAGTCATCATGGTATTAAATGTTTACTAGTAACCTGACAACTTATAAAAATTATCCCTCACTCCAACAGCCCTTCTGGCTGGGTCCATCCCACACATAAAGTCAAGCCTTTGTTCATCAATTTTCCCCAGATGGTCTGTGATTGTAAATGTTGAACAATACAGTATTAAAATGCCGCAAATTAATTACAAAGGGAAATGCAAGTCTTGCAAAAGATGCAGGCTCTCATGAAGCCGGGAATACTGACTGTGGAGATCTGCTCAAATTTCAGGCAAAGCCCATTCCACATCCTGCTCTGGAAGGTGGCTGGACTGCCAGTCAACAGAGTAGGACTTCCCCTGCCCCAGAGTGAACAAGGAGGGAAAATTCAGAATTGATAAGTGGAAGGAAAACACCTAGGATGAATTAGAGACATTCTGTAGGTAACAGAAAACACAGAGAATATGATTAAAAATATGAAGCATAATAAGAAATCAAAGGATCCACTTAGATGTTCTCATTGAAAAGATGTGATAAGAAGCTGGGAGTAGCATGGCATGTTTATAATCCCTGTAAGCAGGAGACTGAGACAGGTTCAAGCTCAGCTTCTGCAACTTAGAGAGACTCTCGGCAACATAGCAAGACCCTGTTTCAAAAATAAAACAAAAAGCCAGGTGTGATGGCGCACACTTGTAATCCCAGCATTCAGGAGGCGGAGACCGGAGGATTGTGGTTTGAAGACAGCCTCAGCTATTTAGCAAGGCCTTTCACAACTTAGTGAGACCCTGTTTCAAAAATAAAAAGATAAATAAATAAAATAGGGCTGGGAGTGTGGCTCGTAGGTAGAATGCCCCTGCATTCTATCCCCAGTACCGAAAAAATAAATAGATAAATAAATAAATAAATAAATAAATAATAAAATGAGTTGAGGTCATATCTTGGAGGTAGAATATCACTGGGCTCAGTCCATAGTACTACACACACACAAACACACAAAGATGTGATAATTCAAATGTTGAATAATAAAATCATTAGAAATACTATGGTTAATTAGAATGACTTGATCTCTAAAATACCATGAGTTTGAAATCAGTCAAAAGATTAAAGTTAAAATGATTAGTACAAAATGGTACTTGTTATACAAAAGAAAGATGAAAATGAGATTTATGTTTAAATCACTAGTTCTCTCAAAGCCAGTTGTGATAATGCATGCCTGTAATCCTAGTACGTGGGAGGCCAGTTCAGGAGGATCACAAGTTCAAGGCCAGCCTCAGCAAATTAGCAAGACTCTCGGCAACCTAGCAAGACCCTGTTTCAAAATAAAAAATTAATAAAGGGCTAGAAGTGTAGCTCAGAGATAGATTGCCTCTAGGTTCAATCCCCAGTACCACAAAAAAGTAATCACTAGGTATTCTATTAAGTAAGAGATGTATATGCATTTAATCCTATATGTATATCAGCATATATGTTCACAAGTATAATTATATATACATACATAAACGTTGCTGCTACATTAGTGTGCATGAAAGAAAAGTTGACAAAAGAGTAAGGAATGAGCTGAGCAGACACACAAATAGAAGGAACACTACCCAGAGAAGGAGAGCTGGGCAGTAGCCTGGGCTTATATAATAACCAGATGACCTATGCGGAACCACCTCTGTCAGCCACACGAGAGAGCCAGCTAGGAAGAAGGTCGACAGTGAGGTGCAAAATAATGGGACAGAAAGAGCATCTAAGAGAAGAGCTCACTGAACAGACTGCTTTCTCATCGCCCAGGAGCTAAAACCTTTAGATGACCCATCAATCCTTATTAAATCGCGGATACACGACACCGACACATTTGTTTCTAATAATGCTATAAACTGATTGGGTGAATCATAATGGTCACTGGATCATAACAATGCTTATGTGCTCGACCATGAGAAGCTGAGAGGACACCTTATTTATGTGGAAGACAACAGGTCTCGAAAAATTAAAATCTAAATGCTGGTGAGGATGTGGGGAAATAGGAAGTATTCTACACCGTTGGCGGGGTTGCAAATTCGTGCAGCCTCAATGGAGACCATGGTGGAGGCTCCTCAGAAGATTGGGAATGGAGTCACCGTATGACCCAGCTCTACCCCTCCTGGGGATCTTTCCAAAGGAGCTAAAGTCAGAATATTATAGTGATCCTTGCATATCCATGTTTATAGCAGTACAACTCACAATAGCCAAATCATGGAACCAGCCTAGGTGTCCATGAGCGGATACATGGACTATGAAATTAAGGGATACACATGCAATTAAATGTACTCAGCCACAAAGAAGAACAACTTTATGTCATTTGCAGGAAAATGGATGAAACTAGAGAATATTATGCTAGGTAAGATTAGCCAGTCACAAAGTGAGGGACCATAAATTTTCTCTCATATGTGGAAGATATGGAGAAATCAGGACACACGAGGGTCTTTAGACAAAGAAAGATAAACCCCAGCGGCGCGATAGAGGAGCCTAGGGGAGGGTGGTGGGCTATAAAGGAGGGAGAGTTAAGGGAGGAAACACTTCCAGACGTCATGTACATATACGAAAGCATCGGTGCCAATCTCAGTATCATGCACGGGGCAGGGGAGGGAGAGGGGACTGTGGTGGGACCTGGCGTAAGCTCACCCAGTGTGTACGTGCCCATCACTCTGAACTTCAGTATGATGTTTGATTGCAATGCACAATTGCAAATAAATTAATTAAATAATAACTAAATTTAAAAGTATACATGAGACTAGGACTGAAAACATACATGTAAGAGTTGATATTAGAGGATAGTCAGTCTTATGATCATCTTCAAAGCTACTGGTCCAAATAAGCAGGCCCCACACCCACCAGTGGCCTGGGGCTGGGCAGCCCAGACCTTGTAACCTCAACTGTCTGAAGCTACCTCTCTTGTTACGTTGGTCTAGTAAGATTAATGAGACCTAAAATAGTAGAAAAGCAACCTCAGGAAAAATAGAGATAAACACAGCAGCGAATGCAAAGATATGGATAAAACCCTCCCATTAACTGTTTTAGGAGTAAGTATGTTGAGTACTTTTATAATCCTGGTGAGGTTGTGTTTTGGTGTAATTTCAAAAGTTTTTGATCTTTTAAAGATCATATATTTAATGTAATCATTTTAATTGCTTAGAGTAGTTGATTAATATATATTACTAAAATGTTGAAGGAAGTTTATTTCCAAACTAAATTCTGTAAGTAGTATATGACTATGTAATTAATTTTATTATTTTTTTATTATTTTATTTTTACTTTTTAAAAATATTTTTATTATTTTTTATTTTTACTTTTTTAAATACTAAAAGTTTTATGACTAGTGAAGGGAAATAAAGTACCAGCCAAAGTTATCCTTTATGCTGTTATAGTACATCCAGAATATCCCCCTAGGGCTCCTGTGGCTTGGTCCCCAGCCAGTGGCACCGCTGGGAGGTGGTAGAGTCTTCTCGATGTGGGGCTTAGTTGGAGAAAGCAAGTCACTAGGGGATGTGCCTAAAAAGGGTTTACTTTGTCCTTGTCCCTTTCTTCTCTCCTCCTCCTCCCACTTCTCCTCCTCTTTCTCCTCCTCCTCCTCTTTCTCCTCCTCCTCCTCCTCCTCCTCCTCCTCCTCCTCCTCCTCCTTCTTCTTCTTCTTCTTCTTCTCTCTCTCTCTCTCTCTCTCTCTCTCTCTCTCTCTCTCTCTCTCTCTCTCTCTCTCTCTCTCTCTCCTCTGCCCTGGGCTTCCCATCATGATGTTTTACCTTATCTCAGGCCCATAGCAATATAGCAATGGGACCCAGGCAACTGTTGAATGAAACCTCCAAAACTTTGAGCCAAAATATTTTTTTCTCTATGTGTATTTCCTCGGGTATTTTGTCACACTGACAGAAAGCTAACACAACATATGTCTTTCCATACTCAAAAAAAGATATTTGATAGAGAAAAATCTATTCTTCCTTTGTACGTTCTAAAATAGTTATAATCATTACTTGCATTATTATATTATATAAAATATAGCACTTTTTTTTGCAGTACTAGGGATGGAACCCAGGGGCATTCTACCTCCGAGCAACACCCCCAGCCCTATTTTTTATTCTTCATTTTTTGAAACAGGCTCTCACTGATTTGCAACGGGCCTCACTAAGTAGCTGAGGCTGTCTGTGAACCGCGATCCCCCTGTCTCAGCCTCCCAAATGCTAGGATTACAAGTGTGTGCCACCACGCCCGGCCAAATATAGCTTATTTTGATAAATTTAATTCCATCCAAGATAAAGTCCGATACAAATTAGTCCTATTTTCAATACTTCCAAAAGCAATGCTTTTTTGAGCAATAAACAGGGAAAGACAGAGCAAAGGCTTTGAGGCTTTGTTCAGAGGTGAGTAAAGTTGCCAAATGTCTACATGAAATAGTATTGCTTAGAAAATTAACTGAGTTTGAGCCTCAGTAAGGGGTGCCACTGAGAGCTGGAGTCTGTAACTCAGGCACCGACGAGGAATGACCATACCGCTCAGCCACACTGCCTGGCCTAGGGCCTGACTCACTGGTCCCCTCAGTAGACCAGTGCTCAGGAAACCAGGCTGTTCTGTGGGATTTTGCCTTTGTCTCAGTTTATAGAAAACAAAGCAGCAACAATACCTTCTTGGTGTTGTGGGTTAACAAAAATGAAGTTAGGATGTCTTCCATGAAGGTATAAAATTCTACAAAAGTGAAAGCAGTTAGAGGATATAGTGGCAGAGATGAGATCACAAGAGACAAAAAGGGGACCTCGACCCCTGAGATGAAGTCGGCATTTGCAGAATCATAGAGTGAGGTGCTGAAAAATCTTATGTGGGGCCTTAAAACGACAATAACAGCTGCAGGGCATATCTAGAGGAGGAGTGCAAGAGAATCTTCTGTCTGCTATGAAAGATTCTTTCCTCAGCAAGACAAGGTGACAGCATTGGTCCATTGCAGCTCTCATGAACAGCGTGGACAGGCTAAGAAGACGGTGCCTGGCCCCTGTCTTCTTGGCAGCAGATCCGCCCCACCCGCAGGCCCCACTGCACAGGGTGGCAGAGGTGGGAAGCCAGGGCCCAGGCCCTGCAGTGTACTCTCCTTTACAACACAAGACGTCACGCACCACAGTGTGAGTCCCTTCTCCAGGAACCATCCCAGAATTCTCCAAGTGAACACGAGAGCTGCTTCTGCTCTCAAAGTACTGCTGCACCCGGGGACATCCCCTCCTCCCTTCTCCTCAGGAGGCCCTGGCTCCTTTGCCTTTGGTGAGGGCAAGAAGAAAATTAATAATAAGAGTTTCCCTGGTTTTTGCCTGGCTCTGGTTTTACACGGGCTGCCAGTGCCACCAGTCAGAAGAGCCCTGAGCCCCCCGTGCATTCTGCACTGGGCTCTCACTCCCTCTTGGATTCATGGGAATACCTGACCATGAGCTTTTTAAACCAGGACCTTGGCCTTGATCTCAGCCATGTAGGAAGTTCTTGACATTAAAGCAAATTACCTCCATCTTTTCAATGATCCGGAGTAGCATCTAGAACTATTTATCCATTTAAAAATCTACAGCTCCATTAGCAAAGCATACTGGAGAAGCACAGTGTTCAGAGTCAGATCATTCCCTCAAGGGAAAACACTTGCACACGATCCCGTGGAGTTAATTAAATCTCAATTAGACGAGGCCACATTGTGCCCAGACATTAGGTCAAACATCCTTTTGTGTGTGTTTGCACGGGTGTATTCTTATGACACTGACATTAATATTGTAGAGGGGATAGAGCAGGTTGGCCTCCCATGTGTGGGTGGGCCTCACCCAGTCATTTGAAGGCTTGAAGGAAACAAAAAGGCCCTGAGCGGAGGGAACGCCCCCTGACCGAATGGAAGCATCACTCTGTTCCTGCCTTCAGATGGAGAAGTCACCCCCGTGAATCTTGAACCCGCCTCTGCTCACGATGAACCTGCAAGACTGCAGGTCTTAGAATTTATCAGCTCCATAATCATGCATGAGCCAATTTTCCCCTCCACATAGACGTGTGTGTGTGTGTGTATGTGTGTGTGTGTGTGTGTGTATGTCCAAATTCTCAAGGAATTTCTAATAATGTATATAATGATGAAGTATCTGGGATTTAAATTCTTCAGGAAAACAAAAGGAAGAAAAGCAGGCTAGATCAATTAAATACGATAGAATTTAGTTAAATGAGTGATGTTAATTGTTCGTAAGATTTTAGTGTAATGAATATGTATATATTTGAAGTTTTTAATCATAAAATTTGAACCATATATATTAAACATGTGTGGCACCTAACCCCTGAACAAATCTTATTTTTTATCTCGTAAGATTTTAACGTTTGAACTTGAAGAAGAAACATCAGCATAAAGCATTGTTGGTGAGTGTTTAGTGCCCTGCATTAAAAAAAAAAATGAGACTTTAAGAAATTAACAAGAGGGAGGCTAAGCGGCGACCCCTAACACCACCGTCTTTTTGACCTTTGGAGTTGGAAGCAGCTCGGTTCAAAGAGAAGAGAAGGAGACCATTGTTGGCAGAGGCACCAAGGGTTAGGGCAAGTGCTTCTCTTTTTCCAGTGTTAGTTTAAAAAATTAGCTCTAAAAAGATGACTCTTATAAACTCTGTGTCATCTTAACTTTCGGCACTCAGAGAGCAAGATCCTTGGCTGATAAAAGCCAAACTGAAGTTACTACTGGCAGAAGGCAGCTGGCTTCTCCCTGACCCATATTCCACCCCTGCTCACACTGTTTCCTCCAGGGCCAATATGAGGAGCAGTCCTAAAACACTTGGCTCAGCATCTGAAGGCCAAATAGTCTCTAAAATGAGCAAGGCAACGACAGTGTTAACGGAAAGCGTATGCAACTGGATTCCAGTGGTCCTTACCAAGGGATGATGTGAGGCTCGAGCCATACATTCGCACGCCTGCTGGGTTCTCTTCCTGAGCCCTTCCATCACCCGCTTACCTTTATTCAAACCCCCAACAGTACCCAAAGCTACTGCCTCCCTGCTGCATTCATCCAGCACCCCTCCAGGGGGCAGTATGCCCAACTTTGCCAATCCATGTGAAAATCTTTATACAGAATTTTTTCTTTCTTTCCTTTTTGTATAAAGTGGGATGGCGTGTGGGTTTTGCAGTACCTCCTCCCCCAGGATTTCTAAAAGAGCTCTGCCAACACCGGGGCCTTAAGAAGCTTAGTCACTATCCCATACATTGCCAGTTCCTTGAACACGGAAATCCAATTTGTATTTGCTAACAGGAAAAATATAGTCTGTCAAACAACTGGTTGAACTTGATCATAATTCCCAAAACTTCATGACCGGGAGCGTTTCTGATTTTTTTCTATCTCCTCGCCCTGTATTTTCTCTTCAAATATTTCCCCACAAAAGAGGCTGCCGGGGAGGGGATGGCGCGTGTTGCGATGCGAACGCTAGGTGGCAGCAGGAACCCGCCGCACGCGGGCGCCCAGCCGTTCCCCTGAACCCGGCGCTGCAAATAACCACCAATGCTCCTGCCCTACACCCCTCCTTCTGTCTTTGATTATAAGAAATCTATATGACCTACAGTAGTGATGGGAACATAAATTCTCTGCTGTTCCAGCCCTAGGATACTGATAGTGCAATTATTTAAATTTCAGCTATTTTTCATCACGGACTTCTTTTTGTATTCACTTTGATTTTTTTTAATAAATACCACATTAGCATTTCTATTTGTCTTGATAACTAAATTTTTGATATCCAAGATAAGCGTCTTGTTCACCTCGCCTTAGCCTTTAAAAAAAAATAAGACTGCTTCCATGGCCACCCTGAAAAAGCACCCTCAAAAAGAGACCAGGTCAGCGCAAGGGGGAGACGCTGGAAGTGTCACTGAGAGACCTCAGACACAGACAGGAGCTCAGTGGCAGTAAATGGGAGCCAGGACAAGCGGAATTCGGCTCCGGGTACTCACAAAACAACCGTGAGGGCAAAAGGTGCACTCTTTCTGGCCGTTCCTTCTCCCTGTTTTGAGCCCTTTGCTCTGCGACCTTGCTCCCTCCCAGTCTCCTCCTTCAGAGTCCCACAGCCTCACTGGACTGCAGGCCCAGCCACCTCAACACCCTCCAGCTTTAAATCTCCCCTCCATTCATCTCCTCCTGGCCCTCTGGCAGAGAAGCCCTCTTGCTCTGTTTCTTCTTTGACTTTCTTTCTCCCAGCCCAGGAGAAGTGAGGAGATGGGCCGGCTGGGAAGAGAAAATGGGGAGAGACTGAGAGAATGGAAAAACTCAGAGCTGAGCCAAGAAGTCAGGTCCCTCCTGGAGACCTCCCGCTCCTCTGGGCAGCACCAGGCCCCACGGACTGGGCACGTGGCTGCGCAAAACGGGCCCACAGGAAACATGAGTGGGTGTGGATGGTGCTCTTGTGAACTGGCAATGTGTTTGTACAAACAGTGAGAAATCACACCATGAGGCTGTTTTAAACAATGCCCTGTAAAGGCCTGTTTCCAGGACGTAATCCAGTGACAACGCCCATTAACACTAGCTGTCTCCATTTGGCCCTCCTCTCCAGGGGCTTCAGTGCTTAGTTCTTGACAGGTGTAAAGGTCAAAGGGTGGGTGGAGTCCAGGCTCCCCAGGGACCTTTCCAGGGCCCAGTCACAGAGGCCTTCTGTCCCCTGCTGGTAAAGCCCAAGCTGGGGGTGAGGGCCGCTCAGTCCCTTGTCCACAGAGGAATCCTGCACCTGGGACACCCTTGGCTCCTCCAGCCTCACTCCACACTCCTGCTGCTCTGGCCTGGGTCCCTCAGAGCTCCAAGCCCTGGGATTCTGTCTAGGGAAGCCAATAGGAGCTCTGGTGTCAGAGCCTTGGGAGAGGTTACCCACAGATGACTATGTCTCTAAAGAGAAGGTCAGGCCTGCTCAGAGGCAGCACAACCCGCCCTCCTTCCCTCCATGCCTCGTGCAGTGCAGCTGTGCTGTGACTAGCAGGGTGTGACCCTCGTTCAGCATGTGGCCCCAAACAGCCTTTCCTGAGCTCCCCTCTTGCAGAACATGCTGTGGACTCAAGATCCTGAATCCTCCACCCCAGTAGGCTCAAGCCAGCTACCGGGGTCTGTGTAGATCTTACCCAAGTTCTAACTCAGGCTGACGAAGGGATTGTACACTGGTGTGGCCCTCACAGACCAGGGGTGGCCAAGCGGCAGTTATACGTGGAACTATGGACAGAGTTTGCATGCCTAGGCTAGGCTGTGTGTCTCAAAGCTTGCAAAGGCATCCTTGTATAAACTGAGGAAAGGGGAAGAGGTGAAGGGGTACCTCCTGTCCCTTACCACCAGGTTCTGGGATGCAGACCTGGCCTTTAAGTCATCATGTAAATACCCCGTGTGCTAGGTTGAGAATAAAATATATTTTATTAACAGTGACAGCTTGTGTTATAACTTGGGAATGTCCGATTTGTGATACGCAGGCCTCCATCTATGTTTGGCCTTAGAAGGAGCAGTCGCCTGGCTTCAGGCTGACTCCGCGCTGTGCCTGCCCTGGCCCTCAGCCTCTGTAGATCCCTAGCACCACACCTCAGGAACAGCGCCCCTGGCAAGCAAATTCTCCTCTAATGATCTGTTTGAATGTGTCCTTTGCTCTCTGCCATGCCCTGATTGATAGATACCACAAGAGCTTAGCAATCCCTGGCACAGGGGACCTCAATTTTAAAGAAAGTTATTAACTTGACCTGGTAGAAAAGAGAAAGAGAAATAAACCCTTGTGGAACACTAACGGACTAAACTCATATCAAGGGGCAAGTGGGATATAAAACATGAAATATAAAAGTTTTCAAAATCTTCTAAACCACTTGTTTAGGCATGCCAGCATACAGCTCAGACAACTTCAAAAACACTTGTCTGAGGCTGGGCGTGGTGGCGCACGCTTGTAATCCCCGCGCTTGGGAGGCAGAGACAGGAGGATCGTGCAGGTTCGAAGCCAGCCGCGCGCGCTGGCTTAGGAGACCCTGTTTCCAAATAAAAATGTAAAAATAGGTCTAGGAGTGTAGCCCGGAGGTGGTAGAAGGGCTTCCAGGAACTCCAGTACCACCAAAAAAAAAAAAAAAAAAAAAAAAAACACTTGTCTGGACATTTCGGCATATGCCCCAGACCAGCGCACCAGCTGACAGACCCTGGGATCAGAAAAGGCCTTCTCACATCTGATGGACTTACATCATCATTTGTGGCTACTGACAGGAGTCTGATAGGGCTGGATAAGCCTGGATGCATTTCCAGCTACTTGGCAGCATCCACAGAAAGCCCAGTGTTTCCCTATGAGCAGCGCGCTGAGCTGTGCTTACACCACGGCACTCTGCCCTGCATATGACGGATCCAGTGACTTGCTCCGGTCGGTCCTGCTGTCCTCGCTGACCTTCTCGCTGACAGAGGACCCGTGCAGCTCCAGCTGCTCCACATCTGCCCGGGCCACCTCCCGAGTCTCCTCTCCCGTTCCTGGACTTGGCTCATTGTTCCCTTGCTCCCTGCTCATTGGTAGACTGTTATTACCAAGCATCCAAAGTGCTCTTACTTTATAGAACGTGTGTGTTGTTTAGTGCATTTGTTCAACTTAAATTGTTGGATTTTCTAGTGCAAAGTTTGTTGTTTGATGCTCATTCATTGCTAATTGGCTTCGGCAAAGCAGCCACCCAAGCATTCAAACTTAGCTTAACTTTACTTAGACAATTTCCAGATAAGTCCTGTGTGCTCTCACCTTTGAGTGTTGAATAAACCTCATGGATTGTAGAAGGACGTGAATTGTGTGTGATATGACTTATTGCTCGTAGGACCTTGTGGCCCTGTTGCTCATAACAATGACTCTCTTACCATGGCAATGTAACACTCTCGGGGACACACGCTCCTGGAAGAAACAGGCGTGCCCAGGGCATAGAGAGGAGGTCAGAGCCCCCTGGACAGGGCGCCTGGAGCAACCACACTGGGCCACTACGCTTGTGGGTGCACAGGCCACCCACACTACATCTTGTTCCTCTTGTCCAATGATCGTTAAACTTCCATTTTGAAATGTTTGTATAAGAACATGCCAAAGATCCTATTAGAGTGTTAAACTATCACCATTCAAGTGTGACAAACTTGAGCAAATCCCTCTGATTG
Source organism: Muscardinus avellanarius (assembly GCF_963383645.1). Taxonomy (NCBI): domain Eukaryota; kingdom Metazoa; phylum Chordata; class Mammalia; order Rodentia; family Gliridae; genus Muscardinus; species Muscardinus avellanarius. Next base: position 40,051,906 of record NC_137787.1, read on the forward strand.
AGTTCTCTTTGTTTCTGGACCTTTCTAGAAACTTCCATGGATTATGCTCCAGTTTACAATGACTATGCTCCCCTCGACAACATTCTATGAGTCACTTTCTCCTTCCTTCATTCAATTATTTATTTAAAACTATCTCTTGAGAACTAACATATACCACAAATATTGTAGTGGCTGGGGAAACACTGTTGAGGAAGATGGCAATGTCCCTGTCCTGTGGAAGGCAATCTAGTGGAAAAGCCAAGAGGACATTCAGATCAACATCAGTGTAGTCAACTCATTTACTGACCACCAATATGCCAGAACTGTTCTAGGCCCCGAGGACGTAGAGCTAGATGAAACACAGACATATACACACAAACACACACACGCACACACACGCACACACACTCACACACACTGTACTATGGAGGAGGGAACCACCTAGTAGAATGGCAGAGGCCCCTCTGCACAGGTGGACAGCAACTGTGAAGTGCAATGTCATGTCCACAGTCCCACACATAAAGCCTTGGGAGAATCGTGAACTCCAAGGCTGAAATGTTTAGGTTTTAGAAATAGATACAGCACGCCCACCATACCACAGGTGCTACTCCCAGAGGGTCTGACAGCGCCTTGCCATCAACCATCAACTCTGCTGCTGGAAACATCAATTTACCACTCAACGCAGCATGAGTGAACAATGCTCTCTCACCAGAACACATTTCATTGCCACATGAGTTTGCAACATGAGTTCTTTGGGTTTTGTTCTCTCTCTCTCTCTCTCTCTCTCTCTCTCTCTCTCTCTCTCTCTCTCTCTCTCTCTGTCTTTCTGCCTTTCAATGCAAGGTACTGTTCCAAGTGTTCACACACATCAGTTCATCTAATCACTGTGACTGCTCTGGGAGGCGCTGATGCTGGCAGTATCACCCAGCTGCAGGTGGGGAGACAGAGCCCCAGAGGGCTGGCACATCCCTGCAGTGACAGAGTCCAGCTCACCAGATCATGGGACAGCTACGTGGCCACCCCGAGAGCAAGGGCAAAGGTCCTGAGGTGGAAGTGATTTGCACTTCTTCAGCTACACTAGCTGCAGCTGGTGAACAGAAGGAAGTGTGTAAAACAAAAAGGTAGAGGAAACTGGCAGGCCCAGCCTCTGAACTTTCTGAAGCTGAAGCTACTGATTACACGGTCAGTTTCTCCTACATGTTTCTTTTGCTTTGGAAGAAGTTAATCTGATCTATGTCTTCCTACATCATGTTGGCTACTCTATAGGAAGAGATAGACAGGAGAATGTCCCGGGAGCAGGTGGATTGGTCACACCTCTGTCACAACACCTCAGATTTCTGGTGTGCTCTGTGACCTCAGGAAACCCTAACAGCATATTGAGGGCTTCAAACTGAGGGAATTGTTGTTTTTGTTTTATTATGTTTTGTTTTACAGTACTGGGATGGAACCCAGGGGCATTCTACCTCCGAGTAACACCTCCAGCACTATTTTTTATTCTTTATTTTGAAACAGGGTCTCACTGAGTTGCAGAGGGCCTAAGTAGCTGAGGCTGGCTTCGAATCTGCGCAATCCTCCTGTCTCAGCCTCCCAAATGCTGGGATTACAAGTGTGCGCCACCACACCCAGCTCAAACCAAGGGAATTCTAAAAGCAAGAATCCAGCTGTCTTCTTGGCCCCAAACTGACCATCTTTAATTAAAAAGCAAAATTGCCCCAAAACTTTATCTGCCATGATTAGATAGGACAAAATATCTCAGAGAAGACTTATATATAGATTGTAACATATCATATATACATTTATATATACATATATAAAAATATATATAAAATCTTCTCTGAGATATTTCCTTCCACAAATACTCCAGTGCTTGTTCTTAACCCTGCTACTGCCTTTGTATTGCTCTATACCTCTTAAAGATGTTTAGGGCAGTTATTTGTACTAAATTACATGATACCCTCAGAGTCCTTCATCTCACAATAACCAAAATGGACAGTGTGTTTGCTCCGGCTGCTAAGTCACACTGAGAATCATTTCCCCGTGTCCACCCACAGCCTTCACCAGAAATGAGGAACACTTGCCCTGATAAACTCATCTATGGGCTCCTAGAAGGGAATTTTGCTTGACCCATTATTGCTATATAGGATTGAGAGATTGTGAAATATTTAAAATGAAATAAAAGACCAAGGTACTTATACACTGCACCTAACATCATTTCTTATTATATCCTCATAAATATGTCTTCCGAAACTGCAGTCAGCTACATTCTTGCCAACACCAGTCTTTTCTTTCCTCAGACCTGAACTGTCCCACACAGTAGCCCAGAGCTATACACGGCTGCTGAGCACTGGGAACGTGGCCTGTCCAAACCAAGATAAGGACATAATATACACCAGTTTCAAAAGCTTAATATCCACCAAGCCAGAAACCCAAAAACATTTCATTAATAATTTTCTTATATTAATGTGTCAATATTTGGGGCATGTTTGGATAAATCAATTTTGTAATAAAATTAGCATGTTTTATTTTAGTGTGTATTGTAGCTACAAGCTCTCAGTGGGGAGAGAGACAGAAAGGGAGAGAGAAGGAAAGAGAAGAGAAAGGAAGAAAAACAGAAAGAGAAGAAAGGAAAAAATAGAAGGGGGGAAAAACCTATGTCCTAATACCATTTCCTCCTTCCTCTGCCCATTCTTGATTCTGTTTCCATGACTCAAAGGTACTTCTATCAACTAAGGAGGTCCCATACTCATAGTCTATAAAGTCAAATTTTATCTTTGCATAGAAATTCACTATGTGCTTCCTTTGATCAGCTCTAAGTGTCCTGTGTTCTCCCTACGAGTTGCCCTGGCCACATCCCCTGCAGGTTGGAAGGATGTTAAGAAGGGAGACCTGCTCAGCTCACTGGGCTCTTAAGACTTTTATCTGAAACAGTGCAAGTAAAATGCCTGGAGCCCAATCGAGCTGAGACATGATGAGTTAAAAAATACAGGGAATTCAGGGGGAACTCATTAGATTCTTCTTGCAATAACTTGTAAACGTATAGAAAAAGAAGAGTGCACAAGGTATTTCTGCTTGAAATAAGTCTATTTCTGAATATCATTAAAGGCAAATTATATTTTCCTGTCTTGCTAAGTATTGCAATGAGCCTAAATGTTATTTTTATCTTCATAGGACTGTAGTTAATTGTTAAAATATTGCAAATATACGGTCTGTATCAGTATCCTCAGAAAGGAAATGAGTTACATTGTGCAGAGATACTTTGCAGAACTCTTTCTTTTATACTTTTCTTGATACATTTTAGTCTCACATCATAACATAGTTTAATGATAGTGACACAGTGCTTGGTGGGCTTTCACAAGTGTTTATGATATGATGAGGGCTCCTTCTCTACTCCCATTCCCCACACATGATATATATTGAGATTGGCACTCACATTCTCACATATGTACATAACATCACTGGAAGTATTCCCTTCATTAATTCTCCCTCCCACTCTCCTGTAGACCACCTCCTTTGCTCCACCAAGGTTTCTCTTCCATTATCTGAAGTCTCTCTTGTATCCCAGTTACTACCCAGCTTCCACATAGTAGAAAAAACATATGACCGGTCTTTACTTTTTGTGACTGGCTAATCTCACTTAACATAATGTTCTCCAGGTCCATCCATTTTCCTTCAATGACATAATTTTGCTCTTTTTTATTGCCGAGTAGAATTCCATTGTGTTTGTCCAATAATTTTGCAATCCATTCATCTGAAATTGATGTTGTCATTTATAAACCAAATGCAGCTATAACATTACCCTACCCAACACATCCAGCCGGTCTCTTCTTTTGAAGTTTGGAAGTAGCTTAATTATTCCCAGACCTAGGGATGTTAATTACCTCTGGACAGATGTGGCTTCTCTTTTCAGGCACGCACTAACTCCATGATACTGTGGTGTGTGTGTGTGTGTGTGTGTGTGTGTGTGTGTGTGTGTTACTAGAGATTAAACCCATGGCTCTCAGACACTAACTCTAAAGGGAGAGCTAGTTCAGTGGAAAACCTGAAGAAGGTGTTTTCTTATACTCTGCAACATCAAAAAGTAAATCTTTACTTACTTGTATGCTTTAAATTGCTTTTCCCTCTTTGCTATGCAAAATGCCCTAAAGATTTTGGTTTTGCTATCCAAATCTAGAGAAGACTTGAAGAATCGTGGCTTAGGACTTTAAGTAAATGTCAGTTCTACTATTGCTTAGTCCTAAAGATGCCTGAGTAGCGTCTGCTCCTCTGTTTCACGCACTGCTTGTCTGGGACAGCAGCCACACACTCGCTTGGCTCAGCCTCCTCAAGCATGAGACAAGAGCCCTTGCAGGGTTCTGGGCTGGCACTGCCTTGGGAAGCCCTGAGCGAGTGCATGGACTTCCCAGGCCCCTTCATGCTTCTGCTGAGCCAAGGGGCTCCGCCAGCCCCATGGAGTAAATCACTGATGACTGTCATCTAAGTAAGCAAAGAGATGACATTTTATGAATGGGGAAGACATTTCTCTCTATCTCAGGGGGCCTGGGGCAGCAGATCTCTGCATGGATGGGGAACTCCATCCCAGAGCAAATCACATGTCCAGGGCTGCCCTCCCCATCCACCGTACAGGCAGGTGGGGCCCCTGTGTTCACTAAGAGAACCAAAGAGGGAGGGCAAGAGACAGAAGAGACATGACTTTACACAGCTAGAATTCCTCCTTCCCACTTCCAACTGCACCCTGCAGAGCGGGCACCCTAGAAACACTGCCTCACAGAGATGCTGGCACACTCCGGCGTACTCCTGGTGCTTCTACCATTCTGGGTAAAGAATTGGATTCAGAGAAGTGACACAGCCTGCTAGGCAGGTCAGTTTTTTGGGTTTTTTTTCTTGGTGGTACTGGGGTTCCTGGAAGCCCTTCTACCTCCGGACTACACTCCCAGACACCTACTTTATATTTTTATTTGGAAACAGGGTCTCTTAACCCAGCATGGCTGGCTTCGAACCTGCACTATCCTCCTGTCTCTGCCTCCCAAGCGCGGGGATTACGAGCATGCACCATCACGCCCGGCGGCAGGTCAGTTTTTATCTCCACCCTCCCCAAGATCCATCCTTCCTCTCTATTGGTCACAGAACCCTGGACAAGCAACCCCCACCCCTTTACAGATATAGTTAGAAAAACACACCCCTTTACAGATATAGTTAGAAAAACACCATCTCCTTATGAAATGGCTAGAGATTCTGACATGGTCTTGGAGATTAGGGATGGGATGGAACCTAAGGGGGTTCTATCTCTGAGACACACCCCCAACCCTTTTTAATTTTTTAAAATTTGAAACAGGGTCTCACTAAGTTGCTAAGGCTGGCTTTGAACCTGTAATCCTACTGTTTAAGCCTCCTAAGTATTGGGGTTACAGGCATGTGCCACCATACCCGGCTATTTGTCAAAACCCTATGAAAACACCATGCATCATTTTGAGTTCTCCAGAGGAATAGGACAAATAAGGTATACATTCAGATGGTCCCCCACCTTGTGATTTTTTTTTTAATTTTATGATTGTGTAAAAGCCATAACATTCAGTAAAAACTGTACTTCAAATCTTTATGTTTTCCTGGGCTGGTCGTATTCACGGTGATTCTCCTACAGTTCTGTGCAGTGGCATCAAACTGTAGCTCCCACTTGGACATACAATCACAGAGGTGAAGCACAGCCCCTCCACAGTGAACTCTCAAATTGTTATGTCCAGTATGCTAAGCTATGATGTTCAGTAAATCAGGAGAATCAAATGCATTTTTGACTTATGTTATTTCCAACTTATGACAGGTTTATTGGGACTTTACCCCATGCTAGTTCAGAACATCTATATGCACAAAGAAGTTTATTTTTTTTAAATTGGCTTATAAAAATGTGGAGGCTAGTAGCTTCAAAATCTACAGTGTGGGCCAGCAGGCTGGAGACCCAGGCAAGAGCTGAGGTTGGGACAAAAGGCAGCCTGCTGCCAGAGTCCCTTCTTCCTTGGGGAAGACCTGTCATTTCTTAAGGTCTTCAACTGATTGCTGAGGCTCGCTTACATTATGGAGTATATTCTACTCTTCTCAAAGTCTACGGCTTTAAATATTAATCTCCACTTCACTCGGTGGCTCATGCTTGTAATTCCAGTGCATTGGAGGGCTCGACCAGTTTCAGAAACTCAGTGAGGCCCTTTTTAACTTAGTGAGACCATGTTTCAAAATAAAAATAAAAAATAGTGCTGAGGTATAGCTCAGAGGTAGAGTGCCCCAGGATTCAATTCCCAGTGCCAAAATAACTGCTAATATCATTTAAATTATACTTCCAGGCCAACATTTAGAATAGAGTCTGATCAAATATCTGAGTACCCTGGTCTAGTCAAGGTGGCATATAAATTAACCATGACAAACCACACGAGAGAAATACTTAGGAGGAAATGTAAGGAAACACAGGCCCATGCCAGGATACAGACTGTCTGTTCATCACTAGGAGCTGGGCAGGCTGGCCAGGCCTGCACCGTGCCCTCTGTCTGCCAGTGAAGAGCCCTCCTCTTCCATCCCTGCTGACAGCTGGTCATGTTGGGACGGCCCAGTCAGGACCACCATGTGGGAAAAATAAACTTCAGTGCTTCTTTTCATGAGATAAGACAATTAACTTGAAATGGATCCTATGCCTAAAAGGAAAGCCACAACTATGAAGCTTTTAGAGAAAAATATGTAGACTGAACTACTCTTAATAGGTAAAAATGGGATGCACTGAACAACATAATGCTGTCTACAAATGTTTAGTAAAACCCTAAAGAAATGGTAGAAGTAGCAGGCATGGTGGTGCATGCTTATAACTTCAGTACTTGGGAGGTTGAGACAGCAGGATCAAAGGTTTGTAGCCAGCCTCAGCTACTTAGTGAGGTCCTCCGCAACTTAGTGAGATGCTGTTTCAAAAGAATAAAAATATAGGGGAGGGGTGTAGCTCAGAGGTAGAATGCCCCTGGGTTCAATCCTCAGTACCACAAAAAAAAAAAAGAAAAAGAAAAAAGAAAGAAATGTGTAGGAATAAACTAGGACAGTTGTCATTCCTGAGGGTTATAGCAAGAAATACAACAGGCACAGCTCCCTGGGAACTTTATGGTCCTGGTAACATCACCAGCCATGAAAAGCCCTTCCTCAATTTCAGTTTCTTCTCTATTCCTCAAAGCTGCTTCCCAAAGTTGCTACCCAAGCTGACTTCTCAAAGCTGCTTCCAGAAGTTACTGTCTTCATAACACCTTGTGCTTTCTCTTTACCCTTCAGTTGATTATCAGTAACATGCAATAACTTCTGAGTGTTCATTTTACTAATGTTCTTCATAATAAATTATGAATTTAACTAATAAATATCCTTTCTACTAAATTTCTCATCACTTCCAAGATGAAGGATCTCTGTAGGTGATCACATAACTCCCCTACTTAGACCCCTGCCGTGCCAGGGAAGGTACCCACAGTGAGCCTGAGCTGAGTGGCCACAGTAGAGCTTCCAGCATGCAATCTGATTACAACAAAATTCAATCACGTTTTATAAGTCCCCAGAGAATATTCTTTTTTCCGGCAATGCTCCGTTCTCCAGCTTTACCTCCCATACGCTTCCTTCTGATTCAATGAGAAATGCTTGCTGGATCTTGAAGGCGGATCACTCCAGAAGCCGCGAGCAAGTTCCTGGCCTGCTTCGCAGGCAGGAGTCTGCTGAGCCAGACATGCTGCTCATTTTCACAGCAATGAACACTTCCCTCCCATTCTGGGGAGAAGTCTGCAGGAAAAGCAACTTCAGAGGAAATCCTCCTATACAATCCAAGCATAGGTTGGTTTATGTATTTTTGAACAGTGTGTGAATATTTATGCACAGATATACTTTATATATATACATATGGTCTTTGAGGAATACCAACATATGTATAAGGAGGTATTTACTCGTCCTTCCTATAACAGGATTCTGTGACTCTAGTCATGGGCCTGTGGATTATAATACCTCCTGTGGAGAAGCATCTGTCCTGTCCTCTTGACCTGGGACTTTTCTTTGCCACTTGCTTTAGTAATAGCACATGGGCAGTATGATGGACCCCATGACCAGGCAGAGCTCCCAGAGTCCTCCTGTGTTTCCATCAGCCTCCTGCTCTTTTTCTTCTACCTTGAGAAAGGCATCATCCATATTACAAAACAGTAGACATTTTCAGATCAAAGGACTTATTAAACATTGAGCAGAATGAATAAAAGTAGACTCACGTCTAGGTTGGGTTTGGTGGTGCACACCTGTAATTCTATCGAAAGTTGGAGACTAGCCTGGGAAATTTAGCAAGACCTTGTCTCAAATAGAATTTAAAAAGATGAAGCTCAGTAGTAGAGAGCTTGCCTAGCAAGCTCTGGTTTCAACATCAGTTGTAAAAAATAAATAAATAAACAAATAAACAAATAAATAAATAGATAAGAAATTGATCTATATATTGGCATGCCCATGTGCAAGGAGGTAGTTTTAAAATTATCTATGTAGGAAAAATGTTTTGCCCAATGAATCCCAGACAACCCTTTTACTCTTTTATTATCAAAATTATATAACTAAAGCTGGTATTTCTAGCCTCACACCTAAGATAAGGTAATATAGGACTGAAATGAGTAAAAATTGGAACTGTTTTATTTCCCTCTCATCTATTCTACAAATTGTTCTTAAAACACAATTATTTTGTGTTTTCATATTTATTGTACAACACTGAAATGAAACACGATGATTTACAGTAACAGTGGTAGCTGAGGGCTGGGGCAGCTCAGAAATAGCACAATTGTTGGCCGGGCATGGTGGCGCACGCTTGTAATCCCCGCGCTTGGGAGGCGGAGGCAGGAGGATCACGCAGGTTCGAAACCAGCCACACTGGCGTAAGAGACCCTGTTTCAAAAAGATAAAATAGGTCTGGGAGTGTAGCCCGGAGGTAGAAGGGCTTCCAGAAACCCCAGTACCACACACAAAAAAAGAAAGAAATAGCACACTTGTCTAGCATGTGCCAGGCCCCCAAATTCCATCACCAGTACAGCACTGCAAAAAAATGTTAAGTGATAACATATTGTTTTTCTTAATAAAGTAAAAGTCTCTACATATTACTTATATGTATGTATGTATTGCAGTACTAGGGATGGAACCCAGGGGCATTCTACGTCTGAGCGACACCCTCAGCCCTATTTTTTATTCTTTATTTTAAAACAGGGTCTCACTGAGTTGCAAAGGGCCTCATTAAGAAGTAGCTGAGGCTGTTCTTGAAGCATGATCCTCCTGTCTTGCCTCCCAAATGCTGGGATTACAAGCGTGCACCACCATGCCCAGCATTTTGTTATCTTTTAAAAGTATCAAACACACTTAGAAAAAAGAAGTAATTTTAATTGCTAGTTGTTAGGAAAGAGCCAATCTTGCTCTAATGTGTTTAGCAGTTTTGAATCTAGCAATATAATTGTTAAACTATATAGTTTATTTACTATTAAATGCATATACATTAAAAGAAAAAAAGGCTATAGGATTTTAAACAACACATTTAGCCTCTGATGGCTCGCTTTTTGATAAATCAGGGAAACTGAATGTATGCTTGGTTTGTAGAAGGAAAAAATTACAAATGTGGAGGAATTGCCACAATCTTGTCTGCATTTGGCTTCATTCCCATGGCTCGGTTCCAATATTGTCGAGCATTTATTCTGAGCCTTTTGGTCTCCCTGGAGGCAACAGTAAAGAGAGTCGCTGGTTTTGCCCTCATGGAGTTTACACACTATGGAAGAAGTAGGGAACAAGCACAGGAAGGAATCCATTGCAGAGGGGAAACATAGGAAACAGATGAGATGCTGGGGAGAAGATAAGGGAGGGAGCCATCCTCACGGAGGAAGATTAGGGACTCTTGTGGAAGTGGAGCCCCAAAGGATGGTAAACCACCTTCCATGCAAGGTGAAGGGGTCAGACAGTCCCAGAACTGGAGGGAACAAATATAAAAGTCCTGAGAGGTGACGAAGCAGAGCATGCCCTAGCATAGCATGCCCTAGGAAGTTAAAAGGTGTCAGTGTTAAAAGGGAATGACACCCATGCATGGTGGTGCACACTTGTAATCTTAGGACTTGGGAGGCTGAGACAGGAGGATGGCAGGTTCAAGGATAGCTTCAGCAAGTAGTGAGACTCATCAACCTAGTGAGACCCTGTTTACAAAGAAGAAATTTTTAAAAATTGATCTGGGAGTATAGCTAAGAGGTAGAATGCCTCTGGATTCAATTCTCAGTATGAGAGAGAGAGAGAGAGAGAGAGAGAGAGAGAGAGAGAGAGAGAGGGAGAAGAGAGAAGAGAGAAGAGAGAAGAGAGAAGAGAGAAGAGAGAAGAGAGAAGAGAGAAGAGAGAAGAGAGAAGAAAGAGAGAAGAAAGAGAGAAGAGAGAAGAGAGAAGAGAGAAGAAAGAGAGAAGAGAGAAGAGAGAAGAGAGAAGAGAGAAGAGAGAAGAGAGAAGAGAGAGAGAATATTACATTAAGAAACATCCTAAAACATGAATAAACTTTGAAGACATCATGCTAAGAGAAATAAGCCGGATATAAAAAGATAAGTATAGTATGATTCAACATACATGAGGTATGTAGAGTAGTCAAATCCAGAGATAAAATGTAGAAGAGCAGTTGTAGAGCCTGGGGACAGGAGAAAGTGGAGAGTTGCTGTTCAATGGGTACAGAGTTTCAGTCTAGAAGATGAAAATGTTCTGAAGATGGATGGTAGTGATAAAATAAGAAAGCCCTTAATGCTACTGAAGTGTACACTTCAGAGGGTAAGAAGAGTAAAGATTATGTCAAGTATATTTCACTACAAAATAAAAACACTAGTAACATTGAAAAACACAAATTCTTCTGGCTGTGGCGTGAAGAATGGATTAGAGGAGGACGACAATGTGAATGGAAAGTCAGTCTGGAAGACCCTGGGGACCAAGGCAAGTGGAGTCTGGGACCAGAGAGCCTGGGCCCTCCCATGGGCGAGGCTGTCTTAATAACTGATTCTGTAACAACTGCTGGAACAAGCATCTTCCACTTCCACCACCACAGTGGGTTGAGCAAGGATACTTAAGATTCTCATTCCAATGAGTTCCACTTTAAGTCAGTCTAATTAGCAAGAAACAATGAAAAAAATCCATGGCCAGAGATGTTCTGTTGGTGTGTGTGTGGTACAAGTGGAAGAAGACCACAGGACCAGATTCTTTGTTCATTATTTTGTTTTGGAGTACTGGAAATTGAACTCCCAGGGGCATTCTATTTCTGAGCTATACTCTTAGCCCTTCTTATCTTCTATTTTGAAATAGGGTTTTGCTAAGTTGCTCAGGCTAGCCTTTAATTTTCTATCCTGCTGTCTCAGCCTCCCAACCACTGGAATTACAAAGTACACTATCATGCTCAGCTCCCAATAATTTTTTTTTACATATAAGTGAATAGACATTTTATTTGACTTGAATGACACATACATACAGAGGAAAAAACCTGGTGATTACTAACATTTTAAATCTTATTTGCTGAAAAGATCTTTTTTTTACAAATAATCCAAGTTATTGAATATTTGGAAATACTCATTTCAGAATGTTTCTTTTGAATTTCAGGTTCAACTGCTTTGACAGCTACAGTACAGATTGAAGATCCATTTTTGGAAATGCTTGGAACTAGAAGTGTTTTGGATTTTGGATGATTTTCAGACATAGGTAATGAGATATCTTGGGGATGGGACCCAAGTCTATGGATAAAATTTAAGTTTCATATTGTTATGATTACATATACAATGTCCCTTGAAGAACTCATGTATTAATGTTGAGAGATCACGAGGGATGTGATCTCATCAGTGTGTAAATCCAATGTGATAAGTTCCCTGGGCAGTAACCTGGGCAGGTGGGGAGTGGCTAGTGGTGGGTCCACCCCTGAGGATGTGGCCTTAAGAACCGAGCTTTTGTCTTTGTTCCCTTGCTTGTTTGTTCTCTTTCTTTTGGCCTCCAAAACGTGAGAGCAGAGACCTCGTGAGAGCAGAGACCTCGCTCTTTGCCTCTCCTCTGCTTCCCACTGAGCTCTGCAGACCTGGCCAGACATAAACTAAACTCAGAGATCTGCAAAACAATATGAACAAATAAATCTTCCTTCAAGTTGTGTGGTCAGTTGTCTTGGATTATAATGGTAAGAATGTTAATTGAGACACATATATACCTCACACACTTAGGCTGAAGGTAAGCTTATAAATATTCTTAGTGTGCCTGCAAAGATCAGGTGTAGAATTTTCACTTGTGGTAGCCATGCTGGTGCTCAAAATGTTTCAGATTTTGGAGTTTTTGATTTTTGGATTAGGGATACCTGTTCTGATTGCTCCTCGATATCTTGTAACGATGTAAGCGCAGCTTCCATAGCAAGCCTCAGGTCTGGATTTTTAAGGGATATGCAATATATGACATCATAAAAACACAGTAGGATTTATTTTTCAAGAATATATTTGGGGCCGGGCGTGGTGGCGCACGCTTGTAATCCCCGCGCTTGGGAGGCAGAGACAGGAGGATCACGCAGGTTCGAAGCCAGCTGCGCGTGCTGGCTTAGGAGACCCTGTTTCCAAATAAAAATGTAAAAATGGGTCTGGGAGTGTAGCCCGGAGGTAGAAGGGCTTCCAGGAACCCCAGTACCACCAAAAAAAAAAAAAAAAAAAAAAGAATATATTTGGCAGACTGGTGGCAATGTGTGAAATGACTACCTTCTTCTGATACATGTGTGCAATATTTCCATGTCTTCTTCCCCTCATGACCTTCTCAGGAGTGATTTTTCTTTCACTTTATAAATGAAGACTTGGCTGAGGGGATACCTTTTATCTTTACCTTGGCTTTTCTCTCCTCCATTTACAACTTGGGAAACCGTGTAAGTGTGCTACTTGGTGAACTATTTCAGCACTCATTATTTCACCCTGTTCTGTCCTGAAAGGAACATTAGAAAACAATTCCCACTGGCACACAGACAGATAGCTTCATTTGGGAAACAATACCTCTCTGATCTCTAACTCTCTGACTTCCCAAAAGTGATTTCCAAAGAAACAAAGCTAAAATGCTGCCGTTCCCTTTCTTCAGATGCAATTGCCACTTTATTATGAATTTACGTTCAGAATTTTCTACATCTTGTTCAACTGCCAAAGTTCTGCAAACTGTTCATGTAACAGCAGTAAAACATGGAAAGACAAAGAGAAAAAAGGTCTCCTCAGATCCTCTGTGGACCACTGTGTAACCTTGGACTATACATCAGGAAAATCTTGCTGCTAATTGGAAGCATACGCACTCTTAATGTTTTTGCCAGCTGGAAAACTAAAACGTTGCAAATGTGAGCAGAAAAATTGCCAGATGACTTTTCTGTCCAGGGGTTTAAAAAAACATTATTTTCACTATTCCTATATAGCAAATAACTCCCTGGTTAAATAACAGTCTCTATGAGCTCCAAAAGGAAACAAATTTGAGGTAATATGGGAAAGTTAACCCCTGATTTGTTGTTAAAAAAAATCGAACAATTCATTTGATGACAGTCTCCTGTAACATGAGAACCAGGAGTGAAATTTTATTTTTTCTATATTTATTTGGGATTCCAAATTTAACCATATCACAGCTTTCGACATGACCTGGACCACTAGGTATGTATTCCACCCCTGCCATGAGGCAGAGCAGTCCTTCAAGGACTCCAACTAAACTATGTTCTCAATGAGTTAAAAGCAAAAGGTATTTCACACACACACACACACACACACACACACACACACACACAGCCCTTTGAAAGATTATATGATATTTACAGAGACAAAATATGATACTATATTAATTTTTTTAATTTTTTCTCCTGTATTAGAAATTGATCCTAGGGGAACTTTATCATTGAGCTACATCCTCAGCACATTTTGTTATTTTTATACAAGGTGCCACTAAATTGCCCAGGCTGGCCTGAAACTGTGATCCTCCTGCCTCAGCCTCACAAACTGCTGAGATTACAGGTATATGTCAGCATGCCTGACCTGATTCTTTACTAATTTTTTAAACCATAAATTTGCTTCTTTAACTTTCTATAAAAATGTAAGGTGAAAGCACAAGAAACTAAAAGGTAGATCAATACTTGGGGTTGCATTAAACTAAAGAGCTTCTGTACAGCAAAGGAAACTATCAAGAACCTCAACCAAGAGCCAACAGAATGGGAGAAGATTTTTTTCCACCTACTCCTCCAATAGAGGACTAATATCTAGAATATACAGAGAACTCAAGAAACTCAGCACTAAGAAAATAAATAACCAAGCCAGGCATGGTGGAGCATGCTTATAATCCCTACATTCAGGAGGTTGAGACGGGAGGATCCCTGTTCGCAGACAGCCTCAGCTACTAAGTGAGACCCTTTGCAACTGAGTGAGACACTGTTTCAAAATTAGAAAAAATATTTAAAAAATAGGGCTGGGGATGTCGCTCAGAGGTAGAATACCCCTGGGTTCCATCCCTGGTACTGAAAAATGAATAAATAAATAAATAACCCAATCAAAAATGGGCAAGTAAACTAAATAGATACTTCACAAAGGAAAAATTCAAATGGCCAATAAATGCATAAAAAATGCTCAACATCATTAGCAACCAGAGAGATGCAAATCAAAACTACCCTGAAATTTCATCTAACTCCAACTAGAATGGCAATCATTCAAAACACAAACAACAACAAATGATGGCAAAGATGTGGAGACGTGGGAACTCTAATAGATTTTTGGTGGGATTGCAAATTAGTGCAACCACTTTGGAAAACAGTATGGAGGATCCTCAGAAGAATGGGAACAAACTTACCATATGATCCAGCAATACCACTTCTGGGTATCTACCCAAAAGAATGGAAGCCAAACTACCAAACTAATGCATGTGTATCTATGTTCATAGCTGCACAATTCACCATAGCCAAACTATGGAACCAGCCAAGACATCCATCAACAGATGAATGGACTACAAAACTGTGGGATATATAAACAATGGAATTTTACCCAGCCATAAAGAAAAACACAATTACATCATTTGCAGGGAAATAGATTGACCTGGAGAACATTATGCTAAGTGAGATTAGTCAGTCACAAAAAATAAGAAATCAGATGCTCCCCCTAATATGCAAAAGCTAGGGATAAAATGGGTCATAGGAAGAACTTTAGACGAAGAAGGAGATACTATAGATGAGCAAATAAGGCAACTTAACTGAGGATATGGGAGGGGGGAAGAGAGAAATTCTCTAATGTTCATGATGTACTTTAATAAACATATCAAAGTCAAACATTAAGCCAAACATGAGAAGGAGGAAGGAGAAAGAATGGGGCAGGAACTGGGTAAGGGCTAATTGAGTGATGTGTGCATGTATGCCTCTACTATCTTGTTCTCCATTAAGATGTATGACTACAATGCACAAATATAAAATTAAAAAATAAATAAATAAAAGTCTAAAAACTGTAAGGTGAATGTCATAGACTCTACGGTTTACTTGAGCCATGGTTTAGAAGAGCTCTTGAAGACATCCCATTTCAGCAATCATTTTACATTTTGACATCATTTTGACAATCTTTTTGCATTTTGCATTTTGTAATGCCACATTTAATAAATAAAGCTTGCTTAAATACTAATACATGCAGAAGTATGAGTTTTCCAGCGGGAAAAGCCATTGCTATTTGGTTCTAATTAAAGCCATATAAAGGCTGTGCACCAGCATGTCTCAAGCTTTCATGATCATATGGATGTCTCTGAGACCAAACTGTAAATATAGGGACACAAGGCCTGGCACAGAGCCTGGGAATCTGCATTTCCAACATCTCAGGGAATGACATTCACCACAGTTCCTACTCTGCTGTGTGTGTGTGTGTGTGTGTGTGTGTGTGTGTGTGTGTTACCAGGATTGAATCCAGGGGCATTTTTCCTCTAAGCTATACCCCAGCTCCATTTCATTTTTATTTTGAAACAGGGTCTCACTAAGTTGCTAAGGGCCTAAGTTGCTGAGGCTGTGAACCCACAATCCTCTTGTCTCAGCCTCTCAAGTACTAGGATTGCAAGCATGTGCCACACCTACCACATAGAGGATGGTCCCATTGATTGTAAAATATGCAAAGCAGACTTCTAGCCAGTATATAGTATATGATATCAGTTGGGGGAGAAAAAGAAAACCATTTTTATATGCCAAGAAGAAATAAGAGCTGTTATTTATTTATTTATTTATTTATTTATTTATTTTGGTGGTACTGGGGTTCCTGGAAGCCCTCCTTCCTCCGGGCTACACTCCCAGACCTATTTTATATTTTTGAAACAGGGTCTCTTACACCAGCACGGCTGGCTTCGAACCTGCGCGATCCTCCTGTCTCCGCCTCCCAAGCGCGGGGATTATAAGCGTGCACCACCACGCCCGGCTAAGAGCTGTTATTTTAAACAGCTGGTAAGAACTGCTTCTGCCCAGTGAGGAGTGGCATGGTTTCTCTCCAGCCTAAATTGCCCATTGTTCAGGAAAGATGCCTGAGTGAGGCTTGAGTGTGGGAACTGAAACCCCCCAGAAAGTGGTCTGGAAGGAACCACAGCAGCAGCAGAACACTGGGTTGTTGGGGAAGGGGAAGGCACTAGCTTTGGGCAGCAGAGAAGAAGAGGGTGGGGCCAGGCATTCCCCCAGGAGCACAGGCCAGGCTTCAGGCTTCAGGGTCTGGGGAAAGGGCTTCCGGAAGCAGAGCTGACTTACACATGCTCTGCTCAGCTGTTATAGTTTCCATCTCCTATGCACATTAGCAAGAGGAATCTATGGAACAGGGAAAAGGGCTGTGCCCCATATCTGAGTCTATACAACAAACTAGACACTAGGGATCCAAACAGCAGTGAAAGCAGAAAATTGAAGCAAGATGTGACCAGAACTGTTTGCCCAACCACCAAGGAGCCCTGCCTGGAGATAGTGCAAGAGGGAAAGAAATTTTCCAGTGTAATAGAGTGGTTCTAGTATGAATTATATGTAAAATTTACAAACTAAAAAGACTCCCATCCAGTGTATGGCTTGGGATCATTTAAGTAACTAATATTTATGCTATGGATACAGAAAAAATACACACCAAAACATTAACTATCTTTATCTTTGAGCGGTGGGATTGTGATTTTTTTGTTTACTTATACTTTCTAATTTAATGAAATAATTAATGAAATAATAAAATAATTAGCCTGGAATTGAAAAAAGTATATTTAAATTCTACTCTCGATCACTACCAAATGATACCACATTCCATCAGAAGTAATATCCAAACTGAGGTGTTAAGAATGAATAAATGTTAGTCTTATTAAGAGTGGGACTGGGTCGGTGGAGTGCAGTGGCACATGTCTGTAATCCCAGAATTTGAGAGGCTGAGACAGGAAGATTACAGTTTAAAGGCCAGCCTCAGCAATTCAGCAAGACCTTTAACAACTTAGTGAGATCCTGATTCTAAGTAAAAAGGGCTTGGAATGTAGCTCAGAGGTTGAATGTCCCTGGCTTTAATTCTCAGTGTCACACACACACACACACACACACACACACACACACACACACACACACACACAGAGTGGGGGCTAGGTAGGAGAGAACTCCATGTGCCACAACTCTGAGACTTGGAAGAGCTCATAGACGGTGGCACTGGCATGGGGTGAAAAGGAGCAGAATGATCCAGGCTGAGACTCCATCAGTGGTGAGGACACAGACCACCTAGAGCCCTGGGAGCCAAAGAAAGTGCTGTGATTTTATTCTGAGTAACAAGTCCAGTCATCAAAGGTTTTCAACAGCCAGGCTGGTGGCGCAGCTTATAATCCCAACATTTGGGAAGCTGAGATGGGAGAATCCGGGTTCACAAACAGCCTCAGCTACTTAGTGAGGCCATTTGCAACTCAGTGAGACCCTGTTTTAAAATAAAAAGAATAAAAAAATAGGGCTGGGGGTATAGCTCAAAGGTAGAATGCCCCTAGGTTCCATCCCCAATACCACACACACACAAAAAAAGGTTTTCAACAGGTAGAAACATGGTATGATTTATGTTTTAAAGCAATCAGGGTAGGAGAATGGATGGGGTGAGAGAGGTGGGCCAGAGTATAAGGCAGGAATCATTGAAGAGCCATTTGCAGCTTCCAGGCAGTGGGAAGGAGTGGCTTTTGTTTTTATGTGCTGGTAATAGAGTTAGAATTGATGGGCCTTAGAGATGGATGGGCTAAGGAACAGAAAATTCTAAAACAGACACACACACACACACACACACACACACACACACACACATACGAAATATTCAGGGTTTAGAGCTTGAGCAACCAAGTAAAAGGAAGTACCACTTTTTGAGATGGAGAGTAGGAGAACATGGGCTTCAGAAAGAAAAGTAAAGTCCAGTTTTAGGAATTTTTAGCTTAAAGTACATGTAAAATATTCAAGGAAAGATGATTGGTAGATTTGATAAATGAGAAGCCCTGCCTGAACCAGAAATCATTGATGTCTAAGTAGGGAGAATATATAATGTATCATCCAAATTCAAACAGTTCTGACAGTAATGTGGATGCTGTTTAAAATTTCATGAGAACATACATATAAGAGGTCCCCCAATGGGAGAGACTGAGGAAGAAGAAAGATATCTGGAACTGACCGTGATTTTTATCTTTAGGCATTAAGTGGAGAAGAAAAAGCTAAAATAAAGACAAGAAAAAATATCCAAGAGAATGTGGTGACAGGGAAGCCAGGAGAAAAGTATTTTAGGAAGGAAGGGATGCTCAACTGAGTTGAATATACCTAGTGGTGCTAATAAGATTGCTGAAAAATGTCCACTGGAGCTTGCAATGTGAACACCATTGATAACCTTAGCAAGAGTAGTTTGGGCGAAGTTCTGGATGCAGAAGCCAAAGAGATTGAGTTGACATGAGAGTAAAAGCTTCAGAAAGAAGAGACAATGCATCAGTCCACTTTTTTGTTGCAATGACCCAAATATCTGAGAACAACTCAGAGGAGGAAAGATATATTTGCTTCACAGCATCAGACATTCAGCATAAGTCCAAGGCAGAAACATCGTGACAGCAGGGCATGGTGGGGAACAGTTGCTCAAGGCAGCCAGAAAGCAGAGAGAGAGAGAGGAAGAGACCAGAAACATACAGTCCCCAAGGCCACGCCCTCCATGACCTACTTCCAGCCATACCTCACCTGCCCATTCAAAATTACTAACCCCATCAATGGATTTAGCCAACCAATGATGAGGTTAGAACCATGAGTCAATTATTTCTCCTCTAATCATTTCTCCATCACCATCACATGATCTTTTCTGGGGAATATTACATATCCAAATCATAACACAACTCTTAAAAGAGTCTTGGCCAGACCAGAAAGGAAAATAATAGCAAGAGAATCTAGAGTGTAGGGACAGGTGAATTTAGCATAAGAGACACTAGTGTGTGTCTTTTAATGACAGTGAAAATGATATAGGAAAACTCTTCTCATAGAATAAATTTACTAAAATGTAATAGTAGCACTGTTCCTAGTAGCAAAGACCTAAATATTACCCAAGTATCCACCAACAGGCACAAACGTGAATATGCTATAAAACATTCACATGATGGAATATTATATAGAGGTAAGAATGAACTACAGTAACACACAACAATATGGATGGATGTAGGTAACATGAATGATAAAAAGTAAGTCCCAACAATTACATATAGCATCATACCCTTTATAAAGTTAAAAGCATACATTTTAGAGTTCTAAGTAAATACAATAAAATTGCAAAATAGAAATAAAGGAAATACCAAACACAGAATTTGGGATGATGGTCATTCATTACATGTAACCCTATGTTAGAAACTCAGGGTAGCCGGGTGTGGTGGTGCACGCTTGTAATCCCCACGCTTGGGAGGCTGAGACAGGAGGCTCACACAGGTTTGAAGCCAGCCTCTACTGGCTTAAGAGACCCTGTTTCCAAATAAAAAATATAAAATAGGTCTGGGAGTGTAGCCCTGAGGTAGAAGGCCCTTGGGTTCCATCCCCAGTACCACCACTAAAAAAAAAAAAAAAAAGAAAGAAACTCAGGGACTGGAATCTGGTATTGAGGTGGAGAGTATTGCAAATTCCCAGCTTGTGCTTCAAGTGCTGAGTTTACAGATGCCTGCCACATTAATAAAAAAAAAAATAGCCATATTGGATCTATATTTGAACTGTGTTAGGAATCACATGATTAACCTAGGTCTCTGCACATGAGGTCTAATGGCCAGGATGAGAGTATGGAGGAGAATTCAGTTTGTCAGCTGTACAATGACTTTAAGATAGTAACAAAATACTTAGATTGATTGCACACCTATCTTCAACATAATAGTTGAGTCACAGGAAAGGAAAACTATCACAAAGACTGAATCAAAAGCTAAAGATCTGAGCCAAGTGTGGTGGTGCACGCTTGTAATCCCAGTACTTGGGAGGCTGAGACAGGAGGATATGGGTTTGTGGCCAGCCTCAGCTACTTGTGAGGCTCTCTGCAACTTAATGAGACCCTTTTGCAAAAATAAAGAATAAAAAAATAGGATTGGGGGTGTAGCATGGAGGTAGAATGTCCCAGTGTTCAATCTCCAGTGCCATACACAAAAAACAACAAAAAAAAAAACCCTAAAAAACAAAAAAACTAAACATCTGAGTCTAAGCATGGTGGTTCAAGCATGTAATCACAGTGATTGGAAGGCTGAGATAGAATTGCAGGTTCATGGCCATCCTCGGCCACTAAATGAGACCCTCAGCATCTTAGCAATACCCTGTTTAAAAATAAAAAGTAAAAGAGAGCTGGGCATATAGTTTATAGGTAGAATGTCTCTGGATTTAGTCCTCAGTAAAACTAACACATGCTAGAGAGAAAATTTCTCCTGTCTTTACACAAATATTTTCTACAGACAGGTATCCAGAAATGTCATGCCATCTCAATTTTGATATTTCCTTTTACCACCTCTTTGGACATAAGAGAATAGCCAGTCCATTAATATGAGTTGTTTGAGACTGTTTTAGTGAAAATAGTTTTTCCATTTGCTTAGTTACAGAAGCCAATTAATTGTCTCTGTGAAAACGATGAAAAGATCTTCCTAAAGTCATTTTGTTTGTGATATATTTGTTGATGTAAAACTATATAGCTATTGTCATTTCAGCACATTCACATGATTCATAATCACTGCATGAGTAGCCAAATCCCTAAAAGCATTCTCGACAGTATTATTGAAGCAAGATTCTACCCAATTCAATACCACGTTTTCATTTTTCCTTACATGAACTACTTTGATTAAATTTCCTTTTACAGACTTTAGCCAATGTCCTCCATTCATCAAAATCAAATTGCATTTTAAGAACATCTCCTCGACTCTAATTCCTCCTCAATTTTTCTCACTGGCAGATGCATTCTATTGAAGTACTTTTCTCTGTCACTTCCTAAAGCTCTAGAAACATATGGGGGGAAATCCTGAAACAGACACTCAGCCATAAGCAAGTCATAAGTCTGTTCCGTAGGAAAGCGAATGCAGAGAATGCAGTAGGACAGCCTCCAAAGACTCATTTCTCACTGCTTGGTTAGCAGCTCTGACTTACGCTTGCAGGAAAACTCCCAGTAGCTTGGCTTTTGTTCCATCTTCATAACAATCCCCAAACACTCTTCGGATCAGGGGTGGAGCTTGCTGATTTCCTAGGGGTTATATTAACCAAATGTTTCCCCTGGAAACAGATTTGGCCCCACTCTCTCTCCTAGGAATTCTTCTGAGAAGACTCCAAGGCTATGTGATGCAGAATGTTAATCAAATCCAGAAGCACTGTCACTATTAAGACTGTTCCAGCAGACTGCATAGTACTCTCAGAGTAGGTCAGGACACTGGCAGCCGGGTTCTCAAGTCTTCTGGGTTTTGATTAACTCACAGATTCAGTGATTTATTAATCTCTTCATTTATTTAAGTGATTACAGAGTCTAATATACATTCAGTTTATCAAGGTTTTGGGTGTACAAGGTCTAAGTTATCTGGTTACACTGTGAAGAATTCCTTGTGGGTCCTGTCTTCCCAGTCTCAACGTTGTTGTCCTCCCCAGTGTAGACACTCCTCTTGAACAGAGAGGCAATGATCATGAAAGCCAAAACTTGCGATTAACAGGATCCAGCGTGTTAGAACTTAGAAAGCTAAGCAGTAGAGGAAATTAGGCCCGGAGTTCCTGCCATAACAAAGGATTGGAACTAGGCTAGAAAAAAGCCAGAGCTTCCTGCTTACACAGTGTCGGACAGATACAGTTTGCTCATGCTTAGGAGCAGAAAGATGAGCCCTTCTTAGGGATGACTGAAGGTACCCAAGCCTGGATGCCTTGTGGGAACTACAAAATGACATGCTTTGGGAAAAGAAAGATACCCCTATACCTGTCCAAAAATACACAATTCAATCTAGAGCTTTGCAAAGACAGCAATTCCCACTGAATTCTCCATTCCTCTCTGCATAGTAGTGGATAGTGCATGGAGTGCTGGGCCTTGGTGAGCTACCTGGGAAGTAAGTCTGTTTGCTGCAGGTGGGTGTGAAGAGGAAAACCAATGTTTCTCCTGGCAGTGAAGAGCAATGATAGCAGGATGTGGGGAAGCAGTGGACATGGGGGTCTCATACCCATGAGGAGGTCCCATATCCCACTGAAAGGACACAGCCCAAATGGCCCATGGGCTGCGTGACTTGGCTGCCTTAATAGGTACTAGTGGGGGTCGTTGCTGATCACTACAACCCGTGGATGGTTTGCATTGCTACAAGATGCCAGGGGGATGGAGAGGACCATGCAGTTCAATGACCCTCCCACCAACACAGGATGGAAGCAAGTTCCCTCTACATGAAGGTGAAAAGCAGAAGGAAAGGGGAGGGAGAATTCAAATTGATTGAGACTGTCTTGAGTTTGAAAAAAAGATCACTGAAGGGACAAGAGTTCATCTGAGAGTAAGGAAAATGGGTTTGTGTACCAGAAATAATTTCAAAATAGTGATTAAGACATGATAGAGAATTAAATTCTACACTTACTTTCCTGGGTTTCTGACTCATGAAATAGTGTCTGGTCTATAGGAAGAGGATAGTCGCTGCACTCAAGAAACTCACATTTTATTCATAAAGCTTATCGATATCAGATTTTAAAAAATGTTACCTGATCATATCCTCTTTCCTATAAGCTCCCTAAGGTCAGAGACCACAGTGCCCTACATAATTGCTTGAAAATTATTGACTGTACTCATTAGGGAAATCATTTTACCAGTTATGTCGAATATTGTTAATAACTGAATTAATTATCAAAGTAGTTAATTATATTTCTACATAGCTTTTATATGTTGAGCATTAAGCTGAGCCATTCACTCACCATTTAATACTTACAGATGAAGAGACTGAAGCTAAGCAAAAAGAGAACAGCACACCATGCTGAGAATCCTCCATGTGCATTGCACTCCTTGTTTCTATGTAGCTGTGCCACCCCCACCCCACCCCCGAGACTGTCCAGCAGGTAGAAACCCTCTGTCTTTTTCAGTGGAGTTTGATCAAGGGGAGTCCCGGAAGGAGATGTGATTAGCTCTGCGGAGTCCTACCTTTGGAGTAACCGCAATGCCTCTCAAGACAGACTTCTCCACAAGCCTCTCTCCTTCTGAGCTGATGTAGCAACTCTCTCTCCCTGACCCTGGAAGGCTTAGCTACACCAATAGGCTTGTCGTTTACTTTGAAACTGCCCTCACCTTTCCAAATAGTCCCTTTGTTAAACCCTTCTCAGATGATCCAGTTCTAGTGCCATTTCTTTCAAACTAGGTCCTGGCCTACTATAGAACTGTCCATGCCACAGGGTTAGCAAAAGGTAGCACTAATACTGAAGTCCAGGACAGGGCAGAAGCAGGGCCCTCCTCGCCTTGGCCCTGCTGCAGACCTCCTGTTAAATAAGTGAACGAATTGCCATCTCCACAGTTCGTCATTTCTGTTCCCGCAGATCACTAAGAGTGGTGGCAGTGTGCTGCGGGGTGTGTGATGGATAGAGGGAAGAAAAATGAAGACAAGGAGGAGAGGGTATACTGGCAAAATACTAAGGAATCTAGAGATTGGGAAATATGAAGATATAGAAAATAAGATGTGAGAGAATAAGAGAATGAGGGGCCTAGAAGAAGTTATAACCAAAGGACTAAGTGATGGGACTGAATATTTCTGAAGGAAAGTCAGAGCTGGTAGTAATAATATCCAAATAGTGAGATGAGTAGGAATAAAAGTCACACAGGTTGCACAGCCTGGGTGATGTGACGCTCGGTGATCAGATGATTTTGCTCCATGAACATCAAAGGTGATGTCGGGGGCTAAAGCAATGGCGGAAATGAGTCTATTATCAGAAAGTGCTAGAGACATAAGAGGGAAACCAAGCAGGTGACACTGACAAGGATGGTTACAGATACCTGCAAAAAAAAGGAGGCCATTTCTTTTCTGTAGAGTGACATGTGGAAGTGGCCCAGAAGTCACAATAGACCACAAGGAGCTAGAGCTCTAACCCCACAGGGGAGGCAAGCCACCATCACTCGGGAGAGAAGGCAGCAAAGTTTCTTGATCAAGTGGCAATGGAGCCAAATCTCATCTCATCTAAGGAAGTGGATGTAACCCCTGACGTGCATGCGGCCTGCTGGGGGAGTAGCCCACCTCAAAGGACTGGCTGAAGCACCCAAAGTGCTTCCAGGCCACGGTGAGGTGACTAAAGCAGGTCAGCAGAACACAAGAGTCATCTTCCTCTGTTGGTTTTGGTTTATTTGTTTCACACACACACACACACACACACACACACACACACACACACACACGTTTTTAGAAAGAATCAGAACAGCAACCATGGCTCTGCTTTACCTGTTTCTATCTCAACAGTCTCAGTGTGAGAGTATGACTATGCCTATTACAGTTTTCAAGTTCTATTACAAAGTTAATTATAAAACCAACAGATACTGGAAACCTTTACTTTCTTTTTAAAGTCAACAGAAAAATCACTCAACCAAACAATATTTGCTGAGCAACTACTTTGTGCTAGAGCTTCTATGTGCCACATGCTATGCTAGATTCTGGGTGGAGGAATAAACAAAATGAATATACAATCCCTATCTTTAGGCCAGGCGTGGTGGCGCACGCTTGTAATCCCCGCGCTTGGGGGGCGGAGACAGGAGGATCGCGCAGGTTCGAAGCCAGCCGCGCTGGCGTAAGAGAGCCTGTTTCCAAATAAAAATATAAAAAATCGGTGTCTGAGAGTGTAGCCTGGAGGTAGAACGATTTCCAGGAACCCCAGTACCACCAAAAAAAAAAAAACCCTATATTTAAGAAACTTAAAGACTACCCTACTTATGGCAAGAGTGAAAGTAATGCAAATCCCCACTGAGCATTCTGCTCATGAGTTCTTCCACATATAGAATCACCTGCCTTCCTCAGCTTACTAAATACCCTGGAACAGATCCACGGCAGGCATGAGTAACCTCCTATCAACCAAGTTCCTTCTTCCTCCTGCATTACCATGAACTGAGCTTGTTTAGGGTAACAAACATGTACAGAGTCTCCAGAGGCAAATCCCAATTAGACTCAGCCAGCAGTGGATATGCCATTTCTATTTCCCAAATACTAGATTTTTAAGACACCTTGAAGCAGGAAGTCACTTGGTAGAGGACTGGGCAATGATGTACATGGAATGAGTTTCTGGAAAAGTTTTCTTTTCATGGTCAAAGGGAAATATTTGACACAACTTCCTCCTCTCTCCCCTTCTTGAGACTCTGGGATGGGTTTCTGATGCCTGAGACCATCACCTTGCAAACAAAGGGCAATGAGCCTGAGGATGAACATGTATTGGGCTGGAACCAGAAGAGGCCAGGCCACAGTGGTACCACTGGAAAGATGAAACAGTTCTTCTAAGCACCTTGCCTCCAGACTTCCAGTTATGTGAGATAAGGAAATGTCTCCTTGTAAGCCACTCTTGGTGGGGTTTCTTTTTTTGTAGTGGAAAGCAGCTAGGTAGTTCATTTTCTGTCTCTATTATTTTTTGTGGCATTGGGGATTGTTCAGGGGCATTCTACCTCCAAGCTACATCCCCCAGTCCCATTTTATTGTCATTTTGAAATAGGGTCTCGCTAAGTTGACAGGAGTCTTATGAGTTAATGAGGCTCTACTACAACTTGTGATCCTCCTGTCCCAGCCTCCCAAATACTGGGATTACTATCATAGGCTACCACATCTGGCTCATCTTCTGTCAGCTATCCCAAACTTTCTTCACTTTTGGCTTACCAGATACCAACCATACTCTGAAGGTGTTTATAGAAAGTATTACAGTACCCCAAACATTGTTATGACTTCTGGAGCACTGACTCCTCCCCACTTATCTCTGCCCACAGTCTGCCATCTGTGGCTCTGGTGAGCAGCTCGGAACCACCAGAGCAGACAAAAGACATCCTTCTTGCTACCCCCAAGCCACTCTCCCCCAGTGATTCTCCTTTCAACCATAGTTTGTGTTTGGTTTTCTTAACATAGCAGAACTTTTCTCTTCACAACATTTTAAACCATCATTTAAAAGATGAGACAGCTGGGCGTAGTGACACATGCTTGTAATCCCAGTACTTGGGAGGCTGAGACAGGAGTATTGCACAGGTTCAAAGCCAACCTTAGCTACTTAATGAGGCTCTCAACACCTTAGTGAGACCCTGTTTTTAAATAAAAATATAAAATAGGTCTGGGAGTGTAGCCTGGAGGTAGAAGTTCCCTGGGTTCCATCCCTAGTACCATAAAAAATAAATGAATATAAAATAAGATAAAATATGAGATAACCAATTTAAAATGGTATACTTCACACAAATTATATTATAAATCTACTTATAATAAATAAAACTACTTATACATTTGTCTAAGGTGGGCTCCAAAACAAATATTATTGAGACTAATTTATCAATGCTAAAATTATGAAAAGACAGAACACAGAGCTTGAACATATCATATGACAATTTTATACTCTTGCCTCTAATAGTGAATGTATGGAAATAAAACTTTATAATGCCAATAGTCTTTGAGCCAAACAGAATTATTGCTTAGGATTGCCTGTTTCGCATCTTGTTCTCTTTCAATCTATGTTAGAGTCATCACTATCTTTCTAAAATGTATAGTTGACTATCTTAATTCTGTTTCAGGTTGATATAACAGAACATCACAGACTGGGTAAATTATTAAAAAAATAGAAATTTATTTGGCCTAGTTTTGAGAGCTGGGAAGTCGAAGATCAAAGGGTTTTATCTGGTGGAGGCCTTCTTACTGCATCACAACATAGTGGAAAGGCAAGGGAGAACCAAAGACAGAGGGAATCAGACGACCTCGTCCCATCGTATGGGCATTAATTCATACATGAGGGCTGAGTCCTCCAGAATTAATCACCTCTTAAAGGTCCCATTTCTTAATACTGTTATGATGGCAATTGACTCCCAATGTAAATTTTGAACTCACATCATAGCACTAACCATTATTCATATTAATTTATAGCCACAAACAGACATACAGAAAAACCATCTTTCCTTTTTTTCTTTTTTCTTTCTTTCTTTCTTTTTTTTTTTTTTTTGGTAATACTGGGTTCCTGGAAACCCTTCTACTTCCAGGCTACACTCCCAGACCTATATTTTAAATATTTTTATTTGGAATCAGGGTCTCTTAAGCCTGTGAGGCTGGCTTCGAACCTGAGTGATCCTCCTGTCTCCGCCTCCCAAGCGCGGGGATTACAAGCGTGCGCCACCACGCCTGACGAAACCATCTTTCTTTAAATAAGCCTATATTTCATCCTGATCCCTAGCTAGACATATCATGGAGAAAAGTTCAGTCTTAGTTATGAATGGAGCTATTCCTTCTTCTGGGTCATGAAAAGACCCTGCAGCTTCTTCTTCTTTGGCCAGCAGGGCTTATTACTGAAATAAATATCCTGTGTCTGCCAGGTGTGGTGGTACACACCTGTAAAACCCAGTACTTGGGAGGATGAGACAGGAAGATTGCAGGTTTGAGAGCAGCCTGAGCAATTTAGTGAGGCTTTCAATGACTTAGCAAGACCCTGTTTCCAAATAAAATTAAACTATGCCTGGGTTGTAGCTTGGAGATAGAACTCCCTGGGGCTCAATACCCAGCACCAAAATAAAAAATTAATTAATGAAAATAACCAGTGACTGAGACCTCCTAGCGCCCAAGGATGAGGATCCCTTGTTCCTGCGCCTGATGGCAGGTGGGGAGCCCAGAGGCCACCTGGAGCAAGGGATCACTCATCCACTCAGCAGGGTCAGGAATACAGCTGTAGTCCTGTTTCACCTGGGACCCGTAGACTTGGAGAAATGATTCTCTCCTGCAATTCCTCTCTTTCTCACTATCGCCTTAGTGATATCCTAACATGCTTACCTCTCTCTTCTCTCTTCTCTTCTCCACCCTCCCCTCCCTCCTCCTTCTCCTCCTCCTCCTCCTCCTCCTCCTCCTCCTCCTCCTCCTCCTCCTCCTTCTTCTTCTTCTTCTTCTTTTCCTTCTTCTCCTTTTTCTTCTTCTTCTTCTTCTTCTTCTTCTTCTTCTTCTTCTTCTTCTTCTTTCTCTCTCTCTCTCTCTCTCTCTCTCTCTCTCTCTCTCTCTCTCTCTCTTTTGCATTTTGTGGTGGGGAGAAATTAGAGGTTGAACCCAGAGTCATTCTGCCTCAGAGCTACACCATCAGCCCTTTTATTTTTTATTTAGAAACAGGATCTTGCTAAGTGGATGAGAACCTAAGTTGCAAAAGCTGGCCTCAAATCTGTGATCCTCCTGCAGCTTCCTAAGTACTGAGATTACAGTACGGTGTGGACCACCAGGCCTGGCTCTCCACCTTTTCGTAAAGAGAGACATCATTTCTTCTGTGAGCTCAAGTTCTACAAGATCTAGAAGTACCTCATTAAGCAGCTTCTCCTTCACCCATGTTCCATCCCTACCAAAAATCTTGAGGTAAGAAAATACAAAGGACCAGGGTACCAAAATTATTGAAGAAAAAAAAAAGAAAATAGAAAATAAAATCTAAAGATTATCCTACCCATTGATCATATCACTCCTGCTTAAAAATCCTTCAATGAGTTTTTGCTCCTCCTGAGGTGACTCCAAACTGCTCCATAAAGCAGATGAGGCCCACCATCCCTGAACCCTCCCCAATAGAGCAGGAGACCCGAGGGACTGGAGACCAGGCCATTTCTAGTTTGCCAATTATAATGTTTGAGCAAAAGTGTAATAGTAGTTCTCAAGTACTATATTAAAAAACTTGACTTGCACATCACTGTTCTAGCTGAATAAGTCATAAATGTAGACAGAATGAAAAATGAAAAACGGTGGAGTTAATGGAGTCTCAACATTCTTCAACACATCATTTGAGAGTGTGTAGCAAAAATAATGAACCATAAAGTCATCAAAATAATGTAACACACAGATAAAATTTTACAAATGAGCAAGAGCCACTGGTCTCTTCCTCAAAGCATTTAAAATCATACATGTGACAGATTCGTACTCTTTAAATCATAGAATCTGCCACACTGCTGAAAACAACATGAAGTATGTTACAATATTAGGTATCCTTAATAAAATGTTCAACTATGCAGTACTTTGAAGAAATTAAGTTGTTTAAATGGTCATTTTTAATTTCACCTAAAATGTCTGTTTTCTTAATAGAGACCCCAACCCTTGTGCCCTTCCTTCTCTGCCAAGTTGGCGCCTGCCTTGCCAAACACTTTGGTTTTAGCTTCCTCATAGCCACATAGGGCCCTGCTACTGCCAGCTGGGAGTTGTAAGTTGAAGTCCCATGTGGAACTTCTGGGAAGCTGTGTTAAAAGGAATTGATTCAGCTGGAAGAGGAACCACTGGTCCTTTTTTCCTCCTTCCTCCCAGCTGGCAGGATCACAGAGAGGATGGTTAGATAAACTAGTGGGAGGATGGGACAAAATGGTAGCCAAGCAAGATGCTTACGACTAGGGATCTGCAAGAGCAGCATGAATTTTCTGACTCCAGTCCTCTTTACTTCTGAGACAAAAAGAAATCTTACTTTTTTTAAGTTACCCTTACTTCTAAATCACTACAGCCAAACTATACTGATACAATTTCAGAGCAGACACTAAAACATAGCACTCAGCCCTGTCCACATGAATTCATAGTATAAACTCAGACGAACAGGATGTCATCTTACATTACATACGCCTAAATTTTACTCTGAGAACATAGAATGGCCATAAGCTCCAGAATCAAAATAAGTTTGGATACTTGCTTTAACTTTTTTCCTTTTTTGTCATTTTTGTAATTCTAGCCTTTATTTTATTGGTGCCTTGTAATCACACATGTCGATGAAGTTCAGGGTGATAGAACTCACTAAGCCCTCCCCCAGTTCCCACTCCTCTCCTTCTCCCTCCCCACATTCCCCTTCTTAATATATTGATTAGCTTAATAACTTTGTGTATGCACCTCATGACCATTGAGGTGTTTCCTAACCTAAGGATCCTTCTCCTTTGTCTAGACCCCTCCTGTGTTCCAGTTTCTCCCTAGCTTCTACATAGGAGAGAGAATACCTGACTCTCTCACTTTTTGTGACTGAATAATCTCACATAGCATAATATGCTCCGGTTCTATTGATGGGCATCTTGGCTGGTTTCATAGTTTGGCAATTATGAACTGTGCCACTATAAACATAGATATGCATGAATTACTCTGGTAGTTTGGTTTATATTCTTTTGGGGAAATACCAAGGAGCAATATAGCTGGGTCATATGGTAGGTTCATTCCCATTCTTCTGAGGATCCTCCATACTGTTTTCCTAAGTGGTCGTACTAATTTGCAGTCCCATTAACAGTGTGTCAGAGTTCCTATTTCTCTACATCCTTAACAGCACTTCTTATTGTTTGTGCTTTTAATGACTGCCATTCTAATTGGAGTTAGGTGAAATCTCAGGGTAGCTTTAATTTTTATCTCTTTTATTGCTAATGATGTTGAACATTTTTATGTATTTATTGGTGTTTTATATTTCTTCTTTTATGAAGTGTCTATTTAGTTCACATGCCCATTTTTATTAGGTTATTTGCCATTTTAAAGCATTTCATCTCAATCTCTTTATCTAACATGCTGAAATCTCACCACAAATATTAGTTTAGTAAATGGAAAGGAAGCGAATTTGGCAGACAGGACAACAAAACAGACTTACTTTTCAAAATATGATACACATTTTCTCATTGTCCTTAGACTGATTTTTGACCAAAAACAAAATGAAACCAAAATTGGAAAAGACCATGGGCTTAATCTCCATGGGTTCCTCCATTAGCAGATGAATCTGCCCACAGACCGTTCAAATTCAAACTCTGCAATTTTGTAAAATTTAGAATTTACCTTGGTGCACCATCACTAACAATTTTTATAACATACAAACTTGGAAGAACACAGTCAGTTTTTCTAAAATGTATTTATTCAAAATATCTTGTTCTTTGGGATAAGTCTATCTAAAAATTGAAATGTAGTCAGTCAACATTGAAAAGGTCCCCCACTCTGGTTTGGGCAGAACATTTTTGCCAGATATTGTTATCTTGTTTTATCCCCAGTATTCCTGAATATGATTTAAAAGTTAGATTCCTAATAGTACCCTAATGGACTCTGGTTAGGTTTTTTCATATGCATACATCATAGAAGATGCCATGTCTCTCCTCCTTCATCTTGTCAGGAGTCACCTCTTGTCTGATTTTCGCCTTTAGCTGTGCTGACTTGAACAAAGTTCAGTTCCCATCAACACTCCACCTAATGCTTTTATAACCTGTTGGTGACCATTACCTGCTCTAGCTATTCCATTAGAGCTTGCACAATGGGATGTCCCCCCAATTCTATTATTCTACATCGGCAAGCTGTATTTTTTTTCTATACAGGAAACCTGCCCCTCATCGGCTAATGCTATTTGATTACCCTGAAAAGCAGTTTATACAAGAAAGCCAAGATGAATTCTGAATTCTCTTCCTTTAGTCATCAGTCTTCAAAATAACAGACTTCTCTGGCTCTTGTTCTCAGCCAAGCTGAAAGGCCCCAAGTGTAGAAAATGCATCACTGCAGTGGCCGGGCCTATTAATAAGCCCTTATGGCTGGGCCTATTAATGAATGCTCAACCACTGCTCTCTACAAGACTTAACTCTATCAAGCTTTTCTTTATGCTCAAAGAGCATGAGGGAGGAAAACAAAACAAAAGATAAGTTGGGGCTAAATCTTAAAGTTGTGAAGCAGGTACCTCCCTGCTTCTTTTGTTCATCGCCCTGCTTCCTCATCCTTCCAAATTCCCAGCCTTTTCAAATGCCACCGGCTGCCCAGAGCTGTTGTAAGCCTGCTTAACTCTGTGACGCCTAGTGTCTCCAAATTATGTCTCTCTCTATTTGGATACAAACTCCTATGATTCTCTTCTTCTTTTTTCAGTTGTCAGCTAATAAAACTGAGTATACAATGGAATTTTGGAATGGAATATTTAAGAAATAGAGTATACCAATAGAAACAATAATTGGTGCTACATAGTGTAAAATGTTCCCAAAGTCTTTTGTTATTACATATCACATTGTAATTATGACTCGTTGATATTTTACCCTCAACTAGACTATGGACTTCTCAAATGTAGGCTTTCATCTTGTCTATGCATGCTATTGTATGTGCTCAATAAATATTATGAATGAGAAGAATAAGTGAAATTTCTCCATTGATCAAAGATTGTGCTATGTATAACATACACACCAATCACACCAGAACCTAAAATAAGAAATAGGAAAGGACCATCCACTTCATGGAATCAAATTCCTCAGCAGGAGAAAATCTAGGCCTTGGAGAAGTGGGCATAAATGGAAGAGTGCCTCAGTATTTGTACCTATCACAAACCCAGAAGCTGAACTACAACTATCAAAGAATGATGTTGAGCCAGAAATGGTGGTGCTGACCTGTAATCCCAGCACTTAAGTGGCTAAAACCAAAGGATCGCAGGTTCAAGGCCAACCTCGGGGACTTA
The DNA here is from genome assembly GCF_963383645.1 of Muscardinus avellanarius. Classification (NCBI taxonomy): domain Eukaryota; kingdom Metazoa; phylum Chordata; class Mammalia; order Rodentia; family Gliridae; genus Muscardinus; species Muscardinus avellanarius. The sequence continues at coordinate 40,084,934 of NC_137787.1, forward strand.
GTAAGACCCTCAGCAACTTAGCCAGAACCTGTTTCAAAATAAAAAATAGACAAGGGCTGGTGGTATAGCTCAGAGGTGGAACACCCCTGCGTTCAATTACAAGTACCAAACAAGTTTTTGAATCACAAATTTTAAAACTAAATAAATAAATAGATAAAAATAAAAATAATAAAAACAAAAGGATGATGATATTCAGTATCATATGGGCACTTAAGTAAAGAAAATGCCACTCATTTTAGCTAGCACTTTAGTCACTGAACACCGTGGATACTCTTTGATTATATACAAAATTTTAAAAAACAAACTAATTATACATTGTTTCTTTAACACTGTTGTTACTTATTACAAATATACTATTTCTTCATATTTCCCAAACTATATAATTTTATAACAACTAAAAGTACAAGAAAATTAATCCCATCTCAGCATTCAATTTTCTCTCACTCCATAGTCCCTTTAACAGTAAATCTTAAAGCCAATTAATTTGTGTATTCTCTCTGAATAGGCAGAGTTTTGGAGAGAGGGAGAGAGAGAAAGGGGAGGGGAGAGTGTGTGTGTTTGTAATTTAAGGAACATCTAATTATTTTAATTAAGGTAGAGTTTCATTGCTTATATTTTGTTTTCAATGGCATTCAAAAATGTAACAATCATTGCTAAACCAAGTTTATTGCAATTTGACTAGGTGTCTGACCCAGTATCAAGCTCAACATTTCAGTTTCAGTTGAGGTTCACTGTTGAGTTGTTGAAAATGTTTGTGGAATACTGTGTTATACTAACACAGACATTCAATTTACTACCAAAACAAGTGCTATAGGCTTACTATCTCAGAGAAACATTAAATTTTACTCTTAACTGTGTGAAAACACTGGTTCTTCTATGTATAGATGTCAATACTTTAAAAATATCCTTATCGAGAGCAATATAAAGCCGGGCGTGGTGGCGCACACTTGTAATCCCAGCATTCAGGAGGCGGAGACAGAAGGATCGCGGTTCGCGGACAGCCTCAGCTACTTAGTGAGGCCCCTTGCAACTCAGTGAGACTCTGTTTCAAAAATAAGGAATAAAAAATTAGGGCTGAGGGTGTAACTCAGAGGTAGAATGCCCCTGGATTTCATCTCGAGTACCACAAAACAACAACAAAAAAGATCAATATAAAGTTTCTTAAAGAATAAGAATGGAGCCACCATGTGAGCCAGCCACACTACTCTTGAGGCCTTCTCAAAGGAACTGAAGTCAGATAACCACAAGGATACACGCATTTCTCTGTTTACAGTAGCACAATTTAGGATAGTCAAACTAGGGCACCCGTCTAGGTGTCCATCAACAGGTGAATGGATTATAAAATTATGGTATATAAGATAAAAGAATTTTACTTAGCCATAAAAAGAACAGTCATATAATCTGCAGGAAAATGAATGTAACTCAGAGATATTATGCTTCATGAGACTAGTCAGTCACAGAAAGTGAAGGGCTATATGTTTTCACTCATCTGTGGAAGTTAAAAAGAAACTAGGAAACAGAGGACCTCATATAAATGAGGGGAGACACTAGTGGAATGAGGTAGGGGAATTCAGAAAGGGAGGCAGGGAGGAGAAAAGGGAGATCTGTCCTGATATAAAGATTATCCATGGGAGGGAGGCATTGGGAACTGGAAGGAAACACACAAAAAAAATGCTATGTATGTACATGTTACTCTGCGCCTCACTATCATGTGTACTTAAAATGCACCAGAAAAAGAGTATCTTCAATTTTTTTTGTTTGAGTAAAAAACAAGTATTTTCATCTGTCTATCTCCTAATACAAAAACATAATATTCAAAATATTACATAATCTCTTACAATTCTGACATATTTACAATACAAAGCTTTGCAGAGCTTAGCTCTCAGCTCTGTCACTTATTCACCTTGTACCTTCAGTTCACTCGTGAATCACCCCACTGTCCCTTATCAAAAACTACAGAAATGAGGAACAGTCGAGTTCCTTCTCTGCAGTTGTGTTGTGCTCTCTACATAAAGGGGGACTCTGTCTTAGCATCTGACAGCAATGTTGCTCCTTTCTCTGAACTAGAACTTCCTTGGTTTTTTTCCTATACTCAATCAAAATGGAGCAAAAATTGTAGTTATCAAAAAGAGACCAGTCAGCCAGGCGTGGTGGCACACACTTGAAATCCCAATACTTGGGAGGCTGAGACAGGAGGATCAAGGTTCACAGACAGCCTCAGCTACGCAGTGAGGCCCTCCACAACTTAGTGAGACCCTGTTTCAAAATAAAGAATAAAAAATAGAGCCGGGTGTAGTGTCATATGCTTGTAATCCCCACACTTGGGAGCCTCAGACAGGAGGATCACACAGATTTGAAGCCAGCCTCAGCTACTTAGTGGGGCTCTCAGTAACTTAGTGAGACCCTATTTCCAAATAAAATATAAAATAGGTCTGGGTATAGCCCAGAGGTAGAAAGCCTCTGGGTTCCACCCCCAGTACCACCAAAAAAAAAAAAAAAAAAAAAAAAACAAAAACCAAAAAACATATATATATATATATATATATATATATATATATATATATATATATATATTTTTTTTTTACTGGGAGTGTAACTCAGAGGTAAAATGCCCATTCCCAGTTCAGTAACACACAGAGACAAAGAGAGAGAGACACACAGAGAGACAGAGAGAGACAGAGAAAGAAAGAGAAGTCACAAAATTCCACTTTCCCTTACATCCCTATGAAATTCAAAGCCAAGTAATGTGTGTGTGTGTTACTCAGGATTGGACCCATAGGTATTGAAACTCTTGGCTAAACCCCAGCCCTTCTTTTTTCTTTTGTTTTGAAACAGGGTCTCACTTAGTTGCAGAGGGCTTCACTAAGTAGCTGAGGCTGGCAGCAAAGCTACGATCCTCCTGTCTCAGCCTCCCAAGTACTGAGATGTGCCATTCTGCCTGGCTTGTTTGTTTGCTTATGGGAGGGAGGAGGAGGGACAAGGTCATAAATGATGGAGTAGTTGAAATAATGCTATGAATGTATTCAAAACTACCAATTCCAACCCCAAAGACATGGGCGGGAGGGAGAAGGAGGGGTGAGGGCCCTGGTGAGAAAGGTACCAAGAACTGTGTACATGGGATTCTCTGATACTCCATACCCAAATATGATGTAAAAGTACAATGAACCAAATAAAATATATTAAAAATGAAGAAAATGTGGGGTAGCCTGTGTGTGTCATGATGTGGTTTGCATCCCATTTCTATTGGATGCTGCTGACCATCTACCCTGTCCCTGCAAGGGAATTACTTTAGCCATCCAGAGTCCTGAGCCATAGAACTGGCTTGCCACTCTGTAGCTGGGGCAGAAGAGTTGCCCATGACCTGCCCCTGAGTGTGTGGACACAGACTCACCTGGCACCATTCCAGGCAAGTGGGTAAGAGTTGTTCTGAACTCTAATTCTTTCCTGAGGCAGAAACTATGACCCCATCATGATATCTGTTACTCCATGTGAACACTGGGGACCTGGCAGGGAAGTCACACGTCTTTTTAGGAATATAAAAAGCATATGAGCATGATTCCTAAGCAAAGCATGAGGTTTAGATAGGAACTTTGATATAGTCACATGTGTTCCTCCTGGATGTAGATCTGGCCTGTGTTTTGGAAGAGAACACAGATGTGGGTAAACCAAGCCAGAAAATAATTTGCTATCTCCATAGTCAGCTAGTTCTATTTCCATTGGAAGACAACAGGGTCACGGTCACATGGTGATACTAAGAAACTCTAGTTCCCATAAAAAAGTTTTCTTCTGCCAGGTGTAGTTGCGCATGCTTGTAATCCCCGTGCTTGGGAGGCCGAGACAGGAGGATCGCACAGGTTCAAAGCCAGCCTCAGCTACTTAAGTGAGGCTCTCAGCAACTTAGTGAGACCCTGTTTCCAAATAAAATATAAAATAGGTCTGGGAGTATAGCCCAGAGGTAGAAAGCCTCTATGCTCTACCCCCAATACCACCAAAAAAAAAAAAAATGTTTTCTCCTAGAAGTTTCATTGACTTTCCAGGTGAAGAGACCAGTATATCTGTCATCCAGGCCTGGGGCTCTAAATAGCTTGGAAGGGAGAAAACAGGGCATTCTTTCTAAAGGTTTCCAACAATAGCTAATCATCAAGATTACCAAAGGACTTTTCAAAAACCACAAATTCCTAGGCTGTACCCTGAACCTACTTAGCAAGGACCTCTGGGGTTTTGCTAATATTAGTAGGTGGTCAGAGATGGTGTTTGCATTTCCTTTTAGACAATGAGAAAGTCCTAAAGGAATGAAATAAGAGGCCAATTTCTCTCTCTTGATTCTCTAGTGAGCTCTTTGTTTATGTATTGTGGTGGTGGTGGCAGGGGCGAGGTTGAATACTAAGAATTAAAATGTGTACATGTTAGGAAGTGTGCAGAGCCTGGCTTAGTGGCACATGCTGTAATCTCAGTACATTGGGAGGCTGAGATAGGAGGACTGCAGGTTCATAGCCAATCTAAGGAAGTTCATGAAGCCCCCCACAGCTTAGTGAGACCCTGTTTCATAATAAAAAAAAAAATAGGGTTGGGAGTGTAGCTTGGAGACAGAATGCCATTGGGTTCAACCCCAGTATAAAAAAAAATGTATACCACGAAATAATTCATGGATTATACTTTGTAAGCGTGTAACACAATATATCCAAACAATACTAGTTGTTAAATGCATTTAGACATAAATTCCATGAATCATTTAATAATATTTAAAAGTACACTGGGGACATCTTATGATTCTATTCTTAAAATCAATGCCAGGCAATATTATGGTCCTGCTTAGAAAGTCAACTCCTTGTTGAAAGGCAGAAAGATCTGTTGTTTTGCCCATTGGTCTCCCTTTCCTTTGGGAACATGTTCCTCCCTGATTCATGTGATATAGAAGGAAATATAAATTACAGAGCACTTCCTGACAGCTAGCCACAGAAGTAAGCAAATGGCCAAGCCTTGCCAATCATGATGGTCAGTACTGTGATTGGTCCAAGAGTTAAATTCCAAGTAGAGTCAAAGCCCCACTGAGATATTTAAGTCAAGGATCCCAAATGACTATATTTCCTTCTCTCTCAGCATTTTTCCTGGGAGAACTTTGAAGTCTAGAGATTTTCAGCATCCTTTTCATTCATTACTAACTAGAAGTCACAGTTCAGGGGGCTGGGAAAACTCCAACTCCATGGACGGGCCCAAGGTTTCAGAAGCATAATCTTATCCTCCTGACCATTGTCACTTTTCACCTCAGTGGACTGTGCAGAACTTCCATTGTATGGTTGGAATAAAGGAGGGCCTCTCTCCTATCTTGGATAACACTCCTGTGCTTGAGAAACCTCCGAAGCTGCTACAGGAACTTGACTGCTTGAGCCAACACAAGAATGTGGTCAACATGTGAAGGGTCTCTGCCAAAGGTAACAGATGCAGAGATGGACCTTGATCAAACCTCCGGAATGCAACCTCCAGTCCAATAAACCATGTGAATACTTCATAATTTAAATCCATGTAATTCTATTTCCTACTGCTTTCAACTCAAAGCACTCAAACAGATTCAGAATTTGGTACCAAGAATGAGGAAATAAACCTCTAAATATGGAGGTGGTTTCGAGGATGCAGGCCAGCAGAGGGCAGTGTGGAGCCCAGTGTTCGAGCACAGAGGGTGACTGCTCTCCAAAAGGCAAAGCAACACTATATATATAATCACCTCACAGTAGAGAAACTTTTTCCTGTACTCACATTTCTAATAAAAGTAGAAAAGCAAAAGTTAGAGAAGAATACTGTTGGTTCCAAAAAAAAGAGGGAGAAGAAAGAAGGTTCTCTGGGATTTCTTTACCCATTTACATCACAGTTGGATCCCCACAGACATTAGACTTTACAAACCCCAAAGTTGTCTGGAGTAAACACATACCCAACTTAGGGGGAAGGAGAGGAAGTATGGAAGAAGGAGAGACATGAGCCACATAATCTCTGAGATCCTAAGAACCTATAACTTAAAAATACAATATATATAATACCTTCCATTGATTTCTTTAGACTATATTTAGTCATTTTAGTCAGCCAAAGCATGCATAAAATTAGGGAACTGTCATGATGGAGATAGTATTGCCATGTGACAATACTTTCTAAATTACTATTATTAATATGTAACTATTTCAAATCTTTTCATTCTTGAACTTATATGGGTTCTATCGAAATAGCTCATTTCTTAAAGTTTATTACAATAACTGAACATTTCTGTGTCAAAACCACCAAGAGCTGTCAAGATCTCTATAAGAATAGCGCTTTCAAAGCCGGGTGTGGTAGTGCACACTTGTAATCCCCGCACTTGGGAGGCTGAGACAGGAGGATTGCACATGTTTGAAACCAACCTCAGCTACTGAGAGAGGCTCTCAGCAACAAAGTGAGACCCTGTTCCCAAATAAAGTATAAAATAGGTCTGGGCATATAGCCTGGAGGTAGAAAGCCCCTAAGTTCCACCCCCAGTACCACCAAAAGAAAAGAAAAAAAGAATATCACTTTCAAATACAACACCAATAGAGAAGGCTATATCAAATCCAGTTCAAACACACCTGTTATACAGAAGTTTGGGAAGATGAGAAGTTGGTGAAAGTGAGACACAAGTAAACACAGATGTATTCCTGTTTTTATTTAATAGCATAAATTCTAGTAACAAAGCACAAGGAAAACTTAATTGTATACCCCACATACAACCCCTCAAAATACCTAATTTTTCAAGGATATTTCCAACTCTGTGATAATACCTGAGAGGTGGAACAAATATGGTTCAGCATTAGAGCAGTAGCTTCCGCAGATGTATCACATACTGGGATTTCTACTCACCTATGTTTCCTGTACTTCTTATGCTTAACCCAGAGCCAGCACCAGCCTGAACCAATTTCTAATAGGATCACCATCAAAACCAGATGTTTACAAAATGTTACTAAGCAAAAACCCATGCGATTTTATGTTAAAGACAAACATAATAAACTTGATTTAATTGTTATTTTATCTTTAGTTGAAAAGAATAAAGGATGGAAGAAGGTATAACGATGTGAGAGAGAATTTTCCAAGCTAAGCATAGGTTTGTGTGATGAGTTAGAGCAGTAATTGTTAGGTGTGGGGACTTGCAGTAGACTGCCTGGCTTGGATGCATCTCTATCATTTATTACCTATGAGAGCTTAGATAAGTTTCTCTGCCTACATCTCAATTTCTTCATAGGTAAAATAGAGCTAATAAAAATATAACAATATCCCATAAAGTTGTGAATATCATATAGACTACACATATTGAAACAGAACAGCATCTGGTGCACAGTAGCATCTCAATACCATTTCAAAATAGAACACATTCCCAGCACCTAAGTGTTGTCATTTTGCAAGATGTCTAGTAAGATCAAATTATGTTATGGGTGTCTATCGCTTGCCAATTCTACAAAATTGCTGATCACTTTCTCAGAATTTGGTAAATTCTTCTGCTGACCTGGAACTTTGTTGGAAGATTTATCACATAAATTCTCTAGGCTATTTCTCTGCAATATATCCTAAAGGTCAATCTTTGAGAATGTCTGAAACATACCTGAACTTTACAGTTCTATGTATGAAGTAAATTACTTTTGTTAGATTATTTTATTATTTGACACTAACTTGCATATAAGACAATACAATGCCTGATGGTCACTCTCCCCTTTTAAAACAAAACTCTCCTTTAGACAGTGTAAGGAGCTGCTTCACTAGGCTCAGGAATTTTCCTGCACAAACAGGATGTATGCCAAGGCTTAAAAACTGGGTTACTGTGCAAATAGGGAAGAAGCAATGAGCTCATTCTCTATAATCCCATTTTTAGTTGCACTGTCTTGCACAGTGCCGCCAAAGTTGTATCTGAAACACAGATGGAACTGCACTATTCTCCAGCTTCATAGTCTTTGAATGGCTCCTTTCTGCCTAGAAAATGTCCAAACTCCTTAACAAGCCCAAAGCTTGGAGCAATCTGTTCCTATTCTGCCTTTGCAAGCACATCTCCATTCATTCCCTCTTCCACTCCCGGTCTGATTTCTTAGTACATCATGCAGTTACTTGCTTCTATTCCTTTTTATGTGTGGTTCCCATGATTGGAATGCCTTCCTCATCTGGTGCGTCATCTTCTTCCAAGATCAACTGAAATGCTATCTGTGTTATGCTTCATGTTTATTTCATCTCTCACTGGTTTCCAGATGATTCAATAATCTCTTCATATGATCATGCTTTATAGAGAATGTAATCTAATAAGGAGTCATATATTCATTAACATCTCGAATATGAGCTAAAACAATGATAAAAAGAGGAATATGGTGACAAAAGATAAAGTTTTATCTTGGTCAGCACTGTCACTGCCATAATCCAAAACAACTGACCACACAACTTAGAGGAAGGAGAATTTGTTTGTTCAGTTTTGGAGATTTCAGGGGTCATTCCATGTCAGGATGGATCTGCAGAGCTCAGGGCATGGCAGCAGAAAGCAGAGAGAGAAAGAGAACAAACGATTGCTCTCACATCATGGAGGACAGAAGCAAGAGAGAACAATCAAGCAAGGGAATTCAAAAATAAAAGCACAAACCCTAATGGTACACCCCCATGGACCCACCTTCCCCAGTCATACCCTACCTGCCAAGGTTAGTGCACACTAAATCTATTACATTGGATTTATCTTCTGATAAGCTTACAATCTTCATGACTTACTTACATCAACTCCAAACATCAATACATGAATTGTTCAGGGGACATTCTATAGCTAACTTTAACAAGTTTTTTAAAAGTTGTTTTTTGTTGTTGTTGTTGTTGTTGTTGTTGTTGTTTGTGTGTGTGTGTGTTACTGGGGATGGAACCTAGGGGCTTTCTACCTCTAGGCTACACTATTTTATATTTTTATATAGACCTATTTTATATTTTATTTGGAAAAAGGGTCTCACTAAGTTGCCAAGAGCCTCACTAAGTAGCTGAGGCTGGCTTTGAACCTGCAGAATCCTCCTGTCTCAGCTTCCCAACCACTGGGATTATAAATGTGCACCACCACACCCAGCTTAAAATCTTTTGTAAGAATATTTAAAGAATCCTTCACTTTGTAGTAAACTAGGTGAAGAGGGACAAGAAGAAAATTCTGTTAAAGGGAGGATTATGTGCAAGAATTCTATGGCAGGAAACAGCATCAACAAGCAAGTCCTGGAAGGCTGGAGTTCTAGAATGAGAAGATTATTGAGGCACATGTAGTTGGTTGACTCTAGAAAGTCACATAACAGCCTTTCATTTTAAACCTTAATCTCCAATTAATCTTCTTCGTCATCCAGAGGAAGATAATGTGAGACTTCAAGGAAGTTCTACATTTGGGATTTTTCAGATAGTCTGTATCCTACTGATATAGAAAAACATCCCCTAAAAACCACTTCCAGCATTCATACATAAAATTTATCCTCTTAGTTCTTTATATACTGCTCCTGACATTCAGTTCATGAGTTACAAAGCTGTGCCTAGCATAGAACCAGGAGTTATCACTGCTTCAAAAATAAGGTAACAGCTTGTCTTCACAGGCAGGAGCACATGGATACCCTCTGATGACTCCCACAACCAGCACGAACCCTGCCCCACACTCAATACTCTCTACAAGATTTCCAGTGTTGTTGATCTTAGAAAATTGAACATATTTACTGAAAATAAATTATTTCCAAAAATTCCTCAAGAGATTTGTAGTAAAAATATGGGAGGTGTTTAATCTCTTGCAGTTCATTATGTATAGAAGATTTTGACTAGGTGGTAGATTATTTGAGTGTATATTTTACTTTAAAAGACAGCTTATTCTTGAATTCCCTGTGAATTATAACTATAGTTAGAATATGCAATGATTTGACATTTATTCCTTAATCATTCAACAGATATTTATTTAGTACTTACCATGGGCTTATTACTATGACAATTATGGCTACAAAGATTTGTGATCTATGTATTTTATTTCCTTAACTCAGGCAACTGAAGTACTACAAAAAATAAAGTAACCCTTATAATACTTTCATCTTTCTTTATCCATCTGATTTTTATATGTATAAATATCATAAATTAATTTCTACCTTGTGATTGAGGACATTAACATACCATAACTAATTATAGTGCCCACCACAGAAATGATTGATGGGGCATCAGACATTTTGATGATGAGTCCAGCACCAAAGCATTCCATCACTTTTGATAGAATGGGAGCAGAACTTTCCATTCCCTTTACAGGTTACAGAGTAAAGCAAAAATCTAAGCAACCACTTTCTGGTCTCTAAAATTAGGGTTCTCATGTTTTTTATTAAATGCCTTTGTGTGAGCTTTTTTCTAACTGTTCAAGACAAGAAGTCCCATGGGGATAGGGATAAGATAGAGTTGCAACAGATAGGACTGTGCCCAATTTAATCTGGTCTTCCTGCTTGTTATTGTAAAGTGAGCCATTCACCTGTTACCCCGCAGGCAGATGGTCTTGATTGGACATCAACACTCATTGTTACACTAGTCCCTGCTGAGTTCGACTTCAGGTTCCCTCTGTTCTTTTTAACGGAACCATATAGGACTGTTGCTTAGATACCAAAGACTCCAACTTGCCTTGTAGTAGTTCAGACTTCTGTCTCATATCTTCCAGGTCTCTAATACCAGATTCTCAACCTGAAATTTACAGCTGTGGAGAAGCTGTCTTCCTTCCAAACACAAATAGGAAAGATGGCACTATTTTACTTTCTGCTATTAAGTCATTGTCTCACAAGTGGTTGCCTTTGTGATTTGGGAGAATACAAACTCAGTATTTTATTTCCAGCCCAAAGTCACTCTGCTTCCTGTGTTTGTATATGTTTAGATGAACTTTTTGAAAATAGTGCAATAGCAACAAAATGACCTCTTTAAAACCAGATTCTTGAGAATGTTAAAATTATGTGGATAGAAGCTGTAAAGACACTGAAAACCAACATTTAAAACCTGAAAAAAGATTCCATCTTGCAAGGTAGAGTAACTTCATTTCTCTAGTGAGACCTATTATTTAATTGTTCTTCATGGTTAGTCAATGTGAACTCTTAGCTACAAAAATAAGAACAAATATTAATCCATTATCTTTGAGGACAACCATGGGCATTGTGAATGAGAAACCATGAGTTCAGTTTGCTGTCATAAACTAGATGTAGTCAACACAGAGGTTGCTACATTTTGGATGGATAACCAGTTGGTCAATAAAAAATATGTTTCTTTTTCCTTTATAACTGAGTGTGTAGTGTGCCTAAAAATTGCATGGAGTCCATAGTTTTTGCAAAGTAACAATATTTTTGCTTTAGCAAAACTAAAAGCAGAAAAAAGAAGGAGGGGGAAACAACTGGGAAGTGAATGAATTTCATCTTCAAGTCAAACTGGAGAAAGGACCCAAGAGAGTTGGGAACAGAACCTAATGTTTTTCAGTTAGAAATATCCTTTTAAATTCCCCTGTGTTACTGCATATGAGACAACCCAGAGTTAGAGAAGTATGATGATTTTGGACTGTTATGTCTGAGTGATTAACTTATTGTGGCCAGAATAAGAGGTAAGCCTACATTCTGCAAGCAAGGTTGGGAATTTCCTCTATAGCAGCGGATCACCACTGTCAATCACCCAAGGACAGGCAGTTCAAGGAATGGGGAGGAAATCCTAAGACTTCAGCGAAGGCAAAAGCTTCTTACCTATTTATTTCCCTGTGGCTATTTGTAATAAGCCTAAAAGCAATAAATTCCATTGCTTTCCTGGTCTTGAGGGCCATGCTACTGCCAGCTGCAAGGAGACAGGCCCTGTCCTCAATAGAGCTCAGCCCAAGATTCCTGGTAAAATCTCCCACAAGGAGTAGATTTGTGGATTCCAAAAGTCACTTTGTCCAGATGTAGCTGTTCATTTTTCTGTGCTAAACTTCCCTTAGATTATGCCCAAAATTACAGGAAAATAACAGTAAGTTTAATAAAATGATAACAAATGAGCTTCTCTATATATTTGAACTGGCAGGAAATAAAACGAATTAGTAAATTTTAAGATTATTTGGTATGAAGAACAAAAAAGAAAAATGATGAAGAAAAACATATGACATCACAAAGATTTGTGGGACACCATCAAATAAACCAATGTATGTATCATTGGAGGTCTGAATAGAGAAAAGACAGAGGTATAAAGAATATTTGAAAGAAACAAGGGTCAAAAAGTCCCAAATTGGATGAAAACGATCAATTCACATATCCAGGAAGTTTAACAACCCCTTATTAGAATAAGCAAAAATATTCACACCTAGATATAATATTCTCTCAAATTAAACTACATTTGGCCTGAGACTGCTTCTATATCTCAAAGCCCCATATAAGGAATTGCAAGTCTCAGTACATAAATAAGCTGAGCACCCAAACTAGGGTCATTTTTCTTTTGTAACAAATAGCTGAGTCTCATCCTATCATAAGCAGCCAAGGCTCAACCAATCACAGCTAGCAACTGATCAGATCATCCTGAAAAGGGGGACCAGCCCTCATTAGAACCCGTGGAGTTGTTTGGTTTTTTTTTTTCCTCACTACCATCGGTAAATACCCTATCCACATCGTGGAGCAGAGCTCTCAGAATTTCTTCTGGGTCTGATCAGCTGCCTAATTTGTGAATCATTATTTGCTCCATAAAACTCTGTTAAATTTAATTTATCTAAAGGTTTTCTGTTAACAGTTCTCAAACTGTCAAAAGACAAAGCATTTTGAAAACAGAAGGAGGAAAGTGCTTCATCATGTACAAGAGATTCTCAATAAGATTAAGAGCTGATTTATGATTTTTTTATTGGTGCACTATAGTCTCACATCATAATGTGGATCAGGTTGACAATGGCATCTTTTCACACAGTGCTTGGTGTCCTCCCCCAACCCCACTTCCCCTTTTCCTGCCCTCCAAATACTGAGTGTTCAGGTTAACAATGTTATATTCACATGTATACACACATTTGAACACAGATTTTCATTAATAAACCTCAACCGTCTTCCTCCCCTACCCTTCCTTTCTGGTTTCACTGAGGTTTACCCTCCATTATCTGAAGTCCCTCTAGTATCCATAATACTCCCTAGCTTGAGCATATTAGAGAAAACATATACCCCTTTTCTTTCTGTGCTTGGCTAATCTTACTTAACATAATGTTTCCCAGGTCTTTTCATCTTCTTGTGAATAACATGATTTTGTTCTTCTTTATTGCTGAGTAGAATTCCATTGTGTATATTTCCCATAATTTTGTAATCCATTTATCTGTTTATGGAGATCTAGACAATAAGAACCATGCAGGAGGCATCATAATCCCTGACTTCAAATTATACTATAGAGCAATAGTAGTTAAAACAGCATGGTATTGGCACAATAACAGGCACACAGACAAGTGGAACAGAATAGAAGATAAAGAAACAAACCCACACACTTATAACCAATTGATCTTTGACAAAGGGGCCAAATTCATATGCTGGAGAAAAGACATCCTTTCCAACAAATGGTGCTGGGAGAACTGGCTATCCATTTGTAGAAAGATGGAACTGACTCATTACCTTTCACTGTGCACAAGAATCAACTCAAGATGGATCAAAGACCTGGAAATCAGACCAGAGATTGTAAGCTTTAAAGAGGAAGTCATAGGTGCAACACTCCAACATATAAGCACAGGTAGTAACTTCCTCAACAAGACCTCAAAGCACAGGAAATTAAAATAAGAATTAACAAGTGGGATGGCATCAAACTTAAAAGTTTTTGCTCATCAAAGGAAACCATCAAGAATCTAAAGAGAAAGCCTACAGAATGGGAGATCTTTACCACTCTGATAGAGAGCTAATATCCAGAATATACAAAGAGCTCAAAATCTCTAATCAAAACAAATAACCCAATTCAGAAATGGGCAACTGAATTGAATAGACACTTTACAAAAGAAGAGATACAAATGGCCAATAGATACATGAAAAAAATGTTCAACTCATTAGCAGTTAGGGAGATGCAAATCAAAACTACACTGAGATTCCATCTAGCCCCAATTAGAGTGACAAGCATAAAAAAGTCAAGTAACAACAAATGCTGTTGAAGATGTGCAGAAATAGGAACTCTTTTATACTGCTGGTAAGAGTGCAAACTAGTTTAGCCACTATAGAGGTATGATTCTGGGCTTTGTTTTATTTTAGCAAGGACACTTAAAAATTAAGTACTATATTATACTTTCCCATCTAAATGTAGTAAGCTGAGTCTCATTTTTTACTATGTTTTTCAAATAGCCTCATTCTTTTCCCTTGGAACTCCATGCCACAGGGATCTTTGAGTATGATTCACTTTCTAATTTGGTGGCTCATTAACCTGTCTATATTATTTAACTTTAAGGACCAAAAGGCCCCTCTTCTGTAAATATTTTTCTGAAATCCTTGTATTGATTATCTGTCCACATGTCTCTCACTACTACTAAACTCTGATCTCTCCAGAAATGGTGCATCTTGTGGATCTCTGGTCCTTGCCTCCCAACAAAATCACTAGCTAAGAGAGTTGGCTCCATGAAAATTGGTTTATTCTTATTTCCTCTTGGCCCACTTTAAAGCACTATAAATCTAGACTTTTGTTTGTGGTCAAGTAGATTCCAGTACAATCAAGAAGTTGAAAAGGGAGTTGGCAACTAAAGGAAGCTGCACATCTTAGTTTGTGCTGACACTTGACATTATATCACCATAAAAACAGTGTCATAACAAAAAAAAAAAAAAACAGGAAAAAAAATGAACAAAGCAACAAAAATTTGAAAGGCAACAAAAACAAAGCCAGAAGACAGAACAGGGGACAGAAAAGTAACTTTCTCAATTCCCCTGGGGAATGGCTGCAGCCTCAGGGGCCGCAGCAGCATCATCTTGCCTATTTGCACCAGGACTGCTGGCATTATGGCCTCCAGAGACCCCCCAGAAAAAAATTCAAAGACTTGATGCAAAGTAAGCAGCTGTAACTCATTGGAATTATAAATGGTCAGCTCCCCATCCCATGAACCACAGAGATACTAATGCCCAGATACCTAGCTAGAAGGCAACAGCAGCTGCCAAACTCACCGCACCCTCCTGAGATCCAGATCAGCACTCAATAATACCATAAGTGAACCAACCATCCCTGTGGGAAACTCCCCAGCTTGGCTGCAGGGACTCGCATAACAAGTGATAGACTTGGAGGGTCTGAGACTTTGTGGTTCACCCTTGTGAAGGTGGAGGTAGAATATGCTGTAGACTCAGCAAAGGCATTGGATTAGCAGTAGCTCCCAAGGCCAATCAGGTAAAGAGAACTCCAGTCTGCCGGGCACAACCTCCAAAGGATGTACTGGGTCTGGTTCCATTGGCACCTGCCACCTGCATAAGAGGGGAGAGACATAGGCTCAGGGTATGTGGAAACTGTGGAGACCTACACTTACACTGGATTCAGCCTCAATGACTGGCTGCCTGTGTAGAAAGGGAGATACTGAAGAACAGGCCCTATGGAGAGCTCAAAGACCTAGACTTGCAGGAGATGCATCCGTGGCACTCGATGCCTATACAGACAGAGACACCAGGCCAGGGTCCCAATCATTGAAGGAGACCAAAACGTGGGACTACAAACTGACACCATTGCTATAGGTTTCAGAGCAAATGAGAGTGCTTAGAATATGCTCAAGAACCTAATATAGAAAGTGAACCTTAAGCAGCTGAAAGAATTCAAATAACCCCAAGAGGACTGCAGAGGTCAAGTCTGCTCTTTACTCATATATTTGTAGGATTTTTTTCTTTTATTGTTGTTTAGTGTGTGTGTGTGTGTGTGTGTGTGTGTGTGTGTGTGTTTCTTTATTTGCTTTCTTCCCTACCTCTTTTACAACCTTCTTTACTCTTTCATATTTACTCTCTTCTCTCTATCTCTATCCATTTTTTCTTTTCTTTGCCTTGTATTAAATCCACATTATAGCACTATAGATAAATAAACTGGTTATTAGAATCCTCCTATATATTCTCTGTATCTAGTCTCTACTACTATATATTACCTTACTACACTCAAATTCTCTTTCTACTCAATGCTATCTGCTACTTTGCCCTATTCTTGCATTTACTACTTTAACACCTCCCTCCTCACTCAACCTTTGCCATTGACTACAATACAACTTGCCATTGTATATACCAGTTGACACCTAAAGAGTGAGAGAAAGCTAGCAAATTTCCAAAGACATAAATTAAAAAATGCAAAATCATAAGAAGAATAGTAAGGAATCAATGAGCTTACACAATTTCACAAGTACAGAACCACCAACACTGAATTGCAGAGATCACCAGAAGGACAAATCAGAACTTTAATAGTAGAAATAATACAGGATTTCCAAAAAGAATTTAGAGAGAGCCTGAAATAAATAAGAGAACAAATAAACAAACAATCTGACATCCTGAATGGGAATCAGAAAGAAGCTCTGAAGGAAGTAAAGGATGCAATAATTTAAGTGGAGGTATCAATGCAAACTATAAACAGTAGACTAGACCACATGGAAAACAGAATCTCACTCTTAGAAGATGACCACTCCAAAAATTAATTTATAGTATATAATTTAGAAAAACAATTTGACAACATGAATTGGACATTCAGAGACATAGGCCAATTTTAAATGAGCTAACCTAAGAATAGTAGAAATAGAAGAGGGAATAGAAGATGAAATCAAAAGGATAAACAATATTTTCAAAGAAGTAACATCAGAAAATTTTCTAAACATAGAACAAGAGGTCAATACACACATACAAGAAACATATAGAACTCTCTTTTGACAAGTTCAGATAAAAGGTTCACCACACAACATAAAAGTCAAACTGATTAACACCAGCCCAAGAAGTGAATCTTAAAGTTTACAAAAGAAAAAGACTAAGTGATATTTAGAGGCAAATCAATTAGAATTACTCCAAACTTCCCAAACTAAGGCATGAAAGCCAAAAGGACCTAGACAACATATTTTAAACTTTGAAAAAAAAAAAAAACTTTGAACCAAAAATTTTCTACCCATCAAAAATATCTCTCAAATTGGATGGGGAAATAAAAAACATCCACACAAACAGAAGCTGAAAGAATTTATGTCTTCCAAACCAGCACTAGAGAAAATACTCAAAGAGATTAATTACTAAGAAGAAATAATTAATAAATTCCAGAACCATAGAAACAATTTACATCAAACAAACAGCAAAGCAAAGAAGAATAAAGACTACTTTAAACAGAATATACAGAGAACTCAAGAAACTCACTACTAAGAAAACAAATAACCCAATCAAAAAATGGGCAATGGGCAAATGAACTAAAGATATACTTCATAAAAGAAGAAGTTCAAATGGCCAATAAATGTATGAAAAATATTCAACATCATTAGCAGTCAGAGAGATGCAAATCAAAACTACCCTGAGATTTTACCTAACTCCAATTAGAATCATAATCATTAAAAACACAAACAACAACAAATGCTAGCAAGGATGTGGAGAAGTTGGAATTCTAATACATTGTTGGCAAGATTGCAAATTAGTGCAACCACTTTGGAAAACTGTATGGAGGATTCTCAGAAGAATGAGAATGAACCTATCATATGATCCAGCAATACCACTTCTGGGTATCTACCCAAAAAGATGGAACCCAAACTACCACACTAATGCATGTGTATCTATATTCATAGCTGTGCAATACATAATTGCCAAACTATGGAACCAGCCAAGATTTCCATCAACAGATTAATGAATTACAAAACTATGGAATATGTACACAATGAAACTTTACTCAGCCATAAGAACAAAATTATATCATTTTCAGGGTAATGGATGGAACTGGAAAATATTGTGCTAAGTGAGATTGGTCAGTCACACAAAGTAAAAAAAAAGTGGATGGATGTTTTCCCTAATATGCAAAAGCTAGGGAGAAAATGGGTCATAAGAAGAACTCTAGATGAAGGAGAAACCATAGATGAGCAAATAAGGCAACCTAACAGAGAGTGATGGGAGGGGGAAGAGGGAAATTTCCTAATCTACACGATGTATATTCACATATCAAAGTTAATCACTAAGCCAAATATGAGAAGAAGGGAAGAGGGTGGGAATGGGGTGAGAATAATTGGGGAAGGGTTAAATGAGTGATATGTGCATGTATTTGTATATATTCCCCTACCATCTTGTATCCCATTAAGATGTATAACTACAATGCAACAATACATAAAATAAATGAATTATTAAAAAAGAAGTTGAAGCCAGGCATGGTGGCACACACTTGTAATCCCAGCATTTGGGAGGCTGAGACCAGAGGATCATGGTTTGCAGACAGCTTCAGCTACTTAGTGAGGCCCTCCGCAACTTAGTGAGACCCTGTTTCAAAATAAAGAATAAAAAATAGGGCAGGGGGTATAGATCAGAGGTCAAATGACTCTGGTTTCCATCTCCAGACTCGCAAAAAAAAAAAAAAAAACAAACCCAAGAAACAAAAAACAGTGTACCAAAAATATCCTCAAGAGCCTCTGGGTTCCATCCGCAGACCCACAAAAAAAAAAAAAAAAAAAAAAAGAAATTGAAAAGAAAAATGCTTCTACATCACACTCTTCCAAATAGTAGGTCATTTGGAAAGAATCATATCAGGTATATAAGAAATAATTCAAATGTTTCTCTATGTATCATCTTTTGAGTTCAACCTGGTAGAAAACCAGTTTCTAACTGTATTAGTCTTCCCAGACTTCTATATTAAATACTATAAATTAGTTGGTTTTCACAACAAATGTGTATTTCTCATAGTGCTAGAATGACTATAAAATGGAAATGAAGCTACAGAGCAACTTGAATGATATTGCTGGTGAAACTGAAATTGGTAATCATAAGGGCAAACAACTGGGAAACACTAAACTAATAGAATACATGAAAAATTTATAATGTAGTCATGCAATGAATTGCTGCACAGCAAAAAAAATTAAACAATGCATTCAGCAAATCAGACCACTTCATAAACACAATCCAGGAGCAAAAGAAGCCAGATAGAGAAGTACATATTGATTTCAGTTACCTGAGCTTGAAGAACAGATGAGACATCACTGCTGATAACATCACAAGAGTAATTAGCTGCGAAAATGTTTATAGAGTACAGGGAGGTGTGAGGGGGTCTTCTGGAGCTAGAATCATTCTATGTCTTGGTCTAGGTAATAGACACATAGATATATTGGATGTTAAAATCTCTTGGTCTGCATATTTATGACATATGGATTTTGTAGTATGTATATTACTCTTAAGTAAATGCTAAAAATAACTTTAAAGGAGTATTTAAAATATGATTAAAACTAGACCCACACACTGTAGCCTGACAAATCCCTACACCGTGGTGAGCCTCCTGCTCCTCAAGGGTAACTCGCTGCTTTGCCTGCTGGCTTCTCTAAAGGAAGCTCTTAAGAAACTTTTGAGCACGCTGGAAACAAACCAAAGCTTTCTGTGAACCTGCATCTAACTATGGCAGTAAAACCTTTTTCATATAACACTAGGTTTCTGCTTTGCACCCACTTTAAAAACTAAATACCTTGTTGGGTAGGGATCTATACATAAATTGTGTGTTCATAAAATTCATATTATTTCAAACCAAATGATGTGTGACAGTAAAAAAGGAACCTCATTAGTAATTATTCAGGGACAGCAGACTTAACCTGAGACTGTCCTGAGTGAACTGGACACATTTTACATTGTGTAAAACTATAAAGAAAGGTAATGAAAATATTACAGGATAGCCAGGACTGAAGTTAGCTATTTCTAAATCTCTCTTAACCTGGAAAATGTGTGTGTGTGTATGTGCGCACACCCGTGTGTGTGTGTGTGTGTGTGTGTGTGTGTGTTCATACACTATTACTTTTAAATGCATTATTAAACACATGTATTTAAATATTTCTTTCATTGTATTAAAAGAACTCATAATTTTTTAAAGTTATTGTTAAAAGCAATCACAAAACCTAAAGTTAACAAGTATAATTATAATGTTATTTCATGCATGTCATTATGAGAAAGAGTTAAGTCACTGACCAGCCTTTAGTTATATCATATTTTTTGTAATGTCTTTGTTTGGGAAAGACCATAATCATATAAAGCCAGTAGTAACCATAAATGCATGACTATAGTTTTACAGAGAAACCCTCACTTAAAAAAATTAAATCTGGCCGGGCGTGATGGCACACGCTTATAATCCCCATGCTTGGGAGGCAGAGACAGGAGGATCAGAGGATTGCGCAGGTTCAAAGCCAGCTGTGCTGGCTTAAGAGACCCTGTTTCCAAATAAAAAGTATAAAATAGGCATGAGAGTATAGCCCAGAGGTAAAAGGGTTTCCAGGAACCCCAGTACCACACACACAAAAAAATAAATCTGGAATTACTCTTTGGAATACAGGAAGAAACTTCAGCTAACACACCACAGATATTTCATGTTAGGTCACAAGCAGAAGCTTGGCTACTATTCAAAAATAAGATTCTGTCTTTTCTCTTCCTCTTCTCTTCTACTTTCTTGAAGACAGTGGCATGGACAGGAGCCAAGGATGTGGCAGGATCAAGGTGGCAATGTGGTCTGGAAGTTAATACTTAGAGGTGGCTGAACAAGCACATGCTCATATTGATCATAACTGAGAGGTTTCTCATTGTTGAATAAGGAAGTTAAAACAGGGAAAAGGGGATGATTAGAAATAAACTTAAGATTTCAAATAGAAATAGGATTCTAATATTTAAAAGTCATTTTTAAATAAAAGAGACTAGCCGGGCGTGGTGGCACACGCTTGTAACCCCCGCGCTTGGGAGGTGGAGACAGGAGGATCACGCAGGTTCAAAGACAGCCACACTGGCTTAAGAGACCCTGATTCCAAATAAAAATATAAAATAGGTCTGGGAGTGTAGTCTTGTGGGGAGCCATTAAGGTTTTCCCCTAAAAGAATATTTCTGATTTAGCTGACTGTCCTTCGCCCAAAGTCAACAAGGTTTGGGGTCATGGAAAGTTCAAAGTAAAAGGTCTGAGAAGATCAGGCACAAGGGTACTGATGAACTTACCTGCAATGTATGTGCTTTGGATTGGTCTCTATTGTATTCCGGTGGTGATAGCACGGGGATGTTAATTGACCTGAAACTCTATAAATACCTCAAGAGAAATGAACCCGTTGTCGACCAGTAAAGATATTGACCCAGGAGCAGGGGTCGGCCAGTAGACATAGTAGGCTGACGGCCCCACCACATTAAAATTAAAAAGTTCTTGGAATCAAATTCTTAAGAGTTGAATTCTTCATCGTCACGCCTCTCTTCAGAACCCATACTTTTGCCAGCTGCCTCTGGCATAGCCTTGAGGTAGAAGGGTTTCCAGGAACCCCAGTACCACCAAAATAAATAAATAAATAAATAAATAAATAAATAAATAGACTAGATATAGAAAGAGATGTATGTTTGTGTATATGTTTGTATTTGTACATGCATGTACTTCCTGGATGTGTCTACTATAAAGACCTAGAAAAAAAAGTGACCAATGAGCAACAGTGAGTACATTGACAGTTGATTCAAGAAAGAGTCAACAATGAATGTTTCTACTTTGTCTAGAGGTTTAATAGAGAATGAATGTTGATATAGTTTTGGATTGGCTTCCTATGAAATGTTTATTTCATTACAAAAATGGAAATAATGATTTTTATTGTAGAGAAATCTGGAAGACTCCATTTTGATCAGATTCTCAATGTTAGCATCATCAGTAGTAGAACAGATAAACTTCATGTGATTCCTAATATGATGCAGAGAAGAGTACAGCCTCATTTCTGGAGTGTTCTGTCTAAGAAAAAAAAAAGGATCTGATTTTGCAACAAGGAAACAGTAGGTAGACCCATATTGAAGGACACCCTGCAGAATCAAATTCCTATGCTCTTTAAACTCTCAAGATGATGAAAGATAAAAAACTGAGGACCACTTCCACATAAGGGGAGACTAAAATCAGTACAACTAAATGCAACACATGATCCTGAATTGAATTAAATGAAGATGTAGTGGACGTCTGAATTTGTGTTCTTTGGTTCTTCAATGAGTAACACAACTCTTTGCCATGCCTCCTGAAATTTCTTTTTCATCCTGGCCAGAAGAGGGAGGTCAGTTTTATAGATTTCAACTTTACACTCCCCACTAATTTTCTTACACCCAAAGGCTGCATTGTGAGTATTATTTCAACTACCAAGCACATCAGTCCCCATTTTACATTCAGAGACGAGAAATTACCAGTGGGCAAATATGCAGAATGCAAGTCTGACTTTATCTGGGACTGCATTTATTATTGCTGGTCTCTTTGGGTCTCCACTCTAGCAGGGGCCTCATGATGAATCCTTGGTCTCCAGAGATGAATTTTAACTCAGATTTTTAGTCTGCTTTTCAATAGCCCCCCCCCTTTCAGTGCAGGAGATAAAGATATCCTTTATATCTTTACCAAAAAAATGTTTCTGGCTCCCACTTTTATTTTAACTGCCAAGTAACCTCAGCATCTCATTCCTCTGCTAGGGAAAACAAAAATATTAGTAATAATCAGCTATCTTCACTGTTCTCATAACCATTGTTGCCCTTTTATCTTTCAATTGCCTGAACCACTGCATCTACAGGGACATTTTCCTTCACAGAAACATTTTTACAGATCACCTGCAGTGAAATTATTAACAATTGGGCCACCACTAAGAAACAATCCCATGCCCCACACATCTTTTTCTGATTAGAAGTTATTCTCATATATCCAGTTTACTGCCTGTTTTCCTGGACCTCTTCATTTCTGGTACCATTATTTTAATTTGGATCCTCAAAAAGCAGATGCATCAGAGTTCTGAGAAGAGTCTAGTGTCACGGTTGCTCATTAGAGGAATCGAGGGCTCTGCACTTGTACCCCCAGTATGTTCATTCACAGACTGGTAACAGCTCAAGTTAAGTATGGACTTGGTGAGAACATGGTGGTAAATCAGCTAGGCTGGTCAGCTAAGATTTGCTAGAGAAGATTTAAATCATAACGCTTTTCGGTGGCTACTGAGAAAGTCCCTGTTCCGGGCAAATATGCACTGGGGTGTTTTGGAGTATAGTGCATTATGTATTTAACTTTTTCTCAAATGTTTTGAAAAAATAAAATTTTAATACATAAGAGAAGGATGAGGGAGAAAGATGAAGAGAACGGTGATCATGTGAACTACTGGGGAACGCTTCCTGGTGAAGGGCACTCATGGTTCTTCATATTCATCTTGAAACTTGTGTGAATTTTTTTTTTCAGTACAGGGAATGGAAAACAAGGACACTGTACCTCAGAGCTAAACCTCTAGCCCTATTTTATAGTCTTTTTACTTTTGATACAGGATCTGACTGAGTTGCGAAGGGCCTCACTAAGTAGCTGAGGTGGTCTGCAAACTACAATCCTCCAGTCTCTGCCTTCCAAATGCTGAGATTACAAATGTGCACCACCACACCCAACCTTATGTGAAATTTTGAAAGTACTTTCTTTTGGGGGTTGGTACTGGGGGTGGAACACAGAGGCTTTCTACCTCCAGGCTATACTCCCAGACCTTTTTTATATTTTATTTGGAAACAGGGTCTCACTAAGTTGCTGAGAGCCTCACTAAGTAGCTGAGGCTGGCTTCAAACCTGTGTGATCCTCCTGTCTCAGCCTCTCAAGTGCTGGGATTACAAGCGTGCGCCACCACGCCCGGTGAAATTTTGAAAGTATTTTAAAATAATTTTTTAAGTTTTAAAATGTAGATTATTTTCTTATTCCAACTCAAAAAAATAAAGTGTTCCTAATTAAAGCTTAATAGATTATAAAGAAATGAGTCCAGATTATCTGCCCATATAAAATAAATTGGAGGAAGACACAAAGTAAAAAGAATATTTGTTTGTTTGTTTGTTTGTTTGTTTTGCGGTGCTGGGATTAGAACCCAGGATCATTCTATCTCTGAGCTACACCTTCAGTCCTATTTTTAATTCCTTATTTTGAAACGTGGTCTCACTAAGTTGGAGAGGGCTTCACTAAGTAGCTGAGGCTGGCTGCAAACTTGCAATCTTCCTGTTTCAGTCTCCCAAGTATTGAGATTATCAGCATGTCCCACCACTCCCAGCAAAATCTTTTTTTTTTTTTTTTTTTGGTGGTGGTACTGGGGTTCCTGGAAGCCCTTCTACCTCCAGGCTTCACTCCCAGACCTATTTTATATATATTTTTTAATTTGGAAACAGGGTCTCTTAAGCCAGCGCGGCTGGCTTTGAACCTGTGCGATCCTCCTGTCTCCACCTACCAAGCACAAGGATTACAAGCGTGCGTCACCACGCCCGGCCAGCAAAATTATTTTTAATGTGAAAAATATTTAAGATTATTTATTTACATAAGGGAAAGACCCTATAAAGAAGAGAACAAATAATACTTGAGAAAAAGAGAGAAGTCTTCAGAAGGCAAGAGTGAATCCAGACCACATGGAGAGGAATGTGACTTTTTTAGGAGACCGGAAACAATAATAACTAGAGACAAGGCAGACACAAGGAAGTAGAAATGCTGTGGGTGGATGATAATTCCTGGACAGCTTCTACATCCTCAGTGATGGAAAAGTGTTAACTAATGGGGTTGGGAGAGGTATAGGAAGAGATTGAGAAGGAACATCCTTGAAACTGCCACTGGAGAGTAGAAAAGCAAGCATTTCGGGAGGAATAGCACACTTGTCAGATGGTGTTCAATGGTGGGTTGAGGTTTGTTCTATATATTCATTTCTTCTTGGTGCTGCAACAAATTACCATGTAGTTGGTGGCTTAAGAAGGCAAATTTGCTATCTTATAGCTCTGAAGGCCACTCTCTGGAATGGCTGTGATGAGGTAAAATCAAGGAGGGAGCAGGGTCTATTCCATCTGGAGGACCCATCTTCCTGCCTTTTCCAATTTCTAGAGGCCACCAGAATTCTTTGACCATAATCTCTTTGTCCACGTTCAGTCAGTGGTGAAGCATCTTCAGATCAATTAATTAATATATCTCTTTCCCTCCTTCCTCTCTCTGGCTACTTTTCTTCACCGGTCTCACCTCTGCTTCCATTTTAACATCTCCTCTGACTCTAATTCTATCCTCACAAAACTTTTCTGAATTTGAACTTCCTGCCTCCCTCTTTCAAAGACCATTGGTTCCATTCAGTTCCACTCAATATTCTAGGATAATTTTTTTCATCTCAAGATTTTTAATCACATTGACAGAGTCTATATTACAGTTCTGGGGATCAGAACATGGTCCTCTTTGAAGAGGTGGTATAATTCCATCTTGAGAATGGTGTGTGTATTGGGGGGTCTAATTAGACAGTGGAAAGGCCAGGAGACTAAAGGTTTTAAGGAGGTCAGAAGATG